>NC_086450.1:340073095-340404450 GCF_028390025.1 Pseudophryne corroboree
TAAGGGGGCGTAGCCCCTTGCGACGGTGTGTGTGATGAAGCACCTAGTGTGTGTGTGTGTGTGTGTGTGTGTGTGTGTGTGTGTATATATATATATATATATATATATATATATTTATTTTTTAGTATGTACACAAACTTTAAATCATGCCCAAAATATTAAAAAAAAAACATGTTAAATTAACTTCTGGCTTGCATAACTATGTATAAGAAACACATGCATTATGTGTTTAGACTTGCGTCCCACCAACAGATCTATGGTCAAAAATTTGGAAAAAAATAAATGCTACATCCAAAATACTTCTGGTCTCAAACTTTTGGGATATGGGAGACTCAACCTGTAATGTACTGTCATATATAAATTAAAACTTTTTACCTGGGAAATAAAAAACAAACAAAACAAAAACACATACTCTATGTCGTCTTCAAGTTTCATGGAGAACGCCTTCCTCACGTTCTCATATACTTCTTCTTCACTCCAATACTTGTTGAATTCAAAAGCGTTTACTATGTGCCCCACTTCATGCAGTTCTTGTTTTTTTCCTTGCTTTAAAACATTATCGATATTGGGTCCAGAAAGCAGAATAAGCTCTTTGATGAATGTTAGTGGACCCCTGACATTGCTATTAAAAAAAAAAACAAAAAAAAACACAAATGTTGATTTTCCAATTAACAATTTTTTAAACTTTAAAAACACAAACACTTAAAACTAACCTTTGCGTTGCTTTTGCAGGATAAGCATTTCTTTTCCTCACAGAACTTCTTGTATAATGAAATTGTGGACTTTTCCTTGAAAATAGACTTCTCACTTCATTTTCTACTCCATGTGACCTAGTTGAACTAGTGGGAAATAAATCTGCCCTAGGGACAGGCATTTCTGGTCTCTGGTTTCCTGTTTCAGACTGCCTTCCAGAATCCAGCATTTGCCCCAGCTCATTAACCTGATCAGGTTTTGACAGCAAAGCATGTATGATGTCACACACTGCCTTTGAATGATTATTCATTTTTGTACCTGTAAATATATGAAACATGCAGTAGTTGTCACAGAGTTGGCAACAGAGACCTTGGGGCACAGTACATGGCTATGTCTGGGCCCACCACACCTCAATCCATGCACCCACAAATACCTCCCCTGGCAGTGAGAGAGAAATGGTATCTGGGTAAGAGAAAACGTGAGAAAGAGGGAAAGGAGTGGGTCAGGGAGAAATAGAGAGGGTGTCAGAGCAATAGGGAGAGGGGTTAATGGAAAAAGGAAGAGTGAGAGAGGGTGTCGGGGGGGGGGGGGGGGGGAGAGAGGGAAACAGTGTCAGGGAGAGAAATTCATTGAGGGAGAGAGAGGGAGATATTACCTAACTATTATAGCACACATCTCTCACAGGGATGTGCTTTTTGGCATGAAGCCCCTCTCAATAAACACATGCTCTGCCACAGTAATAAAACACCATGGTAATCAGTAAGGGTTGTGGGGGCATTGATAACTTTTTTTTTACCTCTGAACCTTTGAAACACACAGGTAATTGTGCCTGAGTTATCAGCTAATTCACAAGTTTTTCAACTATCAATAAAGTTGGAAGCACAATATACAATGATCAGCCTGGTATACTGTGCATGCACAGATGGGTGCTGATTATTGGTCACATGGTATAATCACGTTGGCTGTGCTTCATAAAGATATAATAATGTATTTGATCTAGTGTGTATGCTGTTTTGAACATGTGACCCAGGTTTTAGCCTGATATTTGCTTGCTATGTAGCAAAAGAAAGTCCACAGAACAAGTGGTGCAGGGTCTACACAATGTTCCCACTAACAGAAATATACGTTATGGTAAGAACTTACCGCTGATAACGGTATTTCTCCTAAATCCACAGGATAACATTGGATATGATGGAGTGACAGCGGATTGGCACCAAACGATCACTAGCTTTCAGGCCTGCCAGAATGCACCGGGCTCGTCCATATAATCCTGACCACCGACTCAGTCAAATCAGTTGTTTACAAAGCGTATACAGAAGCATTATGTAGAACCCTATTCAAGCAAAAAAACCCACATGCACACTCTTCCATGCAATAGGGAAGAGTTTAGTGAGTATACAGATTCTCAAATCAGGTGCGTCAGGGTGGGATCACTGTGGAAACCTGTGGACTTAGGAGAAATAACGTCATCAACGGTAAATTCTTACCAGAACGTACATTTCTCCGGCAGGGTTCACAGGTAATCCACAGGATAACATTGGGACTTACCAAAGTAATTTTTAGTGGTGGGGACACTCCAGGTTTAATAGGAGAACCATACGCCCGAATTGAGCATCATGAGAGGCAGAGATATCCCAGGCATAATGTCTGATTGATTGTGTTTATTGGAAGCCGTGTAGCTACCTTACATATCTGTTCTGCTCAAGCACAATATTGTGCTACCCATGAAAGACCTTCCTTACATGTAAAGTAAGCAGAGACATTAGCCGGGACAGGGAGATCAGCTTAAGAATATGCTTCTGAAATAGTCATTCGAAGCCATCTTGATAGCGTCTGTTTAGTAACAGGCCATCTCCTCTTGTGAAAACCGTAGAGGATGAAAAGAATTTGTCTTTCTAATGGCACTGGTACAATCCATGTAGGTACTTAATGTCCAGCGACTCATCTCCCGCAGAAAATCCAGATTCCTGAAAAACAGGGACCATATTATCTTTAAGGTGGAATATAGATCACTCCTTAGGAAGATACCCAGACCCAGTTCTGAGAACTACTTTATCTGGATATTATCAGAATAGATTAGCATGAAAAGTGCTCCTAAATCTGAATCTCTTCTAGCTGATGCCATAGTCACCTGAACGAGAACTTTAGCGGTCAACCATTTAAAATCAACTTCTCTTAGTGGTTTAAACAGAGCAACTTGACAGGCTTTTGAGGACTAGATTTAGATTCCCTGACCCTGTAGTAGGAAAAGGGGAAGGTTGAATGCGCAGCATTCCCTGGGAAAAAGTGCAAACATTCTGCAATTTTGAATTTTTCTTTTCGGAACCATAGAGTCAAATGCTGACACTTGTATTCCCAAGGAAGCCACCGCTAAACATTTATCTATTCCTGTTTGAAGGAATGGAAAAAACCCTTGAAAATCTGCAAGATTTCGGGTCCATACCTCTTATTGCACCAATGCATATAAGCTTGTCACATTTGGTGATAAATAAGAGTTAATTAAGTTTTTCCTTGCTCTGAGCATTTGTGAGAATCCTCTGGACCTCAGTATTTAGATTTCAAAAGCCACGCCATCAAAATGGTTGATCCAGATATTTGTGATAATCAAGGACCCTGTCTTAGTCTGGCCGTAGAAGAAACAGTAAAAGGTATTCAACATTTTCTGCGGATATGTGTACGAAGACCTTCTGGGCCAAGCCGGGGCTTATTAGGATCCCGGCATCTTTATTGCGTTTTCCTCACTATTCTGAGTAACAGGATGATTTGAGAAACACATAAGAGAAATAAATTTCCATTAAAAAAATATCCACAAAGATCACTGTTTTGTTACTGAAAAGATTATGGCTTTTGTTCAGATGGGACACCATGAGAATTATCTCTGGACAAGCCCATTTGTCTACCCCAGTCTAAAATGACTTTAGGGTGCAAAGCCCATTCATTTACCTGAATGGTGTGTTGACTGAGAAATCAGCTCTGTAGTTTAGGACTCTCTGAACAAACCCTGAGGACAAGGCTGGAAGATGGAGTTCTGCACATTATAGTATGTGATTTAACTCCTTCCTCGATATTTATCTCCGTGTTCCTGTCTAAAAGTTAAGGTACACTACTGCCATTTCCTAATACTTGCAGATCTGGACCAATCTTCCTTTAGGAATATCTCGTACCTAAGACAGGACACAGTATATGGCCTGAAGTGCTAATAAAATTATTAGCAGGCACCTTTTTTATGGTCCATAATCCAGAGAATCATAATTTTACAGAGAAATTACCTCCTTAGTCGAGAAGACTTGTATTTGTTGTCAGGATTTCTCCACCTGATACCAAAAAGAAAAAGGTATCCTCTCATCTAGATGGAATGTCTGTAGCCCCCAGGCTACTACTTACCTTTTTTTGCCAGTAACAGTACTTGTTTGTATACTGTCCATCTAGCCCGTCTACACCACCTGGTATTCAGACGGTCTTGCACACGGTGAATTTAACCAGGTACAACACTGCTTAATTTACAACACCATTGAGATTGGACATATTCAGTGTGATGCGGCCTTAGATGGAGGAGATACTGGAAAAGTCTTGAGTGGAATTATGACCACGGCCTCATGTGTATTGTTAACACCATCAAACCCATAATTCGCATTGCTGCGCAAATCAATATTGTTTGACATTGTAACCACTCTCCTAGTTTTTCCTTGGATATCTTGTTCCGAGGTAACTATTTTCTGCAAACTCAAATTCAGTATAGCCCCACCGTGAGTTATGTTATGGAACCAGAGATGATCCCAATTACAAATCACACATGTCTCAGCAGACAAGTTATTTGTATGTTGTAGATGACACAGAACCTTTCCTGTATTTGTGTCAGGATAGGAAGGTGGTCAAGGTATGGAAATTTTTCTTAACCTCTACTAACGGAGATAAATTGCCATAATCATTTTGGTACTCTTGGACTGTGGCTAACCCAAAAGGTTTTTGCTGAAGGATGGTAAACCTTGAGATAACACTAATGGACAGCGTTATAGGAGCCTGAAGGTAAAATTCATGACTTATCCAGGAATACCATGTATTATATTGGCTCCTCACCAAACTATGGAGTTGCCTCCACGTGAACCGTGTTACCCAAATTTCTCTGTTTTTGAAATTGATAATGGGGCGAGGGATTGTTTTGGACCCAGGTGGGAATAAACCCTCCATTGTGCATGGGTTACTGGAATGACAATTCCCGACAAAACGTTTTCTGAATTGCTTAATGCAAAACCCTCGCCTAAGCCTCTACCCGAGATGGGCTGAAACCGATTACCTTTTAGGAGAATGGTTCCAGAAGTGAAAATATAACCTTAGAGATACTGCTTCTTTTACCCAGGCATCTACTTGTAGACTGCTATCAATCTGTGCAAACGGAAGAAGTCGGCCCCTTATACTTCTGGAATCAGCCAGAAGGAGACCTGCGCCAACATACTGATGGCCTCTGGTTTGGAAACTGGCCTCTGGTTGCCTTTGCTTCTCTGCCTTACCAAACTTATAGTATTAAGGCTGTTACGTTCCTTTATTACAGACAAGGCCGGACCAGACCCGATTTTGGGGTTATATGTGGAAGGCAGAGAGTTGCTGGAGCGGCTCTTTCCAATATGCGTGTAAGACGCTGTTAGGAAAGATCACTCAAAAAAGCAGACTATTGCTCGCTGGATTTGTAGCACAATTCAGCTAGCGCATTCTGCGGCTGGTCTGCCGCAGCCTAAATCTGTAAAAGCCCATTCCACAAGGAAGGTGGGCTCTTCTTGGGCGGCTGCCCGAGGGGTCTCGGCTTTACAACTTTGCCGAGCTGCTACTTGGTCAGGGGCAAACACGTTTGCAAAATTCTACAAATTTGATACCCTGGCTGAGGAGGACCTGGAGTTCTCTCATTCGGTGCTGCAGAGTCATCCGCACCGTTTGGGAGCTTTGGTATAATCCCCATGGTCCTTACGGAGTTCTCAGCATCCACTAGGACGTCACAGAAAATAAGATTTTACTCACCGGTAAATCTATTTCTCGTAGTCAGTAGTGGATGCTGGGCGCCCGTCCCAAGTGCGGATTGTCTGCAATACTTGTACATAGTTATTGTAAACTAAAGGGTTATTGTTGAGCCATCTGTTGAGAGGCTCAGTTATATTTCATACTGTTAACTGGGTATATTATCACGAGTTATACGGTGTGATTGGTGTGGCTGGTATGAGTCTTACCCGGGATTCAAAATCCTTCCTTATTGTGTCAGCTCTTCCGGGCACAGTATCCTAACTGAGGTCTGGAGGAGGGTCATAGTGGGAGGAGCCAGTGCACACCAGGTAGTACTAAAGCTTTGTTAATTGTGCCCAGTCTCCTGCGGAGCCGCTATTCCCCATGGTCCTTACGGAGTTCCCAGCATCCACTAGGACGTCAGAGAAAATACAGTTCCCCAATATCCAATGGGACTTAAGAGAAAAGTGAAACCACATGGGTGAAAAGGATTTTGGAAACGCACGCAATTGAATACAGATGGTCGAATAGTGCAGCTTTTTTGGCTAGCTGAAAAACTCTGCACTAATTGAATACCCCTTACAGGCCACACCTCCCCCATATTACCCCCAGAAAAGCCCAAATTACAGTCTCCCCTCCCTATTCCTCTGCACACACACAGCCCCCCATTCATCTGCACACACAGCCCCCCTCCTCCCCATTCATCTGCACACACAGCCCCCCTCCTCCCTATTCCTCTGCACACACACACAGCCCCCCTCCCTATTCCTCTGCACACACACACAGCCCCCCTCCCTATTCCTCTGCACACACACACAGCCCCCCTCCCTATTCCTCTGCACAACCACAGCCTGCCCCCTCCCTATTCCTCTGCGCACACACACACAGCCCCCCCCTCCCTATTCCTCTGTGCACACACACAGCCCCCCTCCCTATTCCTCTGTGCACACACACAGCCCCCCTCCCTATTCCTCTGTGCACACACACAGCCCCCCCTCCCTATTCCTCTGTGCACACACACAGCCCCCCCTCCCTATTCCTCTGTGCACACACACAGCCCCCCCTCCCTATTCCTCTGTGCACACACACAGCCCCCCCTCCCTATTCCTCTGTGCACACACACAGCCCCCCCTCCCTATTCCTCTGTACACACACACAGCCCCCCCTCCCTATTCCTCTGTACACACACACACAGCCCCCCCACTATTCCTCTGCGCGCACACACACACACACACAGCCCCCCTCCATTACTCTGCACACACACAGCCCCCCTCCCTATTACTCTGCACACACACAGCCCCCCCCCCCATTTCTCTGTACACACACACAGCACCCCTCCCTATTCCTCTATACACACACACAGCCCACCATACCTAATCCTCTGTACACACACAGCCCCCCCCCATTCCTCTGTACACACAGCCCCCCCATTCCTCTGTACACACACAGCCCCCCCCCCCCCCTATTCCTCTGTACACACACAGCCCCCCTCCCTCCCTCGTTATTCCAATCCTCAGTACACTTCCTCCCTATTGTACCTGGCTTTCCTGTTTGTTTCTTACAGAGGGAGCCAGCACACACCACGTGGAGCCAGCCAGTGACTCAGGCGATGGGCACTTGAGCAGGCAGAGGAGGACAGGGCTTTTACCTCACAGCAGCTCACTCTATGATCGGCTGGCTCAGTCTGGGGCCAGACACTGAATGTTAAGCAGAGCCAGCACGAGTGTTCTGCCTTAGTTCAGGGGCGGGACACAGACAGCTGCACCACAACTTATCCTGCCTTCCACATGAGCAAGGTCTAAACGCTGCCAGACACTCTCAGGAGGATCACTAGTCACCACTCACCTCACTTGCAGCTGCTGCGCTTTGTGTATGCTGTTGCAACATCACATGGCGCGCAGAAATCGTTATCGCGCCAAGACACTGGGGCAGGTTAACCACTTCCTCTACCAGACCATAGCCTGATCTACAATGAGGGGGCGTGGCAAGGGGCGGAGCTTCCAACGGCCGCTATTACTGCAGACTGCTATGCTATCCCACTGCTGAAACTAAGGCAGCTTCTGTACCTCGGCTGATGGCCAGTCTGCCCTGCGGATGTCTCCCCAACCCATGAGTGCTGGCACTGGAAGCTTGTCACTCATGCATACAGCTTCCCCCTCCCCTATACTCAGTGTCTGTCCTCCTGTGAGTGCTGCACATTACATTTTCCCACACTCTGCCCTGCAAACCACAACTATTAGCTGAGCTGATCTGCAAATGCTTAGCTGCTCATTGTGTGTCATGTGTCTGCACCCCTGGTCTCCCCCTCAGCCCCTCTTCGGGTAGTGTTTGTCACCAGACATTCCCACCTGCACACACCCCAATGGTACAGTACCTAGAAAGGGGTCAGGCAGCCTGAGGCAGGAGATGAGCTGCTCTGCAATGTGCCTCAGTAACACTTCTCTGCTGCTGACAATGCCACCTAGAGAGAGATCCACTTCACAGCTCTTCCACACTATATACTGATCCTCCTCCCAGCCAGCACCACTGCTTATATAGGAGAGCTGTGATTGGCTGGCTGCATCATGTGCTTTTCTCAGTGTATGTCATATCCCCACATCTCACCATAGTCCATAGCCATCTCAGTGTATGTCATATCCCCATCTCACCATATGTCATATCCATCTCACCATATGTTATATCCATCTCACCATATGTCATATCCATCTCACCATATGTCATATCCATCTCACCATATGTCATATCCATCTCACCATATGTCATATCCATCTCACCATATGTTATATCCATCTCACCATATGTCATATCCATCTCACCATATGTTATATCCATCTCAGCATAATCCATAGCCATCTCACCATATGTCATAGCCATCTCACCATATGTCATATCCATCTCACCATATGTCATATCCATCTCACCATATGTCATATCCATCTCACCATATGTTATATCCATCTCACCATATGTCATATCCATCTCAGCACAATCCATAGCCATCTCACCATATGTCATATCCATCTCACCATATGTTATATCCATCTCACCATATGTCATATCCATCTCACCATATGTTATATCCATCTCAGCATAATCCATAGCCATCTCACCATATGTCATATCCATCTCACCATATGTCATATCCATCTCACCATATGTTATATCCATCTCACCATATGTCATATCCATCTCAGCACAATCCATAGCCATCTCACCATATGTCATATCCATCTCACCATATGTTATATCCATCTCACCATATGTCATATCCATCTCACTATATGTCATATCCATCTCACCATATGTCATATCCATCTCACCATATGTTATATCCATCTCACCATATGTCATATCCATCTCACCATATGTTATATCCATCTCAGCATAATCCATAGCCATCTCACCATATGTCATATCCATCTCACCATATGTCATATCCATCTCACCATATGTTATATCCATCTCACCATATGTCATATCCATCTCACCATATGTCATATCCATCTCACCATACATCATATCCATCTCACCATATGTCATATCCATCTCACCATATGTCATATCCATTTCAGCATAATCCATATCCATCTCAGCATATGTCATATCCATCTCACCATACATCATATTCATCTCAACAGATGTCATATCCATCTCAGCATATGTCATATCCATCTCAGCATATGTCATATCCATCTCAGCATATGTCATATCCATCTCACCATATGTCATATCCATCTCGGCATACGTCATATCCATCTCGGCATATGTCATATCCATCTCACCATATGTCATATCCATCTCAGCATAGTCCATATCCATCTTGTCATATGTCATATCCATCTCAGCATATGTCATATCCCATATCTATCTCAGCATACGTCATATCCATCTCAGCATACGTCATATCCATCTTGGCATACGTCATATCCATCTCGGCATATGTCATATCCATCTCAGCACATATCATATCCATCTCGGCATATGTCATATCCATCTTGGCATATGTCATATCCATCTCGGCATATGTCATATCCATCTCAGAATACGTCATATCCATCTCAGCACACATCATATCCATCTCGGCATATGTCATATCCATCTCAGTACACGTCATATCCATCTCAGCATACATCATATCCATCTCAGCATACGGCATATCCATCTCAGCATACGGCATATCCATCTCAGCATACATCATATCCATAAAGCAAAAATTAGCTATATGTTATATCCAGAAAGCTGTAATTTTGACTTGAACGGCCCCTCATAGACATTGGGCTGCTAAATGGTTTAAACTAATAACATTGTGGCTGAAATAACAGTGGGAGGGTGGATGCAATGAATTAAACCAGCTATGTTGATCTCAGGACCTGAGGTATATGGCTGCCAACTAGCTCTAAAATAAAAAATAATTCTGATCTTTACAAATTTGATAACATTGTGCTTAATCCTTATCAACTGCTGCTTAACAGTGCTGGTTGCAACTCAAAATATCAGTATATTTCACATTATGCTTACACTTGTTCCAAAACTTCTGAACGCAGGAAGGACCTGGCCGGCCAAAAAGGGGGCATGACCACGGGAAGAGGGGTATGGCCTCATGGCACGGCCCCCATTTTCATCATTTTGGGGGCGTGCCCAGCAATCCTGAGCAGCTTAGCAGCCCCTGGCTCCTCTCCCTTCCCTGTTAGATGCCGTGCGGTGTGTGCATGTGCACGGCATCTATTAAGTGATCACTGGCTGCTTTGTATAGCAGAGCAGCAGTGATCAGGCTCTCCAAACTCCCCCCTACCCCACCCGTGGGACACTGCGACCCGCGGGAAGGACAGCGGAACAGTGTCCAATTAGCGAGACTGTCCTGCTGTATTCGGGACAGTTGGGAGGTATGTATTCCAAACTATAACTCAATGTCTCTGGGCCTGATTCAGATGTGGTTGGAATTGCTATTGCTGCCGCTTATATAGAAGCAGTAGTGACAGCACTAATATGGTATTCCAAGCTCTCGAATCATCTGCGACACCGTGAGTCAACTGTGTGACCAGGGGCGGATTGGCCCACCAGGACACCATGACAGATTCCAATGGGCCGGTCCCGTATCCCCCTCAGCCAGGCCAATTCACACTTAAGCTGGGCTTGCTCAAGCTGCTTCCAGTACTTGCGGTTCATTGGAACGCAATCCGGAAGTTAGGCTAGCGAGCACTTCCAGGTGCCACTAGCTGTGAAAAGTGGTGAAGCTGTTCTACCAATGGGGGACCTGGAGAAAGTTAACAAGCCCAGCAGCATCCTCTCTCAAGCCTTGGCCAAAGGTCTCTTCAATGAGCCCGGCCTGGGAGCAGCAGCATAGCGATGGTTGAAGCCGGGTTCACTACACCTAGCTCTCGCACTCTCAATGAACTGGCCAGAGCGGCAACTGAGCACTGAAGGGGACCCAGCAGTGAGGTTATTTTTAATTACATTATTTGCATTATCATGATGGTGTAAGGGTTAGGGCATCCCCGGTCACAGTGTATGGTTTGGGGACTGGACAGGAGCAGGATGTACCTTGTTCTCAGGATGCCAGCTGATCAGGCTGCACTCATAGAAAGCCCTGGGACAATCTCTAATGCAAAGTCATTCAGCCCTATAGCTGCCCAATGTCTGTCCATGATGATGTGCCTATTTATGTAATGCGGTGGCTACGTATGTTGGCCCTCATTCCAAGTTGTTCGCTCGCTAGCTGCTTTTAGCAGCATTGCAAACGCTAGGCCGCCGCCCTCTGGGAGTGTATCTTAGCTTAGCAGAATAGCGAACAAAAGATTAGCAGAACTGCTACTAAATAATTCCTTGCAGTTTCTGAGTAGCTCCAGACCTACTCCTAGATTGCGATCACCTCAGTCCGTTTAGTTCCTGGTTTGACGTCACAAACACGCCCTGCGTTCGGCCAGCCAGTCCCCCGTTTTTCCAGCCACTTCTGCGTTTTTACCTGGTACGCCTGCGTTTTTTAGCACACTCCCTGAAAATGGCCAGTTTCCGCCCAGAAACACCCACTTACTGTCAATCACACTACGATCACTCGAGCGTTGAAAAAACGTCGCTCGAGCTTGTGTAAATCTCCAAAGTTTTGTGTAAAATTACTAAGCGCATGCGCGCTGCGTACCATGTGCATGCGCATTTTCCACCTAATCGCTCCGTTGCGAAAAACGGCAATGAGCGAACAACTCGGAATGACCACCGTAATGCGGTGGCTACATATGTAATGTGGTGCTATTTGTGTAATAAGGTGATATTCGTATAATGCGGTGCTATACGTGTAGTGCGGTGCTATTCGTGTTATGTGGTTATTTTTGTGTAATGCGGTGTTATACGTGTAGTACAGTGCTATACCTGTAATGTGGTGCTATTCGTATTATGGGGGTCATTCCGACCCGTTCGCATGCAGCGGTTTATTGCTGCGGTGCGAACAGGTCTGGAATGCGCATGTGCGGCGGGTGCACTGCGCACGCGCGTCATTGGCCGGCGACAGGGGTCGCCGGGTTACGTTGCGTCCTACGAAAAAAGTGGTCCTAGAGCCGACTGCAAGAAGATTGACAGAAAGAAGGTGTTCCTGGGTGGATCCGGACCGTTGGCTGCCGTTTTCGGGGAGTGGTAAGGAAAACACAGGCGTGTCCAGGAGAACGGAGTGCGGATTTCTGACGTCAAAGCCAGCTCCTGCATCGCAGAGATCGTCGCACAGGGTAAGTATGTCAAGAGCTAGTCATGTTTTGCATGAAAATTGTTTAGCTTAGCAGGACTGCACAAGCGATAACAGCCCTGCTAAGCTAAAATACACTCCCCCGTAGGTGTAGACTAGTTGATCGCAGCAGCAGCAAAAAGTTGCTGGCTGCGATCAACTTGGAATGACCACCCATGTGGTTCTATCTGTGTAGTGTGGTGCTATACATGATGGGCGTAATTCAGAGTTGATCGCTGCTAGACTTCGCATCGCAAGCGGCGTGATTTAGCCAAATTCATGCGCGCAAAGTGACGAATGTGCATGTGCCGGGCCCGCCGGCGCCGTACGACGAATGTGCAGATATACACATGGAATTTGTGATCACTGCCACGTAACCACAAAGAGGCGTGTAGAAGGTGGTGCGGGGTTCATGGCTTCACAGGCTAGCGAAAAGGGGCATGAAGGTGGGTGTCTTGCGGGGGAGTGTGGTAAGGGCTACAGGAGTGGTTTTAGCCCCGCTGCAAAGCAAATCGCTGTCAATGCACACTAGGCGTTCGCAGCTGGCGAGTATGTCTAGGGCTGCAAACAGCTAGCGAACGCTCAGCACAGGTGCCTGATAGGGCTCTCCCAGCTAATTATTGCAAAACAAACATACCTGCTTGCACTGCAAACGCATCAACAGCTCATTGCATCTCTAGCTCTCCCTGAGATGGTATGTACTTTTACACTCCCTGGAAATGGTATGCATTTCAACACTCCCTGGATATGTGCAACTCACAATCAACACACATATTTTGTTACAACTATTACATGTGTACTGCATATGTACAACATGTGTTATTTGTTAAGCAATTGTACACATTACACACAACTGTTTTTTGTTTGTTTTTTAATTTAAGGGCCTCTTTCACTGTACACATTTCTTAGAGCTGGCACATTACTTTGAGCTGTCTATCAAGCTGCATTGTCCAACCAAAATACACATACTGAATTTATATATCCCACATACATGCCATGTTTCACGGATTACTCCATTTGTTGTGTGTTTCATATAACAACATTCCCACCATAATGCTCGCTAGCCTATCATGTTCTGTAATAATGCAGTAGGTACTACATTTATAGGGGTTAATTAGCTCAGATGGGAGTTCTATTTAAGATGGGATGTTGCCCATAGAAACCAAAAAGATTATACTTCTCATTTATCTAGCACCTTCTAGAACATAATACCTGGAATATTTAAGGTTACTATGGGCAACATCCCATCTTAAATAGAACTCCCATCTGAGCTAAGTAACCACCTAGTATTTTTTTTTATCCACAAAATTAAAAAATTGCATTATGTTTTTATTTAAATTAAAATATATTACCATGCACCACAATAAGAAAAGACACAATTTTAGGACAAAGTGTAAGGGGTAGAAATAGTTTTATTCATAAATCCAATATTAAATATTCATAACACAAAGACAAAGTGAAATTAAATAAACAGTACACTAAATGGCACAGCAAAAATCACCTGGCTGTGCAGAAAAAGAGGATGACAGTACCCAGTAGTTACGTACCCCCATCTACTGGGCAACAAACACAACAAGAGACTGGTCTCAGTACCTTGGCTGAGGAAGATGTGGGGCAAATTGAGCAAGATTCTGGGCCCAATACCCAAACGCAACAATCAACAACACAAACTGAAGAGGAAGGTGGGACAAGTTCACAGGCTAATGCATCACAGGCAGGCAAGAAAAGAGAAGGTGCCAAACCCCATTCAGCAGGAGGGAGTTTGACATTCTGGTCCCACAAACCATTGAGAAAAATATTTTTTTTAAATAGAACATGGGCGCTGGAAACAAGGACTGCATCTGGAGAGAAATCAACGTTTTCTCCTTTTTTTTCCCACATGAAGGGGTTGTTGCTCTGTGGTGGGTCTGTGCACGGATCTTCAAGGGGCCTGCCCAGTGGGATCTTGTTACTGGGCAGGGCTAGGGGATGGGCCAGGTGTTGTAGCCTCCCTGAGACTCTAGCCAAGGAGGGCAGCGATGGTCTGCATGCCTTGACCAATAATGGTTGAGATGTCATTCATTCCTTGTGCCACAGAGGAGGAGGTGTCGCACATGCCTTGTCGCACAGTGGAGGACAGCTCACGGACCTCCAAGAGCATCTGGTCATGGAAGTCGGTGTTAATCCTTCTATGGATGACAATTTGGCCCTGAAGCTCCAGAAGACTGGGTTGGGGGAGTGTGCCAGTGTGTTGCTGGATTGGTGGCCTTTCCTGCCCAACACTGGAGCTGTCACTGCTTCCCCCCCTCCTCAGCCTCAGTGAGCTGCACCTCCTGTGCTGTGATTGGAAAAAGAGACAAAAAAAAAACATTTTAGTAACCCATATTTTATAAATTTATACAGTAAACATTTGCCAAAAAAATAACACATTTCCCTTCCAAGGCATGTGGACATTCAAGGGCAGGTGTGTCGGTGTCCATTGTAGCCACACCTGCCACCTCCTCATATGACACACAGACCATCGCTTGCTCCTCCAGGTCGGCAAATTCCAATCTGCGCTTACAGCCACTAGGCAGCTGGTGGAGCGCACAATTGGAGTCCTAAAAGGACGCTTCCGTGTGCTCCACCGCACTGGTGGCGACCTCATGTATTTGTCGGAAATGGTAAGTAAAATCATGGTCCTGTGTGCAATCCTCCATAATATTGCTGTAAGGAGGCGTGTGAAGCTTCCTCAAAATGAGGTATTGGCCCCAGAGGATGAGGTGCCAGGGGTTGGCCGGACATGGAGGCGGGGCTCCAAGTCCCAGCGTGGACATGCCCTAAGGGCACGAATAGTCAACCAATATTTCAGGTATGTTTCGGATAAGAACGCGTCAGACAAGTGTATATGGGCATATTTATACACATATTTGAGCAAGGTATAACATATGTAGTTACTGATTAAATTCCAAAAATGTGTTCTGATTTAGATTAATGTCAAAATATTATTACTGCCTTTTTTATTTTAAAAAAAAATAAAAAAATTGTAATTGTTTGACGCTAAAAATAAAATAAAAATATACTTTTAACATTTAAAAAAGCATGTAAATACTTAATCAACACCAGTAGTGTTGTGTTGTCAACATATATATTGTCTATATTAACAATGTGGTAATGTGTTTATTGTAGAGATGAGCGGGTTCAGTTCCTTGGGATCCGAACCCCCCGAACTTTACCTATTTTACACGGTTGCGAGGCAGCCTCGGATATTCCCGCCTTGCTCGGTTAACCCGAGCGCGCCCAATGTCATCCTCCCGCTGTCGTATTCTCATGAGATTCGTATTGCATATAAAGAGCCGCGCGTCGCCGCCATTTTCACTCGTGCATTGGAGATGGTAGCGAGAGGACGTGGCTGCGTTCTCTCAGTTTCTGTGTTAAGTGTGCTGCAAATATCTGTGCTCAGTGTGCTGCAAATATCTGTGCTCAGTGTGCTGCAAATATCTACGTTCTCTGCCTGAACACGCTCCATATCTGTGCTGCATTGTAGTATATAGTAGGAGGACAGTGCAGAATTTTGCTGACCACCAGTATATAGCAGTACGGTACAGTAGTCCATTGCTCTACCTCTGTGTCGTCAAGTATACTATCCATATCTGTGCTGCATTGTAGTTGTGCGCAGTATATAGTAGGAGGATAGTGCAGAATTTTGCTGACCACCAGTATATATATAGCAGTACGGTACAGTAATCCATTGCTCTAGCTCTGTGTCGTCAAATATACTATCCAACCATATCTGTTCTGCATTGTAGTTGTGCGCAGTATATAGTAGGAGTACAGAGCAGAATTTTGCTGACCACCAGCATATGTATAGCAGTACGGTACAATAGTCCATTGCTCTATCTACCTCTGTGTCGTCAAGTATACTATCCATATCTGTGCTGCATTGTGGTTGTGCGCAGTACATAGTAGGAGGACAGTGCAGAATTTTGCTGACCACCAGTATATATATATATAGCAATACGGTACAGTACTCCATTGCTCTACCTCTGTGTCATCAAGTATACTATCCATATATGTGCTGCATTGTAGTTGTGCGCAGTATATAGTAGGAGGACAGTGCAGAATTTTGCTGACCACTAGTATATATATAGCAGTACGGTACAGTAGTCCATTGCTCTACCTCTGTGTCGTCAAGTATACTATCCATATCTGTGCTGCATTGTAGTTGTGCGCAGTATATAGTAGCAGGACAGTGCAGAATTTTGCAGACCACCAGTATATATATAGCAGTACGGTACAGTAGTCCATTGCTCTACCTCTGTGTCGTCAAGTATACTATCCATATCTGTGCTGCATTGTAGTTGTGCGCAGCATATAGTAGGAGGACATTGCAGAATTTTGCTGACCACCAGTATATGTATATAGCAGTACGGTACAGTAGTCCATTGCTCTACCTCTGTTTCGTCAAGTATACTATCCATATCTGTGCTGCATTGTAGTTGTGCGCAGTATATAGTAGGAGGACAGTGCAGAATTTTGCTGACCACCAGTATATATATAGCAGTACGGTACAGTAGTCCATTGCTCTACCTCTGTGTCGTCAAGTATACTATCCATCCATATCTGTGCTGCTTTGTAGTTGTGCGCAGTATAGAGTAGGAGGACAGTGAAGAATTTTGCTGACCACCAGTATATATATAGCAGTACGGTACAGTAGTCCATTGCTTTACCTTTGTGTCATCAAGTATACTATCCATATCTGTGCTGCATTGTAGTTGTGCGCAGTATATAGTAGGAGGACAGTGCAGAATTTTGCTGACCACCAGTATATATATATATATAGCAGTACGGTACAGTAGTCCATTGCTCTACCTCTGTGTCGTCAAGTATACTATCCATATCTGTGCTGCATTGTAGTTGTGCGCAGTATAAAGTAGGACAGTGCTGAATTTTGCTGACCACCAGTATATAGCAGTACGGTACAGTAGTCCATTGCTCTACCTCTGTGTCGTCAAGTATACTGTCCATATCTGTGCTGCATTGTAGTTGTGCGCAGTATATAGTGGGAGGACAGTGCAGAATTTTGCTGACCACCAGTAAATATATATACCTGTACGGTACAGTAGTACATTGCTCTACCTCTGTGTCGTCAAGTATACTATCCATATCTGTACTGCATTGTAGTTGTGCGCAGCATATAGTAGGAGGACAGTGCTGAATTTTGCTGACCACCAGTATATATATAGCAGTACGGTACAGTAGTCCATTGCTCTACCTCTGTCTCGTCAAGTATATTATCCATATCTGTGCTGCATTGTAGTTGTGCGCAGTATATAGTAGGAGGACAGTGCAGAATTTTGCTGACCACCAGTATATATATAGCAGTATGGTACAGTAGTCCATTGCTCTACCTCTGTGTCGTCAAGTATACTATCCATATCTGTGCTGCATTGTAGTTGTGCGCAGTATATAGTAGGAGGACATTGCAGAATTTTGCCGACCACCAGTATATGTATAGCAGTACGGTACAGTGGTCCATTGCTCTACCTCTGTGTCGTCAATTATACTATCCATATCTGTGCTGCATTGTAGTTGTGCGCAGTATATAGTAGGAGGACAGTGCAGAATTTTGCTGACCACCAGTATATATATATAGCAGTACGGTACAGTAGTCCATTGCTCTACCTCTGTGTCGTCAAGTATACTATCCATATCTGTGCTGCATTGTAGTTGTGCGCAGTATATAGTAGGAGGACAGTGCAGAATTTTGCTGACCACCAGTATATATATATAGCAGTACGGTACAGTAGTCCATTGCTCTACCTCTGTGTCTTCAAGTATACTATCCATATCTGTGCTGCATTGTAGTTGTGCGCAGTATATAGTAGGAGGACAGTGCAGAATATTGCTGACCACCAGTATATATATATATATATATATAGCAGTACGGTACAGTAGTCCATTGCTCTATATCTGTGTCGTCAAGTATACTATCCATATCTGTGCTGCTTTGTAGTTGTGCGCAGTATATAGTAGGAGGACAGTGCAGAATTTTGCTGACCACCAGTATATATATATAGCAATACGTTACAGTAGTCCATTGCTCTACCTCTGTGTCGTCAAGTATACTATCCATATCTGTGCTGCATTGTAGTTGTGCGCAGCATATAGTAGGAGGACAGTGCTGAATTTTGCTGACCACCAGTATATATATAGCAGTACGGTACAGTAGTCCATTGCTCTACCTCTGTCTCGTCAAGTATATTATCCATATCTGTGCTGCATTGTAGTTGTGCGCAGTATATAGTAGGAGGACAGTGCAGAATTTTGCTGACCACCAGTATATATATAGCAGTACGGTACAGTAGTCCATTGCTCTACCTCTGTGTCATCAAGTATACTATCCATATCTGTGCTGCATTATAGTTGTGCGCAGTATATAGTAGGAGGACAGTGCAGAATTTTGCCGACCACCAGTATATGTATAGCAGTACGGTACAGTGGTCCATTGCTCTACCTCTGTGTCGTCAAGTATACTATCCATAGCTGTGCTGCATTGTAGTTGTGCGCAGTATATAGTAAGAGGACAGTGCAGAATTTTGCTGACCACCAGTATATATATATAGCAGTACGGTACAGTAGTCCATTGCTCTATATCTGTGTCGTCAAGTATACTATCCATATCTGTGCTGCTTTGTAGTTGTGCGCAGTATATAGTAGGAGGACAGTGCAGAATTTTGCTGACCACCAGTATATATATATAGCAGTACGGTACAGTAGTCCATTGCTCTACCTCTGTGTCGTCAAGTATACTATCCATATCTGTACTGCATTGTAGTTGTGCGCAGCATATAGTAGGAGGACAGTGCTGAATTTTGCTGACCACCAGTATATATATAGCAGTACGGTACAGTAGTCCATTGCTCTACCTCTGTCTCGTCAAGTATATTATCCATATCTGTGCTGCATTGTAGTTGTGCGCAGTATATAGTAGGAGGACAGTGCAGAATTTTGCTGACCACCAGTATATATATAGCAGTACGGTACAGTAGTCCATTGCTCTACCTCTGTGTCGTCAAGTATACTATCCATATCTGTGCTGCATTGTAGTTGTGCGCAGTATATAGTAGGAGGACAGTGCAGAATTTTGCCGACCACCAGTATATGTATAGCAGTACGGTACAGTAGTCCATTGCTCTACCTCTGTCTCATCAAGTATACTATCCATATCTGTGCTGCATTGTAGTTGTGCGCAGCATATAGTAGGAGGACATTGCAGAATTTTGCTGACCACCAGTATATGTATATAGCAGTACGGTACAGTAGTCCATTGCTCTACCTCTGTGTCTTCAAGTATACTATCCATATCTGTGCTGCATTGTAGTTGTGCGCAGTATATAGTAGGAGGACAGTGCAGAATATTGCTGACAACCAGTATATATATATATATATATATAGCAGTACGGTACAGTAGTCCATTGCTCTATATCTGTGTCGTCAAGTATACTATCCATATCTGTGCTGCATTGTAGTTGTGCGCAGCATATAGTAGGAGGACAGTGCTGAATTTTGCTGACCACCAGTATATATATAGCAGTACGGTACAGTAGTCCATTGCTCTACCTCTGTCTCATCAAGTATATTATCCATATCTGTGCTGCATTGTAGTTGTGCGCAGTATATAGTAGGAGGACAGTGCAGAATTTTGCTGACCACCAGTATATATATAGCAGTACGGTACAGTAGTCCATTGCTCTACCTCTGTGTCATCAAGTATACTATCCATATCTGTGCTGCATTATAGTTGTGCGCAGTATATAGTAGGAGGACAGTGCAGAATTTTGCCGACCACCAGTATATGTATAGCAGTACGGTACAGTGGTCCATTGCTCTACCTCTGTGTCGTCAAGTATACTATCCATAGCTGTGCTGCATTGTAGTTGTGCGCAGTATATAGTAAGAGGACAGTGCAGAATTTTGCTGACCACCAGTATATATATATAGCAGTACGGTACAGTAGTCCATTGCTCTATATCTGTGTCGTCAAGTATACTATCCATATCTGTGCTGCTTTGTAGTTGTGCGCAGTATATAGTAGGAGGACAGTGCAGAATTTTGCTGACCACCAGTATATATATATAGCAGTACGGTACAGTAGTCCATTGCTCTACCTCTGTGTCGTCAAGTATACTATCCATATCTGTACTGCATTGTAGTTGTGCGCAGCATATAGTAGGAGGACAGTGCTGAATTTTGCTGACCACCAGTATATATATAGCAGTACGGTACAGTAGTCCATTGCTCTACCTCTGTCTCGTCAAGTATATTATCCATATCTGTGCTGCATTGTAGTTGTGCGCAGTATATAGTAGGAGGACAGTGCAGAATTTTGCTGACCACCAGTATATATATAGCAGTACGGTACAGTAGTCCATTGCTCTACCTCTGTGTCGTCAAGTATACTATCCATATCTGTGCTGCATTGTAGTTGTGCGCAGTATATAGTAGGAGGACAGTGCAGAATTTTGCCGACCACCAGTATATGTATAGCAGTACGGTACAGTAGTCCATTGCTCTACCTCTGTGTCATCAAGTATACTATCTATATCTGTGCTGCATTGTAGTTGTGCGCAGCATATAGTAGGAGGACATTGCAGAATTTTGCTGACCACCAGTATATGTATATAGCAGTACGGTACAGTAGTCCATTGCTCTACCTCTGTTTCGTCAAGTATACTATCCATATCTGTGCTGCATTGTGGTTGTGCGCAGTATATAGTAGGAGGACAGTGCAGAATTTTGCTGACCACCAGTATATATATAGCAGTACGGTACAGTAGTCCATTGCTTTACCTTTGTGTCATCAAGTATACTATCCATATCTGTGCTGCATTGTAGTTGTGCGCAGTATATAGTAGGAGGACAGTGCAGAATATTGCTGACCACCAGTATATATATATATATATATATATATATAGCAGTACGGTACAGTAGTCCATTGCTCTATATCTGTGTCGTCAAGTATACTATCCATATCTGTGCTGCATTGTAGTTGTGCGCAGTATATAGTAGGAGGACAGTGCAGAATTTTGCTGACCACCATTTTTTATATAGCAGTACGGTACAGTAGTCCATTGCTCTACCTCTGTGTCGTCAAGTATACTATCCATATCTGTGCTGCATTGTAGTTGTGCGCAGCATATAGTAGGAGGACAGTGCTGAATTTTGCTGACCACCAGTATATATATAGCAGTACGGTACAGTAGTCCATTGCTCTACCTCTGTCTCGTCAAGTATATTATACATATCTGTGCTGCATTGTACTTGTGCGCAGTATATAGTAGGAGGACAGTGCAGAATTTTGCTGACCACCAGTATATATATAGCAGTACGGTACAGTAGTCCATTGCTCTACCACTGTGTCATCAAGTATACTATCCATATCTGTGCTGCATTGTAGTTGTGCGCAGTATATAGTAGGAGGACAGTGCAGAATTTTGCCAACCACCAGTATATGTATAGCAGTACGGTACAGTGGTCCATTGCTCTACCTCTGTGTCGTCAAGTATACTATCCATATCTGTGCTGCATTGTAGTTGTGCGCAGTATATAGTAAGAGGACAGTGCAGAATTTTGCTGACCACCAGTATATGGATATAGCAGTACGGTACAGTAGTCCATTGCTCTACCTCTGTGTCGTCAAGTATACTATCCATATCTGTGCTGCATTGTAGTTGTGCGCAGTATATAGTAGGAGGACAGTGCAGAATTTTGCTGACCACCAGTATATATATAGCAGTAGGGTACAGTAGTCCATTGCTCTACCTCTGTGTCTTCAAGTATACTATCCATATCTGTGCTGCATTGTAGTTGTGCGCAGTATATAGTAGGAGGACAGTGCAGAATATTGCTGACCACCAGTATATATATATATATATATATATATATAGCAGTACGGTACAGTAGTCCATTGCTCTATATCTGTGTCGTCAAGTATACTATCCATATCTGTGCTGCTTTGTAGTTGTGCGCAGTATATAGTAGGAGGACAGTGCAGAATTTTGCTGACCACCAGTATATATATATAGCAGTACGGTACAGTAGTCCATTGCTCTACCTCTGTGTCGTCAAGTATACTATCCATATCTGTGCTGCATTGTAGTTGTGCGCAGTATATAGTAGGAGGACAGTGCAGAATTTTGCTGACCACCAGTATATATATAGCAGTATGGTACAGTAGTCCATTGCTCTACCTCTGTGTCTTCAAGTATACTATCCATATCTGTGCTGCATTGTAGTTGTGCGCAGTATATAGTAGGAGGACAGTGCAGAATATTGCTGACCACCAGTTTATATATATATATATATATATATATATATAGCAGTACGGTACAGTAGTCCATTGCTCTATATCTGTGTCGTCAAGTATACTATCCATATCTGTGCTGCATTGTAGTTGTGCGCAGCATATAGTAGGAGGACAGTGCTGAATTTTGCTGACCACCAGTATATATATAGCAGTACGGTACAGTAGTCCATTGCTCTACCTCTGTCTCGTCAAGTATATTATCCATATCTGTGCTGCATTGTAGTTGTGCGCAGTATATAGTAGGAGGACAGTGCAGAATTTTGCTGACCACCAGTATATATATAGCAGTACGGTACAGTAGTCCATTGCTCTACCTCTGTGTCATCAAGTATACTATCCATATCTGTGCTGCATTGTAGTTGTGCGCAGTATATACTAGGAGGACAGTGCAGAATTTTGCCGACCACCAGTATATGTATAGCAGTACGGTACAGTGGTCCATTGCTCTACCTCTGTGTCGTCAAGTATACTATCCATATCTGTGCTGCATTGTACTTCTGCGCAGTATATAGTAAGAGGACAGTGCAGAATTTTGCTGACCACCAGTATATAGATATAGCAGTACGGTACAGTAGTCCATTGCTCTACCTCTGTGTCGTCAAGTATACTATCCATATCTGTGCTGCATTGTAGTTGTGCGCAGTATATAGTAGGAGGACAGTGCAGAATTTTGCTGACCACCAGTATATATATAGCAGTAGGGTACAGTAGTCCATTGCTCTACCTCTGTGTCTTCAAGTATACTATCCATATCTGTGCTGCATTGTAGTTGTGCGCAGTATATAGTAGGAGGACAGTGCAGAATATTGCTGACCACCAGTATATATATATATATATATATATATATATATATATAGCAGTACGGTACAGTAGTCCATTGCTCTACCTCTGTGTCGTCAAGTATACTATCCATATCTGTGCTGCATTGCAGTTGTGCGCAGTATATAGTAGGAGGACAGTGCAGAATTTTGCTGACCACCAGTATATATATATAGCAGTACGGTGCAGTAGTCCATTGCTCTACCTCTGTGTCGTCAAGTATACTATCCATATCTATGCTGCATTGTAGTTATGCGCAGTATTATAGTAGGAGGACAGTGCAGAATTTTGCTGACCACCAGTATATATATATATATATTTATATTTATCTCTGCATCATGTGCTGTTTGGGGACTATTTTTTTAAGTGCCATCCTGTCTGACACTGCAGTGCCACTCCTAGATGGGCCAGGTGTTTGTGTCGGCCACTTGGGTCGCTTAGCTTAGCCATCCAGCGACCTTGGTGCACCTCCTTTTTTTTGCATCATGTGCTGTTTGGCTACTATTTTTTTAAGTGCCATCCAGTTTGACACTGCAGTGCCACTCCTAGATGGGCCAGGTGTTTGTGTCGGCCACTTGGGTCGCTTAGCTTAGCCATCCAGCGACCTCGGTGCAAATTTTAGGACTAAAAATAATATTGTGAGGTGTGAGGTGTTCAAAATAGACTGGAAATGAATAGAAATTATGGTTATTGAGGTTAATAATACTATGGAATCAAAATGACCCCCAAATTCTATGATTTAAGCTGTTTTTGAGGGTTTTTTTTAAAAAAAAAACACCCGAATCCGACAAAAAAAATTCAGGGAGGTTTTGCCAAAACGCGTCCGAATCCAAATCTCGGCCGCGGAACCGAATCCAAAACCAAAACACAAAACCCGAAAAATGTCCGGTGCACATCACTAGTTCATTGACACTTTTTGTTTTGTTTGGATTTTTCATTTAAAAAAATGATGCATATATTTTTTTATGCATTTATGTGTCTTAAGATATATATATTAGTGCTGGGCAACGATTAAAATTTTTTATCGCAATTAATCGCAGGATTTCCTGCGATTAATAGTGATTAATCGTATTGTTAGCCGACTAAAGTCAATAATGAATTCAAAAGTGGTGTATTGCGCACTTTTAGTACTTCTATATGAACAACAGTGCAATAACATTAAACAACACTGCAATAACATTTGGTTTGCAGTTTTCCCTTAACACAGTAGCATTTCAAAAACTTTAAAAATTAAAATTAAAAATAAAATATATTTTCTGAGAATCTAAATCTGTTTTCTTTCCCAGATTTTTGTTCCCACCAGATTAGACAGACATATTTTAGGTGTGTAAACTATTTACTCCTCTGCACCAAGCCAGTTGCTAAGACACACAAGGTTATTTACATTTTCAGATGATAAAGAAACTCTCTTCTTCTGTACAATATGACCAGCAAGAGAAAACAACCTTTCACAGGGTACTGATGTTGCAGGTGTGGCCAAGTACTTCTGTGCAATGGAGGCCAGCCTGCTGTGGGAGCCTGCATGTTTGGACCACCACTCTAATGGACAGGACTCTGTACTGATGGTGGGCTCCGCTCTGAATCGACGCACACTGTTCTCAACTGAATCTTCCTCCTGTTCAGAATCAGCCAATAGAGATAACTTTTTATTTGGTGGCTCTGATGTTGTTGCTTCCACAGGTTTCTCTGCAACAAACCTCTGTTCCTTGAGTAATTTGGTGACTAAGGCTCACACCTCACCCCTCTCTGCTCTGGGTATACACTTGAGGTCCTTGAATCTAGGGTCCAATGCGGTAGCAATCTTCAGATATGCAATGTTGGCATTTTCTTTGCGTGTCTCCAGATCTGTTCTGAATGTAGACTTAAATTTGACCACGTAGGCAGGGTCATCATCTGAACTCTCCATGACCCGAGAGAGATGGCAAAAAGCAGGCAGAAACACAGAGCATGAAACATACTTTTCTCCTTCCAAAAGTTCAGTCACATACCTGCAACAGCAAAAAATAATAATCAAACCCATTTCTTTGGGTACGGGAGAATGCTGGTGGTCAGAAGACCGACAGCGGCATCCTGGAATCCAGATACCCAAAAGTCCCCAGTAAGTATACTAACCCTTCCTACCCTTAACCCTCCCCGCATAGTGCCTAACCCTAAAAGTCCGCTGGTGTTGCCTAACCCTAACTCTCCCTCCATGCAACCAAACCCTAACCCTCCCTGCTCCCTACTAACCCTAACCCTCGCTGCTCCCTACTTACCCCTAATCCTCCCTGCTCCCTACCCACCACACCTAACTACATCCCATTCATGCTATATTTTTTACAGACAGGACAGTGGAAAAATTAAATATATTACGTATGTAAAATATACCTGCAGGGCTCCAGTAGCGTTTCCAACCTCTGCAGTTTGTCCATTTCAGCTGTAGTTGGCATGGTAATCTTGGTGTTGTGTGAGGTGAGGACATCCCTCAGTGGCTTTTCATTTCTACAGACACTTTTTTTCATGTCCAGAGTCGAATTCCATCTGGTTGGACTTGGAATATCTTGTATAAGCGACTCCTTCTTTTGTCTATGTTGAATTTGTTGTTGTTCTAATTCTGCAGCACTTGCTTGACTGTGTTTAAAGTAGAGATGTGCACTGGAAATTTTTCGGGTTTTGTGTTTTGGTTTTGGGTTCGGTTCCACGGCCGTGTTTTGGGTTCGAACGCGTTTTGGCAAAACCTCACCGAATTTTTTTTGTCGGATTCGGGTGTGTTTTGGATTCGGGTGTTTTTTTCAAAAAAACATAAAAAACAGCTTAAATCATAGAATTTGGGGGTCATTTTGATCCCAAAGTATTATTAACCTCAATAACCATAATTTCCACTCATTTTCAGTCTATTCTGAACACCTCACACCTCACAATATTATTTTTAGTCCTAAAATTTGCACCGAGGTCGCTGGATGACTAAGCTAAGCGACCCAAGTGGCTGACACAAACACCTGGCCCATCTAGGAGTGGCACTGCAGTGTCACGCAGGATGGCCCTTCCAAAAAATACTCCCCAAACAGCACATGACGCAAAGAAGAAAAAAAAGAGGCGCAATGAGGTAGCTGTGTGAGTAAGCTAAGCGACCCTAGTGGCCGACACAAACACCTGGCCCATCTAGGAGTGGCACTGCAGTGTCATGCAGGATGGCCCTTCCAAAAAACACTCCCCAAACAGCACATGACGCAAAGAAGAAAAAAAAGAGGCGCAATGAGGTAGCTGTGTGACTAAGCTCAGCGACCCAAGTGGCCGACACAAACACCTGGCCCATCTAGGAGTGGCACTGCAGTGTCACGCAGGATGGCCCTTCCAAAAAACACTCCCCAAACAGCACATGACGCAAAGAAGAAAAAAAAGAGGCGCAATGAGGTAGCTGTGTGACTAAGCTCAGCGACCCAAGTGGCCGACACAAACACCTGGCCCATCTAGGAGTGGCACTGCAGTGTCACGCAGGATGGCCCTTCCAAAAAATGCTCCCCAAACAGCACATGACGCAAAGAAGAAAAAAAAGAGGCGCAATGAGGTAGCTGTGTGAGTAAGCTAAGCGACCCTAGTGGCCGACACAAACACCTGGCCCATCTAGGAGTGGCACTGCAGTGTCACGCAGGATGGCCCTTCCAAAAAACACTCCCCAAACAGCACATGACGCAAAGAAAAATTAAAGAAAAAAGAGGTGCAAGATGGAATTGTCCTTGGGCCCTCCCACCCACCCTTATGTTGTATAAACAGGACATGCACACTTTAACAAACCCATCATTTCAGTGACAGGGTCTGCCACACGACTGTGACTGAAATGACGGGTTGGTTTGGACCCCTACCAAAAAAGAAGCAATTAATCTCTCCTTGCACAAACTGGCTCTACAGAGGCAAGATGTCCACCTCATCATCATCAAATGTCCACCTCATCATCATCAAATTGCCTCTTTTTCCTGCCAGTATACGTACGGACTGTCTGACGTGCCTACTTGGATGCGGTCACTCATATAATCCTCCACCATTCTTTCAATGTAGAGAGAATCATATGCAGTGCCAGTAGACGACATGTCCGTAATCGTTGTCAGGTCCTTCAGTCCGGACCAGATGTCAGCATCAGCAGTCGCTCCAGACTGCCCTGCATCACCGCCAGCGGGTGGGCTCGGAATTCTGAGCCTTTTCCTCGCACCCCCAATTGCGGGAGAATGTGAAGGAGGAGCTGTTGACCGATCAAGTTCCACTTGACTTGATAATTTTCCCACCAGCAGGTCTTTGAACCCCTGCAGACTTGTGTCTGCCGGAAAGAGAGATCCAACGTAGGTTTTAAATCTAGGATCGAGCACGGTGGCCAAAATGTAGTGCTCTGATTTCAACAGATTGACCACCCGTGAATCCTGGTTAAGCGAATGAAGGGCTCCATCCACAAGTCCCACATGCCTAGCGGAATCGCTATGTCTTAGCTCCTCCTTCAATGTCTCCAGCTTCTTCTGCAAAAGCCTGATGAGGGGAATGACCTGACTCAGGCTGGCAGTGTCTGAACTGACTTCACGTGTGGCAAGTTCAAAAGGTTGCAGAACCTTGCACAACGTTGAAATAATTCTCCACTGCGCTTGAGACAGGTGCATTCCACCTCCTTTGCCTATATCGTGGCCAGATGTATAGGCTTGAATGGCCTTTTGCTGCTCCTCCATCCTCTGAAGCATATAGAGGGTTGAATTCCACCTCGTTACCACTTCTTGCTTCAGATGATGGCAGGGCAGGTTCAGGCGTTTTTGGTGTTGCTCCAGTCTTCTGTACGTGGTGCCTGTACGCCGAAAGTGTCCCGCAATTCTTCTGGCCACCGACAGCATCTCTTGCACGCCCCTCTCGTTTTTTAAATAATTCTGCACCACCAAATTCAAGGTATGTGCAAAACATGGGACGTGCTGGAATTTGCCCAGATATAATGCACGCACAATATTGCTGGCGTTGTCCGATGCCACAAATCCACAGGAGAGTCCAATTGGGGTAAGCCATTCCGCGATGATCTTCCTCAGTTGCCGTAAGAGGTTTTCAGCTGTGTGCGTATTCTGGAAAGCGGTGATACAAAGCGTAGCCTGCCTAGGAAAGAGTTGGCGTTTGCGAGATGCTGCTACTGGTGCCGCCGCTGCTGTTCTTGCGGCGGGAGTCAATACATCTACCCAGTGGGCTGTCACAGTCATATAGTCCTGAGTCTGCCCTGCTCCACTTGTCCACATGTCCGTGGTTAAGTGGACATTGGGTACAACTGCATTTTTTAGGACACTGGTGAGTATTTTTCTGAGGTCTGTGTACATTTTCGGTATCGCCTGCCTAGAGAAATGGAACCTAGATGGTATTTGGTACCTGGGACACAGTACCTCAATCAAGTCTATAGTTGGCTCTGAAGTAATGATGGATACCGGAACCACGTTTCTCACCGCCCTGGATGCCAAGGCCTCAGTTATCCGCTTTGCAGCAGGATGACTGCTGTGATATTTCATCTTCCTCGCAAAGGACTGTTGGACAGTCAATTGCTTGGTGGAAGTAATAAAAGTGGTCTTACGACTTCCCCTCTGGGATGACCATCGACTCCCAGCAGCAACAACAGCAGCGCCAGCAGCAGTAGGCGTTACACTCAAGGATGCATCGGAGGAATCCCAGGCAGGAGAGGACTCGTCAGAATTGCCAGTGACATGGCCTGCAGGACTATTGGCATTCCTGGGGAAGGAGGAAATTGACGGGGTGATTTGCGTGAGCTTGGTTACAAGAGGAAGGGATTTACTGGTCAGTGGACTGCTTCCGCTGTTGCCCAAAGTTTTTGAACTTGTCACTGACTTATGATGAATGCGCTGCAGGTGATGTATAAGGGAGGATGTTCCGAGGTGGTTAACGTCCTTACCCCTACTTATTACAGCTTGACAAAGGCAACACACGGCTTGACACCTGTTGTCCGCATTTCTGTTGAAATACTTCCACACCGAAGAGCTGATTTTTTTGGTATTTTCACCAGGCATGTCAATGGCCATATTCCTCCCACGGACAACAGGTGTCTCCCCGGGTGCCTGACTTAAACAAACCACCTCACCATCAGAATCCTCCTTGTCAATTTCCTCCCCAGCGCCAGCAACACCCATATCCTCCTCATCCTGGTGTACTTCAACACTGACATCTTCAATCTGACTATCAAGAACTGGACTGCGGGTGCTCCTTCCAGCACTTGCAGGGGGCGTGCAAATGGTGGAAGGCGCATGCTCTTCACGTCCAGTGTTGGGAAGGTCAGGCATCGCAACCGACACAATTGGACTCTCCTTGTGGATTTGGGATTTCGAAGAACGCACAGTTCTTTGCTGTGCTTTTGCCAGCTTAAGTCTTTTCATTTTTCTAGCGAGAGGCTGAGTGCTTCCATCCTCATGTGAAGCTGAACCACTAGCCATGAACATAGGCCAGGGCCTCAGCCGTTCCTTGCCACTCCGTGTGGTAAATGGCATATTGGCAAGTTTACGCTTCTCCTCCGACGATTTTAATTTAGATTTGTGAGTCCTTTTTTTACTGATCTTTTGTGTTTTGGATTTTACATGCTCTGTACTATGACATTGGGCATCGGCCTTGGCAGACGACGTTGATGGAATTTCATCGTCTCGGCCATGACTAGTGGCAGCAGCTTCAGCACGAGGTGGAAGTGGATCTTGATCTTTCCCTATTTTTGGAACCTCAACATTTTTGTTCTCCATATTTTAATAGGCACAACTAAAAGGCACCTCAGGTAAACAATGGAGATGGATGGATACTAGTATACTTATGGATGACGAGTGACTGACGACACAGAGGTAGCTACAGCCGTGGACTACCGTACTGCGTCTGCTAGTATAGAGATGATAACTAATGATATAAAAAATATATATATATAACTACTGTAGGTATATATAATATAATGACGGACCTGGTGGACACTGTCAGCAGACTCCTAAACTACTAGTATGAAGAAGATAGAAAAAAAAACCCACCACAGGTAGGTAGGTATACAATTATGGACGAGCACTGACGACACAGAGATAGCCACAGCCGTGGACTACCGTACTGCGTCTGCTAGTATAGATAATATACTAAATATATTACTACTGTAGGTATATAATATAATGACGGACCTGGTGGACACTGTCAGCAGACTCCTAAACTACTAGTATGAAGAAGATAGAAAAAAAAAACCACCACAGGTAGGTAGGTATACAATTATGGACGAGCACTGACGACACAGAGATAGCCACAGCCGTGGACTACCGTACTGCGTCTGCTAGTATAGATAATATACTAAATATCTTACTACTGTAGGATTATAATGACGGACCTGGTGGACACTGTCAGCAGACTCCTAAACTACTAGTATGAAGAAGATAGAAAAAAAAACCCCACCACAGGTAGGTAGGTATACAATTATGGACGAGCACTGACGACACAGAGATAGCCACAGCCGTGGACTACCGTACTGCGTCTGCTAATATAGAGATGATAAAGATGATAGAGATGAAAAAAAAATATATAACACTACTGTAGGTAAATATTTATATAATATAATGAATGACGAACCTGCTGGACACTGTCAGGAGAATGCGTTTATACTATAGAATAAAAAAAAAAAACACCACAGGAGTGTTTAACTTTTTCAGGCAGACAATATACTGGTGGTCACTGGCAGCAAAAGTGTGCACTGTACTCCTGCTATAACTGCACCCCAGTCTCCCCCACAATTCAGCTGTGTGAGCAGTGAGCACTCAGCACAGTCAGATATACATAGATGATATATCATGCAGCACACTGAGGCTGAGCACAGATATGGTATGTGACTGTGTATCGTTTTTTTTTCAGGCAGAGAACGGATTATAAATAAAACTGGTGGTCACTATCAGCAAAACTCTGCACTGTACTGAGTACTCCTAATGCTCCCCAAAATTAGTAAATCAAGTGTCTCTCTAATCTATTCTAAACGGAGAGGACGCCAGCCACGTCCTCTCCCTATCAATCTCAATGCACGTGTGAAAATGGCGGCGACGCGCGGCTCCTTATATAGAATCCGAGTCTCGCGAGAATCCGACAGCGGGATGATGACGTTCGGGCGCGCTCGGGTTAACCGAGCAAGGCGGGAGGATCCGAGTCTGCTCGGACCCGTGCAAAAAAGGCTGAAGTTCGGGCGGGTTCGGATTCCGAGAAACCGAACCCGCTCATCTCTAGTTTAAAGTGGCCTACAACTTTTCTGCATTTTGCCAGGACATTGTCAAACGCACTGTTCTGCAGAGATACTGTGACAGAACGCTGGAGACTGTGCGCAGTGCAGGGGAGATGTTCAAAAGGCAGGTGTCTTGCAGCAGCAATCATATTTCTTGCACTATCTGTGCTAAGTGTGCCAACTTTTTCTGAAATGTTCCACTCCTGTGCAACATGAATAAAATGCTCTGCGCACGTTTCAGCAAAATGTCTCTGTTCTGTTTTCATTACAGTCAGAGCATGTGAATGTAGCTCCCACTGTTCATCAATATAATGCACTGTAACTCCGAGGTAATTATGGTTACCCAGCGATGTCCAGTAATCTCCAGTGAAAGCAACATGTGGTGCACATTGTAACGCCATCGCTTTTGTAGTCCTCTCCTTTTCATACAAGTCATGTATTCTTCTTGTGATGGTGCGTCTTGAGGGAGGCTCATACGTGCTGTCATTCGTTGCGATTCTAAGAACGTTCCTCAGACCGACATCTTCGACAATACTAATTGGCCTGCAGTTTGTAGCTATCCACTTCGCTATGTTATTTGTTAGCTTTTCTTGCTTTTGTTTATCTATACTTCTCCCATATGCTGTATCAAACGTAGTCTGCCGAAGCTTCCCTCCACTGTTTGTTTGGGTGGGTGAGTTGCTGGCATCAACGGTGTGTATTGCATTTAAGTGATACTTTAGACTCTAAGTACTCCGGTGATAAGAAAATTCAGCTTTGCAGTGTTTACAAATTACTTTGGTTTTATCAACTGTGCTATCTGGTAGAGATTTAAAATGAAAATGTCCATGTAAGATTTCGGTTCCTTTCTCCATTTTCTGTGATTTTTTTTTTAAATAAATAAAATAAAATGTATAAATAAATAAAAACTGTATTATTATTTTTTTACAGCAGATTAGGCACCCCAGCAATAAAAGGGAGTATAATCGCTCAGCAGGGAGACCTTAATGAACGAAGGAGGCCCAAAGCTTCCAATCCCATCCACTAACTCTCCTGTTAATATAAGCAATATCAGCCCCAATGTACATAAATCTGGCAGACCACTGTCACTGTATTATATTTCCTTTCCTGATAGAACCTCAAGTGCACGTACCCAGGTGTGTGGGAGATGTCGTGTCCCTAGGCCGAGTGTCCAAGAGGTAGTCTACCCAGTCTCCCTGAATCACAGCACAATCTGGTGGCGGGCAACTTCCAGGCCCAGCGTCTTCCAACACAAGCGAGTCAGGCAGCATGTGGATACAGCGGCTTCCACCGCAAGCGGTTATGGCAGCTAATGAAAAATGTAAAAAAAATTATTATAAGACATGGGCCAGTATTTACTAAGAGTCCGAGTTTGTCCGATTTGTGTTTTTTTTTCTAAGTCCCAATCCGGGAATTCACTAAGCACCAATCTCGGCAGTGTTTGGACTATTCATAATGGTTTGAATGACAACGTTCAGAAATACGAATGAATAGACCATCGGTCAAACGCGGCTGTTATTTCATAGAATACGGGCATTCACTATTCATTCGTATTTGGGTGTTAGTTTCTGAGTGCTCAAGTGCGGGTCTGTTTTTTTTCGATTCGTTAAAAAAAGCAGCAATAAAATAGACCTGCTTTTTTCCAATCGAGTTTGGATAACCATGCACGAATCGATGAGATCTGTGCATGGTTATCTATGGGAAAGGGTATGTTTAGTGTAAAATCTGAAAAAAAATTTGCGTTGGGTCCCCCCTCCTAAGTATAACCAGCCTCGGGCTCTTTGAGCCGGTCCTGGTTGAAAAAATATGGGGGAAAAAATGTCAGGGGTTCCCCCATATTTAATCAACCAGCACCAGGCTCTGCGCCTGGTCCTGGTTCCAAAAATACGGGGGACAAAAAGCGTAGGGGTCCCCCATATTTTTTAAACCAGCACCGGGCTCCACTAGCTGGGGAGATAATGCCACAGCCGGGGGACACTTTGATATTGGTCCCTGCGGCCGTGCCATTAAAACCCCAACTAGTCACCCCTGGCCGGGGTACCCTGGAGGAGTGGGGATCCCTTCAATCAAGGGGTCCCCCCCTCCAGCCACCCAAGGGCCAGGGGTGAAGCCCGAGGCTGTCCCCCCCATCCAAGGGCGGCGGATGGGGGGCTGATAGCCTTGTGAGAAATTGTGAATATTGTTTTTAGCAGCAGTACTACAAGTCCCAGCAAGCCTCCCCCGCATGCTGGTACTTGGAGAACCACAAGTACCAGCATGCGGTGGAAAACCGGGCCCGCTGGTACCTGTAGTACTACTACAGTGAGGTTACTTTCGGTCAACCGCTGACCGCAAAGTTCCCACCATTAGCTACAATGGAGCGCATATCTGTGCTGTGTGCTGCCTGACAGACACTACAGGAGCACACAGCCAATCAGGAGAGTGCCACGACGTGGCGCTCCCTGATTGGCTGAAGGGACCCTCTTTGACAGGAGTCAGGGGGAGGGATCCTGGCAGTCGGGGAAAGGGGTCCCATGTGTAAACATGGGGCCCCTTTCAGTGCGTGGCGGGTTTCCGTTTTATTATTTTGCCAAGTACGTGGATTATACAAAGAACAGAAGGTACACTGGATTATGTGAGTATAATTTTTTTCACAGGTACCCCTAGGATTCTACATGGAGAAGAGGACCGAGCCTCGTGGGAACATAGGTAAGTATGTGTATATGTTGGTGTGCATGTATGTAATAAAGTTGTACTGTCACGGTGTGTGTGTCCTGTTTTTATTGGGGTATTTTTTTAGTAGTAGTACTACAGGTACCAGCGGGCCCGGTTTTCCACCGCATGCTGGTACTTGTGGTTCTCCAAGTACCAGCTTGCGGGGGAGACAATTTCTCACAAGGCTATCAGCCCCCCATCCGCCGCCCTTGGATGGGGGGGACAGCCTCGGGCTTCACCCCTGGCCCTTGGGTGGCTGGAGGGGGGTCCCCTTGATTGAAGGGGTCCCCACTCCTCCAGGGTACCCCGGCCAGGGGTGACTAGTTGAGGTTTTAATGGCACGGCCGCAGGGACCAATATCAAAGTGTCCCCCGGCTGTGGCATTATCTCCCCAGCTAGTGGAGCCCAGTGCTGGTTTAAAAAATATGGGGGACCCCTACGCTTTTTGTCCCCCGTATTTTTGGAACCAGGACCAGGCGCAGAGCCCGGTGCTGGTTGATTAAATATGGGGGTACCCCTGTAATTTCCCCCCCATATTTTTTCAACCAGGACCGGCTCAAAGAGCCCAAGGCTGGTTGTGCTTAGGAGTGGGGACCCCACGCAATTTTTTTCAGATTTTTATAAGACTTTAATCAACTTTTTAAGGTACACAATGAAGCCCTCACAGATCTGGCCGGGATTCCTTGTGTTTTGTCAGGCAGTGTTTTACTCATCACTCCCGTAAAACACTGCCTGATATTACGAATCACATCGACATCGGAAAAAACGATTGTGCAAAACTCGGCAGCTTAGTGAATAACCGTATCAGGATTCAAAAAGTTGCAGTAAAATGCACCCGATACCATTCGAGTTCAAACACCCTTAAAAACGGCAAAAACATGAATATTAGTAAATAAACCCCATGCTGTCCGTGAGGGTATATATTGTATTTTATTAACACAACAATTCACTTAATTCACAACAACATATAAAGGTAAGGTACACAAAATATCAGATAGATCTGATGGGCTTGATTAGGGTGCTTGGGGGGCTGGTCCAAAGGCAAATTCACTAGCAGCAGACAATAGCCCCGTGGACATCACAAACAGTTAAATGAAAAAAAAATTGTGTGGGGTCCCCCCTCCTAAGCATAACCAGCCTCGGGCTCTTTGAGCCGGTCCTGGTTGTAAAAATACAGGGGGGAAATTGCGTAGGGTTCCCCCATATTTAAACAACCAGCACCAGGCTCTGCGTATGGTCCTGGTACCACAAATACGGGGGACAAAAGGTGTAGGGGTCCCCTGTATTTTTAAAACCAGCACCGGGCTCCACTCGCCAGAGAGATAATGCCACAGCCGGGGGACACTTTTATATAGGTCCCTGCGGCCGTGGCATTACCCCTCCCCCCCAACTAGTTACCCCTGGCCGGGGTTCCCTGGAGGAGTGGGAACCCCTTCAATCAAGGGGTCCCCCCCTCCAGCCACCCAAGGGCCAGGGGTGAAGCCCGAGGCTGTCCCCCCATCCGTGGGCGGTGGATGGGAGGCTGATAGCCTTTATGTAAAAAATAGAATATTGTTTTTTTTGTAGAACTACAAGTCCCAGCAAGCCTCCCCCGAAAGCTGGTACTTGGAGAACCACAAGTACCAGCATGCGAGGAAATAATGGGCCCGCTGGTACCTGTAGTTCTACTACAAAAAAAAATACCCCAAAAAAACACAATGCACACACCGTGAAAGTACAACGTTATTACATACATGCACGCCTACATACACACTTACCTATGTTGACACGGAGCTCCTCGGTCCTCTTCTCCAGTAGAATCCACGGGGTACCTGTAAATAAAATATATACTTACAAACAATCCTTGCGTAGTTCTGTTTGTAGACTGCAAAGCTCCCCTCCATTCTAGGCAGTGCGCTCGTCCTGATTGACAGGGCAGGAGTGCACAACCAATCAGGAGAGCGCCATGACGTAGCGCTCCCTGATTGGCTACAGCAGGGATGGGGAACCTTTGGTCCTCCAGCTATTGTTGAACTACACATACCAGCATGCCTTGCTACTGTTTTGCTATTTGGCCATGCTAAAAGTGTTGCAGGACATGCTGGAATGTGTAGTTCAACAACAGCTGGAGTGCCAAAGGTTCCCCATTCCTGGGCTACAGGGACCTTCATTGATAGAAGCCACGGGGGGTCCCGACATTCGGGAAAAGGGGTTCCATGTGTAAACATGGAACCCCTTTAGTCGCGCGGATCGGGTTTCCATTTTATTATTTTAATCAAGTTCGTGGATTACGTCGGAAAAGAAGAGGACAGAACTACGCAAGGATTGTTTGTAAGTATATATTTTATTTACAGGTACCCCATGGATTCTACTGGAGAAGAGGACCGAGGAGCTCCGTGTCAACATAGGTAAGTGTGTATGTAGGTGTGCATGTATGTAATAAAGTTGTACTTTCATGGTGTGTGCGTTGTGTTTTTTTTGGGGTATTTTTTTTGTAGTAGAACTACAGGTACCAGTGGGCCTGTTATTTCCCCGCATGCTGGTACTTGTGGTTCTCCAAGTACCAGCTTGTGGGGAGGCTTGCTGGGACTTGTAGTTCTGCCACAAAAAAACAATATTCTATTTTTTTACACAAAGGCTATCAGCCTCCCATCCACCGACCACGGATGGGGGGGACAGCCTCGGGCTTCACCCCTGGCCTTTGGGTGGCTGGAGGGGGGGACCCCTTGATTGAAAGGGTTCCCACTCCTCCAGGGAACCCCAGCCAAGGGGTAACTGGTTGGGGGGGTAATGCCACGGCCGCAGGGACCTATGTAAAAGTGTCCCCCAGCTGTGGCATTATCTCTCTGGCTAGTGGAGCCCGGTGCTGGTTTTAAAAATACGGGGGACCCCTACATCTTTTGTCCCCCGTATTTTTGGAACCAGGACCAGGCACAGAGCCCGGTGCTGGTTGTTTAAATATGGGGGAACCCTATGCAATTTTTCCCCTGTATTTTTATAACCAGGACCGGCTCAAAGAGCCCGAGGCTGGTTATGCTTAGGAGGGGGGACCCCACACAATTTTTTTTTCATTTATCTATGTGTGTTGTGGTGGACAAGCTTACCAGAGTCTCAGTCTCAAGAGGTTATGGCGGCTGGCGGCTTCTTCTTCTCCAGTGGCATCCGGCTGCTTCCTCTTCTCTGGCGGCATCCAGCGGCTTCTCCATCAAGGGGGTCAGATGAATCACTGCTTCCGGCGCAGCAGCAGCAGCGTTAATGGCATTAACAATATTATCGCCGTTATTGCCTTATGGCGTTAACGCGTTAATAACACGTTATCTTGCCCAGCACTTATATATATATATATATATATATATACATACACAGAGAGCAGACGGCATCTCCGGAAAAATATCCCACTGACTGTAACACATCGTTTGCGGCGGAGGTTATCGGAGAAGTGGCTAAGTGCTTGAATGTGAACCTTGATGTACGTGGATATTTACACAAGTAAATTGTTACTTTTTATTACTATTCACTGGTGCGCTCTCCTTATTTTATTATATACATACACATTAAAAAAAAACTAATACAACAATCCTGCAATGTCTAGCTGAGTGAAGAGCGGAGAATTTTGGTAAGTTTGTTTGCAAAAGCTCCACTAGCAGTAGCATACACTCGCAATTGCGTTCGCAACTGAGAACATGTACAAGACTGTTAACTTGCAGCAGGGGTGTATCTAGGGGTCCAAGCGCCCCTGGCAAAGTAAGGGGCTGGCGCCCCCCCCCCCCCCTCCCCCCCTGCACACATTTGGAATAAGGTGTGAGTATTGGAAATGGGGTATGGTCTTGTGGGGGAAGGGCGTGGACACAATAATACTTCCAATTCAAATGATGCCACACAGTAGTGTCCCTCATTCACATTACACCGCACAGTAGTGTCTCGTATTCACTTTACACCATCCCTCCCACCTAACCCACCTTTCACACAGCCTGACCTTAACCTGCCCCCCCAAAAGCCTTTTCAGTGGTGCCTAACCCTAACCCACCCTTCCTAATCTCCCTCCCTGCAGCCTAAACCTAACCCTCCCACCCTCGCAGCCTAACCCTCCCACGCGGCTTGCCAGTGGAGACTCTGACACCAACTCAATCCGGATTTTGGCATTCTGCATTGCTATCTATGTTGAGATGCCAGCATCAGCATTCCGAGCAGTTTCGGGATGCTGGCGTCAGCTTTCCGACCGCCGGGATGCCAAACGCCGGCATCTTGACTGCATCCCAAATGAAATGCTAATGAGCTGCAGTGAGATGAGCCTCAAATGGACGCAGCCATTAACCAAACACCATTAGTTGGATGGTAGAAGGGCTTCCTGTTAGAAGAAACATCAGGGTGCCATCACTTCCAAGATAAAATGATCACGTATACAATTAATTAACTGATATACATTTCCTTGAACCTGGCCTTGAAATAGGTAAAATATGTATTTTCTTTATTACACTCAACAAGTTAAACTTTTCGCTTACTTACTACTTACTTACATCTATCATGCATGAAATTGTGTAGTGTTCCAGGTACTACAGTCCCTTCTCTCAAACACTGACACTTTGGGGTCAATTCAATTCGATGACTAGTTGCCAATTCCACTAGTTTACTTAAGTTTTGTCGACAATTACAATTCCCACTAATTCAATTCTCGCCAATGTGACTGTTTAGTCGGCGATCTATATACAATTCCTGACAATTTGTTCTCCCTATAGGTTATAATGGTCAGACCAATTCAATGAACTCGCGGGTGGGGAGAGAGTTTGAATTCCTGACAATTGTAGACTTAAACTCTCCCTTTTTTTCTCTCATCCCCCAAGGGGTGAGAGTTTACAAATTTTTGTTTTGAATTTAATACTAAGCTATTAGAAATGCTGTAAATAGGTCTAATTTTTCAATCCAACACATTTATATTCCCACTGGCTAGTTTAGCAAGTGGTTTGTCCCTCTCCCTTCTTAGTTGTTTCAACTAACATATCTTGCTGCAGTAGAGGATTTAATCTGAAGGAGGACAGCATGCACCTGACTGGAGTTTTAAGAGGACGCCGATCAAATCTTATCGTACAGTACATGATTACACAACTAGGACAGCGATGTGTTTTGTGCCGCAGCGCAAACAACATTGCAGCGGGGCAGTTATGTCAGAGAATGCTGGTTCTCCCTACAAAACAGCAGGTTTAAGTTGCGAGAACCGGCATTCTCTGATTTACGGAGCGCTAAATTGATTAGCTGCGGGAGCCCCTACTGGCACTATTCAATCCGTGCTGAAACTGAATTTACCCCTTCAAAAAACATTTTACTTAATTTAATATTATTTTCAGAATTTTTAAATAAAAAACTTTTGGACTTGCGGTGACGTGAAAAAAATTCTGATACTCAGGTGGTGATACAAAAAAGTTTGAAAAACCACTGCATAAACTACTAAATAAAATAAAAAAACACTTAACTACTGCTGCAACTCTACACCGCTCACCCTGCACACACAACAGTACTGCTGCTATCTCTACTACCAGTCCCACCTACAGTACACTACAGCCCCATACACACAGGAAGATTTCCCCAGAGATGTGTGCTGAGTGAGATGGGGGGGATCGCTCAAGTCACCCAGCGGTGAAATAAGTGATGTGCTAGATTGAGCCTGCATGCAGGCTCAATCTAGCACCAGCGATAGTGAAGCGCGGGGCTGCGCATCGCTATCACTGTGGGGGGTACACACAGAGAGATCCGTGCTTAACTTCTAAGCAATCTAGTCAGATTGCTTAGAATTTAAACACTGATCTCTGTGTGTACCCCCTTTACCTCTCACCCAGTACACTACTTAACTCCCTTCCCTGCATAATCCGTCACTGCCCTGCACTGCACCCTCCTCCCCGCACACACTATCTTGCACCCCCATCCCCACAAATGCTATACTACAGCCACTACCCTGCACCCCGCTCCCCACACCTAGTACACTAGACCGGACAATCGGTTGATCGGCAGTTCATGCTACCATATTAGTAACCTACTCTTAGTGCACATAGACCCCTGAGTATTTACTATATGAGAACATAAGACATTTGCGCATGGGCAATTCCCAAAGTGAAAAGGGCAAACACATATCCATGGACAAATGTACTGCATGTCAGTATTTTTGTAACTTTGGAAGTAATTTGGAGTTGGGTATATACCCATTTGCATAGTGAAATATCCAAATTTGACCTGTGCATGCCTACCTCTCAACCAACACTCGGGTGTGGAATGGCTGACCGGTGGTAAGCATACCGGCAGCGGAATCCCGGCGGGGGGCGAGTGTAGCAAGCCCCTTATGGGCTCGCTGTGCTGAGGGCTCGGTGGTGCCCTGCACTCGCCACGGCTTCTATTCCCACTCTATGGGTGTCGTGGACACCCACGAATGGGAATAGTCCCTGTTGGTCGGCATGCCGACCGTCGGGATAGTGAGGGTGCGGGATGTAGGGGGAGGTCATGTGATTGTCCGTCTCCTGACCGCCAGTCACATGAATACATCCCCCCAACACTCCCTTCCCCACTCACAGTACACTACCTCTCACCCTGCATACCCCTCCCCGCAAACACTACTGCAGCTACCCTGCACCCTCTCAATGCACACACTACACTACTTCTCACTGTACACACCCTCCCCTGCATACTACCGCCGAACAAGTGGATACCTTTAAATACCTGGGTTCAACTATCAACGGTCAACAGATAGCCGCTACAAGTGACATCACGAGACGTATAGGTTGTGCCACAGCTGCCTTTGCATCTCTGAAAAAAGGCCTCTGGGACCAAAAGGAGATTACCATTGCCACAAAAATTAGGGTATTTAACATATCAGTTAGAACAAATTTACTTTATGGTTCAGAATAATGGCAATACTTAAAAACGACCTAACAAAGCTGGAATGTTTCCAAATGAGGTGCTTACGAAATATACTTCAAGAAAAAAATGAATGGACCGGAGAAAGTAAAACATCTGAAAACTATGCAAAGACCAACCCACAGTTGAATCCTATATTAAAAGACAGCATTTAAAGTGGTTTGGACATGTCTGCAGAATGGAGCCTAAAAGAATACCATACCAGTGCCTAAATACTGTAACACATTCCGGAGGAATGGAAGATAGTAAGTGATACGCTAAACAAAACACAGCTAAAGTCGATTGCCCAAGATCTTCAACCATTACACTTCCATATTGATGATGCCAAGCAAGCTGGCCTAAACCAATCACAGTTATGTGTGATTATTAGAGATTCCCTGCCTTTGGCTGTCACAGTGCCAGCAAGCTTAGCCTACTGGTGCCAACGACAATTAAGTCACATTATAAAGCGATGATTGATGTTTTTCCACACTTCCACAGAACAATATACTGCTTCCCACTGCTGCTACCATTCCTTTCATGTCAGTACCAAAATGGTTGTGGCTTCTACTCCAAAGTCTTGCCTTAACATTGCATTCCTGGGAGTAAAAGGAGGGAAAATAAGTATCCTCCCTGTCCCTTCCCCCGACTTGCATATTTAAGTCAGACTAATTACAATATCCCTCCCTGAAGTGAATTGCAGACTAAAAAAAAAAAAAAAAACCCCAAATTCCTGACAATTGAATTCCTGGGAGTTTGTAAATTCCCGGGCGTTTGCAAATTCCCGGGAGTTTGCAATTTCCTGACAATTAGAGTTAAGTCAGACTAATTACAATATCCCTCTCTGAATTGAATTGCAGACTAAAAAACACATTCCTGACAATCAAATTCCCGTGATGCACGGGAGTTTGTAAAGTCAGGAATTTGAAGACAAACTCTCACTGAATTGAATTGAGCCCTTTATTATCTTCAGCAACAAATAGATCTATAGCACTGTGCTATATAACAATTGCTGTGTACCTGGTGACAGTCTGTTACTGCCGGTGCGGCAACGGTGTCCGGCAGCACTGCATACCGCACTGCACTAATGATAAGACTAGAGTCCGTCAGCACCACATACCGCACTGCACTAGTGATAAGACTAGTGTCCGGCAGCACCGCACTTGTAATCAGACTCACAATAAACTACGGTTCCCAGCAGCCCTTGCTGCCGGGAGCTCCCAGCAACAAGGGCTGCTGGGAGCTGTAGTTATTTTGAGTCTGATTACAAGTGCGGTGCTGCCGGACACCGGCGCCGCTCCAGCAGTAACAGACTCTCACCAGGTACAGTCTGACAGTACTGCTTTTCTACCCTTTGGCTGCGGGTGGCACAGCCAGGCAGCACTCCCTCCTTGCCTGGCGCCCCTGGCGAGTGCCATCCTGGCCAATGGGTAGATACACCCCTGACTTGCAGTAATAGCAATAAAGTTTATCAATATATGTCAGCATCACAGCTGACGGCCAATCAACAGTAGGCAGATAGTATAAATATTAGCATTTGTGATAAATACACCACTGGCACCATGCGAGCTGCCGCCTTCAGTGTGAGGGAGCTGCAGCTCCTCACCGCAGTCATGGACCGCCGCACAGGCCCATACGTGTCAAACACCCGAAAGCGTGTGGCCTACGCAGAGGTCCGCAGAAAACTGCGGGCGAGGGTCCACACGCGCCGGACCATTGTACAGCTAGAGTGGTGGTGGTCTGACCTCCGCCGCTGTCAGCCATGTTTGCTGGTGCAGCTGCACCAGTAAATACTTGACAGGGAGTAATGCACACTGTAGCATTTCTGTTTGCATGAGTGTGTTTGTTTGCAGTTAAATGTATAGTAATATTTGCATCCATAATTGTGTGTGTTGTTTTGCCTGTAGATAGTGGTAGTGTATGTATATAGGCATAAATGTTTGCATGTATACAGTATGTGTCTGGGTTGTATGCTGGTATCTCATATCCATTGATTTTAAATGAGTAAACAAACAACCCACACGCATACTGAACAGTGTATATGACATAAGAACATGTTATGTTTTTTAAGGAAAAAAAATAACATTTGGACTTCTCATAAAAATTTTATTATATTAATTACACAATGGTACCATACTAAAAAAACTCACTGAGGAAGGACCATAAGGCCGATACGCGTTGGAGGATTAAGCAGCTACATACAACATTTGCCTGATATCTACTACCCCTTGGACGGCACCCCAAGTCTCCTCTCCTCTCCAGCAAGCAGAGTTGAGTGGTCAGCACGCTGAGGGACTATCAGGAACAGCATGTTCTCGTAAGAGCACATAGAACCCGAAAGTCTCGCGGCTGCTGGCTGTCCCGGGCTGTGTGGAATCGGGTGTGCAGGCCTGCACACACCACCAATGGCTCTCAGCAGTGACAGGGACAGGGTCGGGGAACCAGGAGACCACACAGGAATATTATTGGTGGCAATCACCATTCACAAGCCGCAGAGAAGAAGGGTAAGTTTTATGCAACTGGCGGATGCGGGACGCTGCTCCACCAGGACATAGAACCCCTACATCCAGCATTCTTTTGATTAATCAATCCTTCATCATTTGAACTGTATTGATGGAATATCCATATTAACTCATTAACTCTTTAACCTTTTAAACTTTATTTGAGTGCAATCATTGATTCATCGGGATTTGTACCTACACCAATCATATGAGGCATTGTGACTTCTGTATCGAATAAAACCTTTATATTTGTATTATACTCATAATTGTCCACTTTATCCTTTATATGTTTACTTTTGTCTGCATAAACTCTGATCAGTCATTTCACCTAGCAGAAGAGTTGCACAGCACTAGTATATTATACTACCTAATACCACTTAGCGCTGACCTCCATCAACTTATCAGTTGATACCTACCAAATAAAAAAAATAACAACATATAGCTGTGTTTCTCTCTCCTTAGGGGGAGCACAAAGGAGCCGTGGGAGGTAGCAGCGGCCAAGTCCCTCCATACCTCAATCTTCCTCCCCATATCAACCACTCTCCCCCATCAATCTTCCACCCCCTCTCAACCACCCTCCCCCATCAATCTTCAACCCACTCTCAACCACCCTCCCCCCTCAATCTTACACCCCCTCATCCTCCATCCCCCACTCAAACTCAAACCACCCTTGAACTTCCCACCCCCTCTGAATCTGATCCTCCTTCCCCCATCCAACCTCCCACCCCCTATCAAGCCCCTTCCGCATCCAGCCTCCCACCGCCTTTCAAGCCCTTTACCTTATCCTACCTCCCTCCCCCTTTCAAGACCCTTCCCCCATCCAACTTCTCAACCCCTCTTTGGAGAATGAAGAGGAGGCAGAGTGGGCTGCAATGGCTCCACAGCAAGAGGAGGATGAGTTGGCGGATATGGAGAATAGTAAGCATATTTTTAGTTTACCTAACTTTTTGTTACTTTATTATAATTAGATACAACAACGTGTTTTCAACCTGTGTCCCAGCAGCTGCTGTGGAAATCCACATCCACACACATGTCACAGTTTGGCTAAAAGGCATGCTATCACTGAGACAGGCCATGCTTGGATGTGTAGTTCCACAGCAGCTGGAGGCACACAGGTTCAACACACATGTACTGCAACAGATTACAGTAAAACATTCATTGTTTAGCAAAGTCGTCATAACAGACATAGAGGTAGGAAGGCCCTGATTCTTACTAAACAAATTAAATATATTTCTGAATTTCTGACAATGCTAGGAAGAAATTGTAGCACTATCATAGTGAGCTAATAACATTGCAAATACTTTCATTCAGAATTTTGTGATGATTTTAAAAAGGATTAAGAAAGTCATGTGTGTTGTAGGTGCATCTCAAAGGCTTGTCTGAATACCTAATTTTACAGGACCATCTTAAGATATGTGTGAGACCATTAAGATGGGTAGTGGCCCAACAAACTCCAGAAATTGTGTTTGGGAAGAAGTGAGCCGTTAACATGACAGATGCATAGTGTAGATGGGATTTGTGTGTTTTGACTACATAAGGGGAGATATATATATATATATATATATATATATATATATTTAATTCATAAATATTTAGGCTAATAATTGTTTGTAGATGTGAGTATAAGTTTTTATATGTTAATAATCAGTAGCATGTGTGACTGAAGACCATAATCAGATTTGCAGTGGCATTCTTAATGGGCTGTAGTGATGATGATTTTTGGAATATGTTTTTATGTGTTTAATTTTCAATTTTCACATTCTTCCCCAATTATTACAGATCCTGAGGTTGGAAATCATGACCAGGCCATCAGGAGAGAGCTCCTGGCCATACAGGGCAACATCCAAGCCCTGCTGGCCAATGTGTCAAATTTGTTGTTACTTTTTTAATTTTTTTGTTAAAAGTTATTATAATATATTTGTTAAAATTTATTTTTAAGTAAACTTTAAAATCTATGCTATTGTGTTGCGTTTTTATGATACAGAATTTATACCTTTTTATCTGTCTTTTTTCTATATCATCTATCCTCTGGTTCTTCAATATGTGTCTATTTATCTTTATACTACATTTTTTTTGGGGGGGGGGGGAGTTAACTACATCACTATTTTTAAAAACTAAATATTTGAAAATATAGTTTTTAAAAATAGTATTAAGTGTATTATGCATATAGGACAACAAACATATTTTGTGTAAACAGTATGTTTGTTGCATTAATTGCTGAATGTTATTGAGCAATTAAGTTGACAAACTTCATTTTGCAGTGTTTGACACTTAATTGATCAATCAGTCACATTACAATTCCTTAGGGTAATTGTTTTTACAAATGGTTAAAAAAACAACAACCCATTGTGCGATTATTTGCAAGCTAGCAAATGCAACGCACATGTACAAAAACTCCATGTTGCTAGCGATGCAGGTTGCAACCTTGCAAACGCATCGCTCTTGTGTGAAGCTAAATAGTATACACCTCTTTTGTACACTTCTACACATTTGTGTGCAATCGTGCACGGTGGGCATGAATTGGCACTCTTGCGTTCGCACACGTGCGAACGCTGCTTGCGTGCGCATTGAATAGCAATCAGGTCAGAATTAGGCCCGTAATGCGGTGCTATACGTGTAATGTGGTGCTATTCGTGTAATGTGGTGCTATTTATGTAATAATGTGGTGGCTATGTATGTAATCAGGGGCGGATTGGCCACTGGGACAGATTCTGTGTCTGTGTTTCACTACTTGTGTGTGCTCCCTCCCTGTACTGTGCTTTATGTAGTGTGTGCTCCCCCTCCCTGTACTTTGAAACATAAAAGGTTAAAAAAGAGGGGTTTGCAGAATGAAAAAATCAATAAAATCAGAAGTAGAATAAACAACATGACTGCAGTGTCAGTAGAAATTGAAAGTGGGCACATCAGTCCTTGTATATTCAGATGTACAGATGTACATCAGGGAAGGGCATTGTAGCAGCATATGCATAAAGTCGCAGGTAAACATTAGCATAACGTAAAGCAAAGCAGGCCCCAACTGTGTCTATCTCAAAATCAGGACCTCTGAGGAGTGACCACTCCCTCTTGACAGATCCCTCCCCCTCAACAGACTCCACCCCAATTAGGGCTGCTTGCATAAATTTCCCGGGCTGGTGTTCAATCCCAATCTGCCCCTGTGTTCTGACCCATGGGGTCGCGCAAGCCATCTGCTGTAGCAACAACAAATAGGCTAGGAAACCTCTGTTCTTATCCTTCGCCCGCAACGGCGGTGACATACCTTGGTTTTGAGAAACGGAGGCCCTTACTGCCCCCTCTCTGCCCCCAAACTGCATCAAAATGTCAGTTATTGAAAGTCTGATGCCAATCTATTCTGCATGCTATGTCACAGACCCATACTGCACTTGCGCAGTACAGGTCCGTCACATGTGCAAAGTAGCCTACTGAACATCTGTACTTGCGGCATGCGCCACTACAACAACCTGACCTGACTCAGGACCACTATGAAGAATGTCTATTTTATATTTTCTTTAAAATATGGCTGTCATTAAAATAATAATTTGGCCCTCACTAATTTCTTTCTTTCTTTCTTTCTTTCTTTCTTTCTTTCTTTCTTTCTTTCTTTCTTTCTTTCTTTCTTTCTTTCTTTCTTTCTTTCTTTCTTTCTTTCTTTCAAAGCTTTACTATACTGCTGATGGTATCCGGTCTCTAGGTTGACCACACTTAGGTCAACATGCATTATTTCGACCACTATTGGTCGACATGCATTAGGATGACATATTCTAGGTCAACACGAGAAAAGGTCGACGTGAGTTTTTTACAATTTTTTTTTTTACATTTTCATACTTTTCGATCCATGTGGACTACAATTGGGAACGGTAACCAGTGCCAAGCGCAGCGGTAGTGGAGCAAGACACCTTGCCCGTAGCTCACGAGCCATGCAAGGGGACACGGTGCACTAATTGGGGTTCCCAGTCACTGTACGAAGAAAATGACACCATAAAAAAAAAAAAAACTAATGTCGACATTTTGACCTGTCGACCTTCCTCATGTCGACCTTATGCTTGTGTTGTCCTATTTTAGCTGTCGACTTTGCTACTGTCGACCAATAGTGGTCGACCTAGACACTGTCGACCTAAGTGTGGTCGACCCTATGAACCACACCCACTGCTGATATACCCATTTCTATATTACTGATATAAGAAGCTATAAAATATTTATCTAATCTACCACCCATAGCAAGGAGCATTTTATGCAATTCGTGATTGTCTCTGAGAGACTGAATGAAGCCAGAAGAGAAGCAAAGAAATCAGGGACTAAATTGCAACCAATCAGATTCTATCTATCCTTTTCTAGAATGCAATAGAGAGTTTATAGCTAGAATTTGATTGGTTGCTATGTGCAACACCACAACTTGTCTGTTTTAGAATCTTTATTAAATATACCCCCAGGTGTAGTTTTATGATAAATGGGTTGCCTAGTTATTGTAATGCTGCGATCATCCTCTGCTCTTTCTTTGCTCATTCTTATAACTTACTATTCACTAGATAGGGGAGAATTCAATTGGGTGTAAGGTTTAGCCTGCAAAAAAACCTGTGGACCTCGCGCTCAGTTGTGGATTACGGCGGGCATGCCCGCTCCAAGGGGGTCATTCCGAGTGGTTCGCTAGCTGTTTTCGTTCGCAGCGCAGCGATTAGGTAAAAAAGCGGCACTTCTGTGCATGCGTATGCGGTGCAATGCGCATGCGCGATGTTCTTTTACAACAGCCGATGCAGTTCACACAAGGTCTAGCAATGCTTTTCAATCGCACTGCTGGCCGCAGAATGAGCTGGCCGCAGAGTGATTGACAGGAAGTGGGTGTTTCTGGGGTGTGTGTGTAAAAATGCAGGCGTGTCAGATACAAACGCGGGCGTGCCTGGGGAAACGCAGGCGTGGCTGGCCGAACGCAGGGCGTGTTCGTGACATCAAAACAGGAACTAGACAGTCTGAAGTGATCGCAAGCTAGGAGTAGGTCTCGAGCTGCTCAGAAACTGCTCAATCTTTTTTTGTAGTCGCGCTGCGATCCTTTTGTTCGCCCTTCTGCTAAGCTAAAATACACTCCCAGAGGGAGGCGGCTTAGCGTTTGCATGGCTGCTAAAAGCAGCTAGCGAGCGAACAACTCGGAATGAGGGCCCAAATACCTGCAGATCCAATTTTGCTGTCTCCAGAGGGGAGAGGGGGGTCACTCACACGTGTGTGGGGGCGGGGGGGGGGTGTAGCGGGGACCAAACACTCACACACTAAGGGTCAGCTACTCACACACACTCATGCTTACACACACACATACACACATACATTACACTATTACACTCACTGCTGCTGCAGGAGTCCGGATCCTGGCGCTGGAGGAGAAGGCACCGCTTTGTGAGTATTAAGTACTAACTACTTAAGCTAACTGGAAGTTTCCAATTGCTTAGTTTGTTGTTTGTTTTTCTGGGTAAGGGGGGGGAAGGATCGGATCACAAGAGTGCCACAACAAGTCCCAATGATCTTCTCTAAAAATAATGATTTTAGGAAATATCAGACTTGCTCTGAAGGTGCGTGAAGGTTTTCTGTCCACTAATTGAATAATAAAACCCAGCAGCTGTGGGGAAAACCCCAACGCTGCTGTGTTTTTTCAAATTACCCGCTCTCCATTCAATTCCTCCCATAGTTTATTGAATGTTGGACCACTGAGCATGTCAAAGAAATAGGTATGTGATGGTAGGAGATGGCAAAAGACCTGTGCATGATGAAATGGAAGCATTGTGAATGAGGTATAAGTTTCAGGGGGGTTTGAGGAGTGGAGACCTATAGAGATTGAGGAGTAGAGACCTATAGATTTAGATGAAGATGAGACATAAGATGGAAATAATGTACCCAAATGAGGAGGGCTGTAATTGGGTGTTTGATGACCCATTAAATCTCATGTGAGCCCTCTTAGATAGTTGCAAACAACCTACATTATATTTTCTGTTACCTGCCACTACTGTAAGGGCTCATTTTTGCCTCAAGCTTTTTTTTATCTCCTTTTTATTTTTAGTGCAAAATATCTTTATTGAGTTTTTCACAAAGTCAGACAGGAAGAATACATATTCAAGTAACCAGAGCAGGTATATTGTGTTCAGAACAACATGAATTGCAACAGGCATGGGTGCATAGAATGATCTCAGAATATAAAAAAAATTAAAATATTTACAGAGGTGGTTGGGTGAAAAGAACAACAGAGAACAGCGAGAGCTCAATACAAAGGAAAAAAGGTGAAAAAACAGGAGAAGAAATAAATGGAGAGGAGCGAATAAGAGTAGTGGAGGGGGAAAATTAGCTCCTAAATCAAACAGACGTACAGATGTAGCCAAGCCCATCTTACAATTAGCAGGGGGCTGCCACTTCCCCCCATGCCCTCAGAGGAGAGGAGACAGCCACCCCAGGTCCCGTCACCTGTGTAATGAATCTGGCTGGTGATGGCAATGGCGCATTCGCAGACGCCACAGTGCGACTATGCATGCACAAACCCCCGGCTTCTATGAACTGCATCAGCTACAGCCCAAAGAAGCCAGATTGGGCTGCAGGAAAGGCAGAGAGTGGCTTCCTGCAGGCTTCCTCCCAGTGAGTTGCGGTGAGCTAAAACTCACCAGAAATTAACAACCTATTACATTTCTCCGTCAGTCTGTGATTTCTGCTCACTGGGATCAGGGACGGTTTAACAGAGGAGGGGTCCGGTGCTGTAGGCTCCAGCATTGTGTCGGAATCTACTGCACATGTGCTGGTCTCCAGAAACATGGTGCCTGCCATGTTCCGGAGACTAATTCACCATTGTGCATGCACAGCGGCTATTTTGGCTGCAATTTTTGCCGCAGTGTGTGCGGTGTTGGCCCCTCCTGGATCCAGGGGCCCATTTGCACCACACACATTGCGCCCATAGAAATGCCAATGACCGGGATTCCTTTCCTCACTTCATAATACTGCTCCTGCCTTGTGCAACTTTGCCCTCTCTATAATACAGGTTGAGTATCCCTTATCCAAAATTACACATTTTTGGGTCCCCTACTGAGATAATGACACATATATATGGATATTATATTATATTATATATCTATATAATATATCTATATATACACATAATATATAATATATATGTTATTATCTTAGTAGGGGACCCAAAACTGTGGGATTTTGATTTTTGGATAAGGGATACTCAAACTGTAATCACATGACTGGACAGCCTATTACATCATCAACGTGTTTATTCCCTGAAATAATCTGTGCTGCTATGTGCTCCGAATATCTGATTGCCTTTGGTTTACTCAAAACTGATGATACCAGAGAGTGTGAGAGAAGAATGACTCTAGTCAGATGCACCTTATAAACCTGCAGCACAGGAACATTGACTGAGTGGCAGAGACATAGTTTTTTTTTAAATATATATAATTCTATATGGTAAATAAGAAGTAAAATGATGTAGACATGTCAGTCTGTTTAATCATTGCATTGTCATTTTTCCACCAAATCTCCCACTTCCCATTTTTTGGATACAATTGAATTATCAATGTGTTTGTGCACAAGGTAGGTTTGAAAATTTAATTAAAACCACAATGGAAGATGTGGAGATGGCTGTCCGTTAGCGGAGATGTGAAATGTTTCTTGGCTGCATGAGGGATTTGTGCAATGATTTGACTGAAACGATACATTTTCTTAAATTAAATTCAAACCCTGAAGGAAAACTAGATAAAAGTGAGGCATACAAACAATGCAATTTCCAAACATAATTTTAAAGCAAGTGATTTTTGTAAAGCTTCGGTTTTACAGTGTTATAGTCTGAAGGGTTTCCATGAAAACCAAATCAGGGACAAACATTTACTTAGAGCAATGCCTCCTTCCTGTCCCTCTGGCTGATTTTTCATTGCGTTACATTGCATTATAATCCTTTGTAAGTGTAATATTATTTTTTATTATTTCAAATGTTTTATTACAAGTATGGGATGTTTGATCCATTATCCAGAAATTATAAAAGACCAGAACAAAGGACATTATTTTTTCCAACCTTTTCCTACAGTCACTGTGAGGAGTGCCGCTAAACACATTAGTAATTCAGTAAGATGAACATCCAGGTCATTGTGAGAAAATTAGGGGGTAATCATTAAATGAAGCTTTGTAGATTTTGATTATTTAAGACATGGTGCTCTAATTTATGGAAAGTTTATGTGTAAAATTAGTGGAGACTAGGCTGAGCGTCTCCGTCCGGGTGCGCACACCCGCCCGGACAAAGATGCTCTCCATTCAAGTCTTCATCGCGGCTAGGCGGAGACGCTCTCGAAGCTAGCCGCACCCGGGCGGACGCTCCTAGTTACAGACGGAGCCACTACTAGCGTGGCTCCATCTGTAATTATTTCATTTGTGATTATGCGAGGAGACCTGGAAAACATGAACAGTTTGGGGTCCTGAGGACCGAGTTTGAAAACATAAGTTCTAAATTGTATTATATTCTATTTGTTGAATACAGTATATAAAAAGTATACTCTGGATACAATATGTGATCTTTATGACCACAATTGAAATTTGTCATAATTTGTCTTAATTAACATTAAATAATCTTATATACTAGTTTTTTGGAGATTCCAACACCTCATTCATGGTAGCTGCAGCCAGGTTTATATATTTGTCTAGAGTATATAGTTTAAATGTGATTATAACTAGTCTTTGAACTGCTTATTGTTTCTGTATCTACTTTATTTATTTTTTCTTTTGTTTACTCCTAGACATCATCATCATCATCAGTATACCCTTACACCAAATCTATGCTTAGGACCCTATTCAGCATCAGTCGCAGTTTCTGCAAATCTCAGCTAGGGGCCGTCCAACGCAATGCAAGGGTATCCAGCATGCGAAGGCCTGCCCCACCATGTGATCACAATCTAATTGCAAACGCACAACAACTAGATTGTGATTGCATGAAACTATGGACGACCTCTGCCTGTGCAGCCTAGCTGCAAAGGCAGGCGTACCACCGCCATAATTTTTATTTGAGTGGCTGCTTGTGACGTCACGCAGCTGCCCCTGAAAATGTTTCCGACCCAACCCCGTTTAACCATCTTGCCCCTGCAAAGCTGCTTTGCCACCTCGCAAATGTCTATGTCAATCAGGTGGAGGCATTTGCATCAATTCGATGCAATCACATTCGCTGGCACTGCGTATGCGCATTGGATGGCATAATGTGATCGTAACATGAGATGCGAGAAGAAGCTCCCTGCCAGAGCGCAGGAACTGCGCAGGTAGGGAGCTACTTGTCAAGTACAAAAGCATCACCGCTGTGCAATGCTTGTCACAACTGAGGGCCTGAGCTGACAGGAGGAAGCCTCAGTTGTAGGGGTTGAGATGTAGTGGAACGTGGGAGGTTGAATCAGACCCCTGGACATGTAAGTAACATAGTAACATAGTAACATAGTAACATAGTATCTGAGGTTGAAAACAGACAATTGTCCATCGAGTTCAACCTATTTGTGGTGTCCTATGCATGATGATTTGACTAAAATTTCTGACTGATGCTGCTGTCAGCCATTGCATTTTATCCCTATTTATAGTAACTATAATGCATGACTATGCACCATACCCCTGGATATCCTTATCCAATAGGAATTTATCTAACCCATTCTTAAAGGTGTTGACAGATTCCGCCATTACAACTCCCTCGGGCAGGGAATTCCAAACACGTATTGTCCTTACCGTGAAAAAGCCTTTACGCCGTATTGTGCGGAATCTCCTCTCCTCTAACCTGAGCGAGTGTCCACGAGTCCTCTGTGTTGATCTAACCAAAAACAGGTCCCGCGCAAGCTCTGTGTATTGTCCCCTTATATATTTGTAGATGTTGATCATATCCCCTCTTAGTCTCCGCTTTTCCAATGTAAACATGCCTAGTCTTTCAAGCCTTTCCTTGAATTCCATCGTCTCCATGCCCTTAATTAGTTTGGTTGCCCTCCTCTGTACCTTTTCAAGCTCCAGAATATCCTTTTTGTAGTACGGTGCCCAGAATTGTACACAGTATTCAAGGTGTGGCCTCACTAGTGATTTATATAACGGGAGTATAATACTCTCGTCCCTAGCATCAATACCCCATTTTATGCATGCTAATATCTTATTAGCCTTCTTTGCTGCAGTCCTGCTTTGGGTACTACTGCTTAGCTTGCTATCTATGAGGACACCTAAGTCCTTTTCCAGTACAGAATCCCCTAATTTTACCCCATTTAGTAGGTAGGTGTAATTTTTGTGCTTGTTACCACAGTGCATTACCTTACACTTGTCTGTGTTGAAGCGCATTCTCCATTTGGCTGCCCATGCTTCTAATTTAACTAAGTCGTTCTGAAGAGACTCGGCATCCTCCTCTGTATTTATAGCCTTACACAATTTGGTATCATCTGCAAAAATTGACACCATGCTCTCTAGACCTTCTGTTAGGTCGTTAATGAAAATATTGAACAATAGCGGTCCTAATACTGAGCCTTGCGGCACACCACTTAGCACTTCAGTCCAAGTTGAAAAAGATCCATTAACCACAACGCGCTGCTTCCTATTATCTAACCAGTTTTTGACCCAAGTGCATATTGTGCTTCCTAGCCCTGATTCTTGTAGCTTGTAGATAAGTCTCATGTGTGGTACAGTATCGAACGCTTTGGCAAAGTCTAAAAAGATTACATCCACGTCTTTACCCTGATCTAGGTTTGCGCTTACTGTTTCATAAAAGCCAAGTAAGTTGGTTTGACAGGATCTGTCCTTCATAAACCCATGTTGATTCCTTTTAATGACATTATTGGTTTCAAGGAACTTCTGAATACTATCTCTTAGAATACCTTCCAATACTTTCCCCACTATAGATGTAAGACTAACTGGTCTATAATTACCTGGTTCAGCTTTACTTCCCTTTTGAATATAGGCACTACTTCCGCTATACGCCAGTCTTTGGGAACCATACCTGATATAACTGAATCCTCAAAGATCAAAGATAGCGGTTTTGCCAGTTCAGAGTGAAGCTCCATTAGAACCCTTGGATGAATACCATCGGGCCCTGGTGATTTATTAATCTTTAAATGTTTTAATCGGTCACAGACTACTTCCTCGCTTAAATAAGTACCTATCAGTGTGATATTCTCATTATTGAGATTGTGTGTCAGTCCCTGAATTGGGTCCTCTCTAGTGAATACTGTTGAAAAAAACTAATTTAGTGTGTCCGCTATGTCATTATCATTTTTGCTTAAGACTTCCAACTTGTCTTTTAAAGGGCCTATACTCTCCTTCTTTAATCTCTTGCTATTAATGTATTTAAATAATTTTTTGGGATTCGCTATGCTTTCCTTTGCTACTAGTTTTTCAGTTTCTACTTTAGCCGCTCTTATTTCCTTTTTGCAATTTTTGTTACATTCCTTATAGTGCTGAAATGACTCTGCTTCCCCGTCAGATTTGTATTTTTTAAATGCTCGCCTTTTCTTGCCCATAAGTTCCTTAATCTTTTTGTTAAGCCACATCGGTTTATGATTTTTATTCCCTTTTTTGCTACTCATAGGAATATATTTGAGTGTATTTTTAGCTAGCAGGAATTTTAGTACCTCCCATTTCTCCGTAGTATTTTTTTCTAAAAACAAACCTTCCCATTCAATATCCCTGAAAAATACCCTCATCTTTTCAAAATTTGCTTTGCTAAAGTTTAAAGTCCTAGTTGAGCTAGTATGGGGCTGTTTGTAGAAACTGATATTGAATGTGACCATATTGTGGTCGCTGTTTCCTATGGGTTCCCCTACTATAATACCTGATACCAAATCCCCATTGTTTGTTAATACCAGGTCTAAGATTGCATTGTACCTAGTTGGTTCCTCAATTAGTTGGACTAAGTAGTTATCATTTAGTGTGTTTAAAAACATATTGCCCCTAGCAGTATCACATGAATCGTTTTTCCAGTTTATCTCTGGATAGTTAAAATCTCCCATCACTACTATGTCTCCTACTCCTGCTGCTCTTTCAATTTGCTTTAGTAACAATTCATCATCAGATGCGTTGATACCAGGCGGCCTATAGCATACACCCAATACTAACTTTTTTATTCCTTTTTCCCCGCATGCAATTTCTACCCATAATGTCTCAACAGTGTCTACAGTCCCCTCCTGAATATCTTCCCATATTTTAGGTTTTAAAAACGGCTTTACGTACAGACACACCCCTCCACGCTTTTTATTTAGTCTGTCTCTCCTAAACAGTGTATAGCCCTCTAGATTGACTGTCCAATCATGAGATTCATCCCACCAAGTTTCAGTAATGCCTATAATATCATACTGTTTGCTTGCTGCAAGTATTTCTAGTTCACCCTTTTTACCAGTAATGCTTCTGGCGTTTACATACATACAACTAAGATAAGTATTTTCCCTTGCGTTAGGGACATCTTTCACCTTATGTGGCAAGGATGACCTGTAATCGTCATTGGTTAGTGCTTTGGTAAAATCCCTTTTAGTACCCATGTTAGTAACCTTACCGCCTGCTCTTACCCTCCCCCCAACTTCTCCCCCAATTCGTTTACTACCGCCATCCCCACTATTCTCACTGCATGAGCCGTAGTTTCTAGCTAAACCCTCCCCCCAGGCTCCTAGTTTAAACGTAAGAAGGTTGCCCGAAGGCGTGACCACGACAACCAGAGTAAAAGTCAATAATGATTTATTTAAGATAACTCCATGTATCACAGCAGTGGTAAAAGAATAATGCAATAAGCAATAAAGTATAACACAGTTCCTGGATACTACGGGTTGGCAATGGCCACAGGGTTCTGGTAGTAACAGATACAGATCTTAATGTCCTTGAGATGGAAAGTCCTTACCAGGCCCGTTCGTAGTAGTGAGAATAGCCAAGGAACACGCCAGCTGATGTTAACTGTAAGCTGGTACGCTGTTGTTGGAATAGCTGCTGTGGGTACTGGTTGGAACCAGTCAGGTGTTAACACGGAGTGGATGCTGGATGGAACCAGCCAAATGGTAGTATGAAGCTTGAGAGCGAAGAAATACTGGTACCGGTGGTTTGTGGAAATCTGCTGGGAAAGCACCGGCACTTTAAGGAATGCTGATCACTGCTGGAAGCTGACTGCTGGAAGCAGATGGATCTGTAGCTGGAAACTGGAGTAGTCATGGAGGACTGCAGAGTCAGGCTGCACCGCAAGGTGGTAAGCTGGTGCGGGTCTCTAAGTGGAGGCTGGAGACAGGAGCTGGAAACCTGGAAAAACAACCACAGGAGAGAGAGACTGGAAACAAGGTTTGACAACCATAGCACTGACAATTTCCTGGTTCAGGCACAGGATATTTATACCTGCAGCAAGGCAGGCATTGGCTGAGCAATTATGCAGATTCCAGTAGAGCAGCGGATTGGAGGAAACTGAGGCATGTGACTGAAACCAACATGGCTGCGCCCATGCTAGCACCTGCAGGGAAAGTTAGTTTGAGAAACCATGTGGAGATTCAGCAGTAATGGCGGCGAAGGCCGCGGAGGGCAGGAGACGCCACACTGGCAACTTGCATACTGGAACCACATGGATGACAGCGGAGGCCGCGGCAGGCATGAGGCGTTACACTGATAAGTCTGTATACTGGAAACACAGGAACGGCGGCGGAGGCCGCGGAGGGCTGGAGACGCCATTCTGAGATTTAACATGAAGCCGCGGTGACAGCGCTTTAGAGTGACAGGAGGGAGATGTAGCGTGTGGACATCAGCAACACAGGTGAGATCCGGCCCTGGAACGCTGAGACAGCCCCAGGAGACATCTGAATGGTAAGTAATGGCGTCCAGATACCCGGATCGTGACAATGCTTTTGTACTATGCTTTTGTACTTGTGCGGGGAAGGGGGGGATGGGTAGGGCCTGACATGCGGGGCGGAGTCAGAGTAACTGATCGTAGATGTGCTAAATTTAGCACATCTACGATCAACTCTGAATTACCCCCTTAGTGCAAAGGATGTATTTAGTAACAGATGTATATTTTGCTTATGGTCAACTAATCATAGCCTAGAACTAAGAGATTAAAAAAAAAAAAGGGGCAGACTAGATGGGCCAAGTGGTTCTTATCTGCCGACAAATTCTATGTTTCTATGTTTCTAACTTTGTCTATATGAGGGCACCCTGTTACAATTCAGTTCAACTCAACACAGTCACAACTGTGGATGCAATCGAAATGCACACAACCCTCCCATTCTTGAGGGCAGTCAGTTATGGACTTTTGTAATATCTTGCGAAATGTAGGTAAATGGTAAATGATTTTAAAGCACAATCATTTGCAAGGCAGGGACGAAACTAGGATTTCTGTGACCCATGGCAAGGCAGTAATCCAGTGCGGCCACCCACTAATGAAAATGACAATTTGAACATTGAAACGTTGGCAGCAAGTGCTTGATTATTGGACTCTTTTACACTTATGGACAGAGCACCAGGGAATATTATGGTTCTAGAATGCCGGCATATCCTGGATGTGTGTATTTCAGCCCTGCCTCAAAAGGACCGGCTCACATCATGTCAGTGATTTTCTCATTAACACAGGTGAGAGTGTTGATGACGACAAGGCTGGAGATCACTCTGTAATGCCGATTGAGTTAGAATAACAGACTGGAAGCTTTAAAAGAAGAGTGGTGCTTTAAATCATTGTTCTTCTTCTGTTAACCATGGTTACCAGCAAGGAAACACATGTAGTCCTCACTGCTTTGCACAAAAAGCACTTCACAGGCAAGGATATTGCTGCTAGTAAGATTGCACCAAAATCAACCATTTATCGGATCATCAAGAACTTCAAGAAGAGAGGTTCAATAGTTGTTAAGAAGGTTTCTGAGTGCCCAAGAATGTCCAGCAAGAGACAGGACTGTATCCTAAAGTTGATGCATCTGCGGCTTCGTGGCACCACCAGTGCAGAGCTGGCTCTGGAAGGATAGCAGGCAGGTGTGAGTGCATCTGTGAGTCGAAGACTTTTGGAGGATGTTCTGGTGTCAAGAAGGGCAGCAAAGAAGCCACTTCTCTCCAGGAAAAACATCAGGGACAGACTGATATTCCACAAAAGGTACAGTGATTGGACTGCTGAGGACTGGGGTAATGTCATTTTCAGTGATGAATCCCCTTTCAGATTGTTTGAGGCATCTAGAAATATACTTGTCTAGAGAAGGAAAGGTGAGCACTACCATCACTCCTGTGTCATGCCAACAGTAAAGCATCCTGAGATCAGTCATGTGTGGGGTTGCTTCTCAGCCAAGGGAGTAGGCTCTCTCACAATTTTGCCTAAGAACCCAGCCATGAAAAAAGAATGGTACCAAAACATCCTCCAATAGCAACTTCTCCCAACCATCCAGGAACAGTTTGGTGATGAACAATGCATTTTTCAGCATGATGAAGCACCTTGCCTAAAAGTAAAAATTATAACTAAGTGTCTCAGGGGAAAAAACACATACATTTTGGGTTTGTGGCTAGGAAACTCCCCAGACCTTAATCCCACTGTGAACTTGTGGTCAATCCTCAATTGGCAGGTTGACAAAAAAAAAAACACCCACCAATTCTGATGAAATCCAAGCATTGATTAGGCAAGAATGGGTGGCCATCAGTCAGTATGTGGCCCAGAAGTTAGTTGATTGATAGCATACCAGGGTGAATTGCAGAGGGTTTGAAAAAGAAGGGTTAATACTGCAAATATTGACTCTTTGCATAAACTTTATGTAATTGTCAATATAAGCCTGGTTAACACTTAGTTACTAATACATTCTGAGATTTGTGTATATATATATATATATATATATATATATTTATTAGTGCTGGGCAACGATTAACATTTTTAATCGCAATTAATCGCAGGATTTCATGCGATTAATAGCGATTAATTGTATTGTTAGCCGACTAAAGTCAATAATGAATTCAAAAGTGGTGTATTGCGCACTTTTAGTACTTCTATATGAACAACAGTGCAATAACATTAAACAACACTGCAAACCCATTTGGTTTGCAGTTTTCCCTTAACACAGTAGCATTTAAAAAACGTTAAAAATTTAAATTAAAAATAAAATATGTTTTCTGAGAATCTAAATCTGTTTTCTTTCCCAGATTTTTGTTCCCACCAGATTGGACAGATATATTTTAGGTGTGTAACCTATTAACTCCTCTGCACCAAGCCAGTTGCTAAGACACACAAGGTTATTTACATTTTCAGATGATAAAGAAACTCTCTTCTTCTGTACAATATAACCAGCAAGAGAAAACAACCTTTCACAGGGTACTGATGTTGCAGGTGTGGCCAAGTACTTCTGTGCAATGGAGGCCAGCCTGCTGTGTGAGCCTGCATGTTTGGACCACAACTCTAATGGACAGGACTCTGTACTGATGGTGGGCTCCGATCTGAACCGACGCACACTGTTCTCAACTGAATCTTCCTCCTGTTCAGAATCAGACTCTGATGAAGCAGCCAATAGGGCTAACTTTTTATTTGGTGGCTCTGATGTTGTTGCTTCCACAGGTTTCTCTGCAACAAAACTCTGTTTCTTGAGTAAGTTGGTGACTAAGGCCCACACCTCACCCCTCTCAGCTCTGGGTATACACTTGAGGTCTTTGAATCTAGGGTCCAATGCGGTAGCAATCTTCAGATATGCAATGTTGGCATTTTCTTTGCGTGTCTCCAGGTCTGTTCTGAATGTAGGAAAAAACAATGTGTTCCCTAATGCACACCGAAATATATATATATATATATTAGTGATGGGCAAGATAACGCGTTATTAACGCGTTAACGCCATAAGGCAATAACGGCGATAATATTGTTAATGCCGTTATCGCTGCTGCGCCGGTAGCAGTAGCGGAAGAAGCCGCCGGAAGCAGTAATTCATCTGACCCCCTTGATGGAGAAGCCGCTGGATGCCGCCGGAGAAGTGGAAGCCACCGGATGCCGCCGGAGAAGAGGAAGCCGCCAGCCGCCATAACCTCTTGAGACTGAGACATCTTCACAATATCTCTGTGAGTACTGGTTTTTATACAGGGCCCTAGCAAAGGCATAGGATTCCCTTATAGTTGCTCTTTAGCATTTAGTTTTTAGTTAGATAGTTAGAAGTTCTAACTAAGTTCTGACTAAGTTACCCAGCTCCGGCCAGCGCGCGCTACGGGATCCCACTCACCCAGTCCCACCGTGGCGCAGCTCCCGCTTGTGTTCTAAGTTAGAACACAAGCGGGAGCTGCATCGCGGTGGGACTGGGTGAGTGGGATCCCGTAGCGCGCGCTGGCCGAAACTGGGTAACTTAGTTACGCGCGGCTGAGGAGAAACCTCGGTCGCGTGGGTTGCAGCACGCAGGGCAGCCCTTCTCTTCTTCGGCGGGCGCCGCTGTGGGACTGGATGAGAATGATCCCGCAGCGTGCGTGCTGGCCGGCGCGCAAGTATCAGAGACAGCGTAGGAAGCACTTCTCACCGGCGGCTATTCACTGGTTCTATCAATGCCACTGTGGGACTGGATGTGACGGGTTTATGTACATTGGGGCTGATACTGCTTATATTAACAGGAGAGTTAGTGGATGGGATTGGAAGCTATGGGCCTCCTTTGTTCATTAAGGTCTCCCTGCTGGGCTATTATACTCCCTTTTATTGCTGGGGTGCCTAATCTGCTATAAAAAAAATAGTTTTTTTTTTTTATAAATTGTATTTTATTTATTTAAAAATGTTTTCACAGAAAATGGAGAAAGGAACCGAAATCTTACATGGACATTTTCATTTTAAATCTCTACCAGATGGCACAGTTGATAAAACCAAAGTTATTTGTAAACACTGCAAAGCTGAATTTTCCTATCACCGGAGTACTTCGAGTCTGAAGTATCACTTAAATGCAATACACACCGTTGATGCCAGCAACTCACCCACCCAAACAAACAGTGGAGGGAAGCTTCGGCGGACTACGTTGGATACAGCATATGGGAGAAGTATAGATAAACAAAAGCAAGAAAAGCTAACAAATAACATAGCGAAGTGGATAGCTACAAACTGCAGGCCAATTAGTATTGTCGAAGATGTCGGTCTGAGGAACGTTCTTAGGATCGCAACGAATGAAAGCACGTATGAGCCTCCCTCAAGGCGCACCATCACAAGAAGAATACATGACTTGTATGAAAATGAGAGGACTACAAAAGCGATGGCATTACAATGTGCACCACATGTTGCTTTCACTGGAGATTACTGGACATCGCTGGGTAACCATAATTACCTCAGAGTTACAGTGCATTATATTGATGAACACTGGGAGCTACATTCACATGCTCTGACTGTAATGAAAACAGAAGAGAGAAATTTTGCTGAAACGTGCGCTGAACATTTTATTCATGTTGCACAGGAGTGGAACATTTCAGATAAAGTCGGCACACTTAGCACAGATAGTGCAAGAAATATGATTGCTGCTGCAAGACACCTGCCTTTTGAACATGTCCCCTGCACTGCGCACAGTCTCCAGCGTTCTGTCACAGTATCTCTGCAGAACAGTGCGTTTGACAATGTCCTGGCCAAACGCAGAAAGTTGTAGGCCACTTTAAACACAGTCCAGCAAGTGCTGCAGAATTACAAAAACAACAAATTCAACATAGACAAAATAAGGAGTCGCTTATACAAGATATTCCAACCAGATGGAATTCGACTCTGGACATGATAAAAAGTGTCTGTAGAAATGAACAGCCACTGAGGGATGTCCTCACCTCACACAACACCAAGATTGCCATGCCAACTACAGCTGAAATGGACAAACTGCAGAGGTTGGAAACGCTACTGGAGCCCTGCAGGTATATTTTACATACGTAATATATTTAATTTTTCCACTGTCCTGTCTGAAAAAATATAGCATGAATGGGATGTAGTTAGGTAGGTTTAGGCACTTACTGGTGGTGGGTAGGAAGCAGGGAGGGTTAGGGTTAGTAGGGAGCAGGGAGGGTTCGGGTTAGTAGGGAGCAGGGAGGGTTCGGGTTAGTAGGGAGCAGGGAGGGTTAGGGTTAGTAGGGAGCAGGGAGGGTTAGGGTTTGGCTGCATGGAGGGAGAGTTAGGGTTAGGCAGCACCAGCTGACTTTTAGGGTTAGGCACTATGCAGGGAGGGTTAAGGGTAGGGAGGGTTAGTATACTTACCGGGGACTTTTGGGTATCTGGATTCCAGGATGCCGCTGTCGATCTTCTGACCACCAGCATTCTCCCGTACCCAAAGAAATGGGTTTGATTTTTTTTGCTGTTGCAGGTATGTGACTGAACTTCTGGGAGGAGAAAAGTATGTTTCATGCTCTGTGGTTCTGCCTGCTTTTTGCCATCTCTCTCGGGTCATGGAGAGTTCAGATGATGACCCTGCCTACGTGGTCAAATTTAAGTCTACATTCAGAACAGACCTGGAGACACGCGAAGAAAATGCCAACATTGCATATCTGAAGATTGCTACAGCATTGGACCCTAGATTCAAGGACCTCAAGTGTATACCCAGGGCTGAGAGGGGTGAGGTGTGGGCTTTAGTCACCAACTTACTAAAGGAACAGAGGTTTGTTGCAGAGAAACCTGTGGAAGTAACAACATCAGAGCCACCAAATAAAAAGTTAGCCCTATTGGCTGCTTCATCAGAGTCTGATTCTGAACAGGAGGAAGATTCAGTTGAGAACAGTGTGCGTCGATTCAGAGCGGAGCCCACCATCAGTACAGAGTCCTGTCCATTAGAGTGGTGGTCCAAACATGCAGGCTCACACAGCAGGCTGGCCTCCATTGCACAGAAGTACTTGGCCACACCTGCAACATCAGTACCCTGTGAAAGGTTGTATTCTCTTGCTGGTCATATTGTACAGAAGAAGAGAGTTTCTTTATCATCTGAAAATGTAAATAACCTTGTGTGTCTTAGCAACTGGCTTGGTGCAGAGCAGTAAATAGGTTACACACCTAAAATATATCTGTCCAATCTGGTGGGAACAAAAATCTGGGAAAGAAAACAGATTTAGATTCTCAGAAAACATATTTTATCTTTAATTTTAATTTTTAACGTTTTTTAAATGCTACTGTGTTAAGGGAAAACTGCAAACCAAATGTTATTGCAGTGTTGTTTAATGTTATTGCACTGTTGTTCATATAGAAGTACTAAAAGTGCGCAATACACCACTTTTGAATTCATTATTGACTTTAGTCGGCTAACAATATGATTAATCACTATTAATCGCATGAAATCCTGCGATTAATTGCGATTAAAAATTTTAATCGTTGCCCAGCACTAATATATATATATATATACATATATATATATACATATATACAAACCAGACTGACCTGGAACTCCTCCGTCCCACGGATGGTAAACAGCTTGCTCCCGTGCCTTCCCAGAACAGAGAGTATACTCCAGTATGCAGCATTCAGATGAAGGCGGCACTGGGAGACTTCGTAAAGTGCTTTTAATGCAGTATCATCAAAAACATCACATCAATGTTTCGAGGTCGCAGCCCCTTCGTCAGGATGATAATTAAAAAATAAAGTGTTTAAATACCTGAAACAGTAGGAGGTCCTCACCGCCGCCACCAAACACGTTGCTCGGATTCCAGTCTTGTCCTCCCGAAACTCCCCGGAAGTGACAATTCCCTGGTCAGACTGACTAGTCAGCATGCTGGAGCTGTAACAGAGGTAACCATAGTAACCAAAAATCACATTCAACACATTCAGTGATCACCTGTTTATACTATAACATAATGCAACCTGTTTCCTAAACCCCTGTATGACACATAGTAACATACATAACTCATGATACAAACTAACAGTAAACAGTTACCATAATCCTCCACCATGTGAAATACTGCATAGAACAACATGTCTACTAACCATTGCTAATTTTTTACCACGTAGTACCCTGTTTGTTACGCAGCCGTACTCAATAGAGATGTTATAAATAATGAGTATGACAAAGTCGCTCACACTTTGGTATACAATATCAACCCTTACCATTGGTTAAACTACCTTGAAGAGTTATAAAAACATCTCAGATTGAGTGTCTCATTAAGTCCCTTCGGATGTTGAGTATTTAATCTGAATATCCACATAGATTCTATCTGCAATAGCCTTTAGACCTATCGCCACCTCTAAGACTTTTGGGAACAATGGCCTCATTCTGAGTTGATCGCTCGCTAGCTGCTTTTAGCAGCAGTGCAAACGCTAAGCCGCCGCCCCCTGGGAGTGTATGTTAGCTTAGCAGAAGTGCGACCGAAAGATTAGCAGTTCTGCTATAAAATATTTTCATGCAGTTTCAGAGTAGCTCCAAACCTACTCCTACCTTGCGATCAGTGCAGACTGTTTAGTTCCTGTTTTGACGTCACAAACACGCCCTGCGTTCGGCCAGCCACTCCCCCATTTCCCCAGACACGCCAGCGTTATCTTCTGACATGCCTCCGTTTTTTAGCACACTCCCGGAAAACGGTCAGTTTCCGCCCAGAAACACCCACTACCTGTCAATCACTCACCGATCAGCAGTGCAACTGAAAAGCGTAGCTAGACCTTGTGTGAAACTGCATAATTTTGTGTGAAAGTACGACACGTGTGCGCAGTGCGCCCCATATGCATCCGCAGAAATGCCTATTTTTAGCCTGATCACTGCGCCGTGAACAACGGCAGCTAGCGATCAACTCGGAATGACCCCCAAGGTCAATTATTTTATAACAAAATGTGCCTATATTATGTTTGGCTAGCATAAAATGCTGCGCCACTGGTTGCTCACTATGCCCTTATTTAATAGCTTCCCTTATAGCATATCTATGCTGGGCCATCCTACTTTTGAATTCACTGTCGGTTTTGCCTACATATGTGAGCCCGCACGGGCGGGTGAGTAAGTACACAACAAACATAGAATCATTTGACAGTGGATATTGTATGTAATATTTTTTACCTGTATGCGGGTGTAGAAATGTGTCCCCTGGGGTCATGTAACTATATGTAGTGCAACCACTACACCGGTGACACCTATTTTTCCGCTTTAAAAAATGAGGCTTCACTATATTAAACTTTCATACATCAGTTTTTACTACAATGTCTCTAATGCTTATATTTCTGGTATAACTGAAGAGGAGTTTCAATTAATAAACCTCCCCCAGCTCCTTGTCTGTGGCTACTATGGGCCATAATTTTGGCATATTTTTAGCTATATTGGGACTGCTCGAATTAAACTGGGTAACCCATGGGAATCTGCCTTTCAGCTTTTTATGGCTGAGTGTTCCAACAATTTGTCCCGTGTCTGTCTTAATGCTTTTATTCTGGCCTCTTTTAATTCGCTTAGCGGTATTTCCTCTGAATAAATGTATCCACCATATCATCAAGCTAAACATCTCTCACAGCCGGACTGCTGTTAATGCGGCATACCCGTAAAAAAAGGCTATAACCACTTCAATCCATTTTAAATGCAGCTGCGAGGCTAATCTTCCTCGCCAGACGTTCTTCATCTGCTGATCCGCTCTGTCAGTCCCTCCATTGGTTACTGGTATTCTACCGTGTCAAATATAAAATACTTTTACTTACATACAAGGCTATTAACCAAACTGCACCATCATACATCTCCTCACTCATCTCAAAATATCTCCCTACCAGACCTCTCCGCTCTGCACAAGATCTGCGTCTCTCATCCACATGTATTACCTGTTCCCACTCAAAATTACAGGACTTTACCCGGGCTTCACCCACTCTGTGGAATGCACTCCCACGCACAATAAGACTCTCCTCTAGTCTCCAAACCTTTAAACGTTCTCTGAAAACTCATCTCTTCAGACAAGCCTACCAAATTTCAGACCCACACACATAACCTTCACAGCTTCCCTATCAAGTTACATCCCCTCTGTACAGTCCACATAAACTCACATTTTGTCTTCCAACATTGCTGGGTGATCATATCATATACAACCCATTAAGAACCTAGCAACCTGGGGAACCATTATGTGACAGGTAGCATCTATCCTTGTGTATCAATGCCTATTTCCCTATAGATTGTAAGCTTGCGAGCAGGGCCTTCCTACCTCTGTCTGTCTGTCTGTCTGTCTGTCTTTGCCCAGTTTTGTTCTATAATTGTTGATCTAATTGTAAAGCGCAACGGAATATGCTGCGCTATATAAGAAACTGCTAATAAATAAATAAAATAAATAAAAATTGAGAGTATGGGAGACCTTGTACCGTTGCTCTAGGATGAAAAGTATCATACTTTAATAAATTGTTCCTGTCAGTGGGTTTAGAAAATAAACTTGTAGCAATGCTACCTTCCTTAACGGAAATACACACATCCAAAAAGTTAATTTGATTGTGGTCTATTACTGCTGTAAACATAATAGGGCTGTCAGTCATGTTATGTTGGTCAATGATGGCTGACTTCTCCCCCTTCCAAAATATTAAGACGTCCCCTTCCAAAATATTAAGACGTCATCAATATAACGTAGATATAACCATAGTCGTGATGACACCTCAATATTTTGTAAAAATATCTCTCTTTCCACTTACCACATAAATGAATTTGCGAAGGCCGGTGCCACCGCCGAACCCATAGCACAACCAGTATGTTGGATGTAAAACCTATTTTCATACAGGAAATAATTATGGGTAAGTGAAAATTCCAGCAAAGACAGAAAAAAATTATCTCTGGACCTGTGTACAGGGGATTGTTAGTGACCAGATGTCTGACTGCTGCTATATCCGCCCCATGGAGGATGCTGATATACAAGCTGGTATGCATCTGAATTTTAAAACATGATGTGCTTACGTCATAAGGTGCTGGGGGTCACATATTATGCAAATGTAGACTAGTGTGAAGGAAGTGTTTCTTGGAGGCGAGTATAAAGCTGCATGGAACAGCTGTTTCTGATGGGAGATGGGGTTCAGCCAGAACTTTGTTGGCTCCATAGCAGAATTTTGAATGCTTAGGAGAGACACCTCTCTCCACAGTTGTTGTTCAGTTTGTACCCCATAATACTGCTCTAGTTAATTTTATACACTATAAGTAATAGTGCCCAGGTTCATTATATGACCCATAGAGTTGCCCTATTATACCACACAGAGCCACCAATTCATACAATGCCACATTGTATTCCCCTCAGTTCATTATATGCCACATTGTAGCATACCTCCCAACATGACCCTCTCCAGGAGGGACTGAATGCTCTGCTCCTGGACTTCCCTCTTAATTTATGATTGTCATCACCTGTGCTGATACACCTTTCTTATCCATTAACTTATTCAAAACAGGTGCCAGCAATGTTAAAATTAAGAGAAAAGTCCAGAAGAAGAGCATTGTGTCCGTCCTGGAGAGGGTCATGTTGGGAGGTATGTTGTAGTGCTGCCGATACACATTATGCCACACAGTACCTCTAGTTCACATTATGCTACACAGGGGGCAGAGACCAACCAGCTCCTACCCGAGGGGGATATTTCTTAATGCAGAACATTCCACTTTGAGTGGAGATCTTCTTAATTTAGGTACAATGTCCCTTTCTGGGACAGTCCAAATCTCGAAGCTTAATTGCCACCCTCCCACCACCCCAGCTTCACAAAGGCTGTTAACAAAGACAAGCCTACTCTCAAGCAGTGCTGGGCTCACTGATTAGCTCAGCTGTGTCTGTGAGCATGAAAAGAATTGTAGGAGATGGATCATATCAGTGTGGAGCTTTACTGAGAGGTAGAGACAGAGATCGCCACTGATGAGTCCCCATTTTCTGAACCAGGAAATAGCCCAGATCCAATTTCTTAGCAGGTAATTTTGGGGACTTGGAAGACAACTATATGAGCTGGGTCCCGGGCCTCCTAAGCTTCTGGCCATCCCTTGCATCCATTATAGTTATGCCATCCATGTACCATGGGAGTGTCACGTATGTAAAGCTTCGTACAGTTCTTAGCTGTGTATACAAAGAAGGAAAACCTGTTTCTGTGGGAACTAGTATGGGGCTGGTGCAAGGGCAATGTTAATGATGATGATTGCGTCTGCGGCTATTAGAACAGTGTGCGGTATAGGTTTGCACTTTCATATGCAACTTAACTCAGCCTGTAGGTCTATTTTTATGGACAATGATTTTAAAAAAGAGACAATAATTTCTTTATGTATACCCTATAGTGTAATATTCAGTATAACGTAGATAGCAAATATATACCTACAATATGCCTTACTGAATGCATACGTGGTCTAAACAAGACAATGCATAAAATATTTTAATTCTACTTCAAAAGACGCTCACTGAAAAAAAATTAAGAAGGCAAACTTAATAAATTGGACAGGATTTATTCATGTAATAAAACCAGAATAGCCTAAAGTTAATTGAGCACAGAGGAATTAATTTTAGTTTGGAATTAATATCTCCTTATTAGGTTATTGGAGGACTGTTACTCAAGTACATTTAGAAGAACTTTAACAACTGCTGTGTTATGGTTATGTAACACTACGAGCATATTTTTGTGTGTGTTAAGTGGGTTCCTGTTATATTGCTTTTAATATTGTTAAACAAAAAAACAGCTGTCATAAGGGGTCATGTGGCTTTAGTTTACGATACCAATAAAAAAGCAATTACTATCTAAAAGGGTAAGGTATAAATTCAGTCTTGAGATCATGATTTTGAAATGTCTCAAATGGATTCTTTCATTGTTTCGCTAATTGATTAATACTTATTCCATATCCTCTTCCTGAATGGGCAGCAGACTCCTTTGTGTCCTTCAGGTCAGGATAACTATATAAAAATAAAAAAAAATTCCCAATAAAGAAGAACAAATTAGGCGCTCCCAATTGTGCAGTAATATTATATAAATATACACACACCTATAAATCCACAGTAGCTGCTCTCAGAAGGTGCTCTGAACACCTAATAAAACAAAGCTATTATTGTCTAGGATATATAAACAATAAAGAGAGCACTTTAAATAATACAATAAGAATTTATTATCAGATAAATAACTTAAAATGCAATATTGCTGATCATTAAAAGAATGTATGAAACCACACTAATGGAGACCACTGAACTAACCAGCACTTTGATCGCAATTTCCAGTCGATATTTCCAGCCGTGGTGTGCGGCTCCCCCCCCCCCCTCTCCCTTGCTGGGACGTCTTCCGCATCTGACCGCCGCATCGGTGAATACCGCATTGCCCAGGAGCTCTGGAAGCGGACCGTCTCTTACATCTGCAGCGGTGAGCTACTACACTGTCGGATTGCGGTGGGGGGTTGTAGCCTTACCCACGTGCTGTGAGAGGAATCAGCTGAATTCCGTTTATTATCTCAATAAAAGTTGCAACCTTTTCAAGAGGATTAAGTGGACCTGCTATGGTTCTATTGTTCCTGTAACCATCTATCACCTATTTGGTGGGACATTGAACATTTTCATTCCTCAGCTCAAATTGAGAACTGTTTCCTCTTTTTCCCTTATTGGTTTGGGAACACAATTATATACAACTGATTAGTTCAGTGGTCTCCATTAGTACGGTTTCATACATTCTTTTAATGATCAGCAATATTGCATTTTAAGTGATTTATCTGATAATAAATTGATATTGTATTATTTAAAGCGCTCTCTTTATTGTTTATATATCCTAGACAACAATAGCTTTGTTTTATTAGGTGTTCAGAGCACCTTCTGAGAGCAGCTACTGTGGATTTATAGGTGTGTGTATATTTATATAATATTACTGCACAATTGGGAGCGCCTGATTTGTTCTTCTTTATTGGTGATTTTTTTATTGGTATCTATTTCTTTGTATATTCAGGCAGCTCAATTTTGGCATCACGGAGAGATATTAGTGATAGGAATATGAGACGGAATTTGATCTTTAATATAACTATAAATAAGGAGTCTGAGGTGGAGCAGGTGAGCCCCCTGGATCTGCACCAATTGTTTGCTAGACTTGAAATGCTATTGAAAACGGAAACACGACATTGGCTGGATAAGATGTTGTTATTAAAATATAAAAATGAGAAGATGATACCCAGAGGGCTCAGATTATTCAAATCATGCTCCTTTAAGGATGATGAGGAATTAACTAATAAATGGAATGGTTTGTTGGATGATTGCTCATTTGCTTTAATAGATTTATTGATTTCACATCGAGAGGATAAAATAGTATCCACTTCTGTGGAAGTGAGTAAGATTCAGAAATTACTTAAACCATTCGATGTTAGGTCAGACTATAGAGATCTGGACTATACAGTTAATTGTAGGATTGAAGAATATGAACAATCATTAATTGCCATCAAAAAGAAAAAATTTCAGCGGGATCAATTTGATTATAAACGAGGTCAGGTTAGAACCTACAACAGATTACAGAGACCCAACCGCTTTATATCTGGAGAGCATTCTAACAGGTCGAGGTCGGGGAATAGGTATCAGGAATCTAGAAGACATACTTCTTCTACTAGGAGTCCTAGGGGTCCTGAGACTAATAGGAATATTGAAAGAAACCATCCCAAATTTTATCAGGCAGAGATATAACTAATAAGAAGGTATTGGGGGGCCCATCTTCATCCAATCAGGATAGAAACACATCTCCCACTAATCATCAAGGTGCTAGACCTAAGATACAACAAAATATAAAACAAACAAACACTGATACTTTTTTAGATCAGGATCTATATCCTATTTGGAAGAACAAGAACAGATACAGAGTGTTACAACAGGATACACCAAAAAGAAAGGAATTAGAGTTAGAGGAAACAGAGGAGGCCGAAGGAAACGCATCCAAGAATGCAAGAAACGCCTAAGACAGAAAGGTCTATTTAATTTGTCATCTCGGATACTCACTGAGAGTGAGAAGGCTATAATAGCGAAAGGCCTAAAATTTGCTCCATCACAGAGCCCTGATTTATTTGTGCTCTTTATTGAATTAAACAGATTCACCAGGGACTTGTGTAGGTAACGGTATTTCACTCAGAAAAATCTCAAAAAACGACATGAGTTGGGTGTTCCTATTGTCTTGGACTCCACTGATTTAGTGGGTCTCAATACATTATTGGAATTAGAAGAAAAAAGTGGTTCTATGGGCCAATCAATATCTAAAATTTATGATACTAATAGATCTCAAAAGAAGGATATCATGTTTAAAAATAGATCAGAATTCTATCCTACGCAATACATGAGTGGTAATATAGAAGCCTTCTATAATCTTACATTGAACGATTTTCAAGCCTTGTGTGCTGTATCGAAATCTAAAAATCATAAAAGAGATAATCTACATCCTATAGAGAGAGCCGCCCTTAACAGTCTTATGAGAGATAAAAATATTATTATAAACGCAGCTGATAAGGGGGGTGGGACCATAGTACAGGATCGGGTTGACTATTTGAGGGAAGCATATAGACAATTAACTAACACTTTATTCTATACACAGTTAAAAACAGATCCCACTAAGGTCTTTCAGTTAGAATGTAAATCTCTCTTGGATTTGGCGGTTAAAGCTGGCACAATATCTAAAACTGAATATGCCTTTTTATTTAATAAATATCCAATTATCCCCACGTATTATCACCTTCCTAAGATACACTAGTCCCTCCAAGCACCTCCTGGTCATCCTATTATTTCTGGTATAGGGTCCCTTACTTCTAATTTGTCATTGTTTGTTGATTTTTTTTCTACAGCCGCACGTTACTGCACTCAAATCACATATTAGAGACACCACCCATTTTCTGAATTTAATTAAAAATGTGGAGTGGAAAAAGAACTATAGGTTCATTATGTGTGATGTGGAATCTCTTTTTCGCAATATACCCCATGATCAAGGGATATTGGCTACCAAATTCTATTTAGAACAAGGAGAAGATTGATAAGATCCGAGATGAAATGGTATGCTCTTCGGCAGCCAGTGACCTGCTCCGTTCTTTACCTGAACCCTCTGGCACTCTTTCTTCATTTGATCCCACAAATGAAGATGAAGTATCATCACTCTTCTCATCCTGCTTCTCTACTACCTCTCCTCTTGATCCTTTACCCTCACAAATAAGTAAAGCTCTGTCTCTGGTGCTCATCCCTACCTTAACTAACATCTGTAATCTCTCTCTCTCTACTGGTATTTTTCCTTCACTCTTCAAGCATGCAGTTATTACTCCCATTTTAAAAAAACAAAATTCTGACCCTAATGCTCTCTCAAACTACCGCCCTATCTCTCAGCTCCCTTGTCTCTCTAAGCTACTTGAGAGACTTGCCTACACTCGACTCACACACTTTCTTAACTCATACACTCTGTTGGACCCACTTCAGTCAGGCTTCCGTTCCCAACATTCCACAGAGACGGCACTGACTAAAGTGGTTAATGATTTGGTCACTACGAAGTCTAAAGGCCACTACTCACTACTTATTCTTCTAGATCTATCTGCTGCATTTGACACTGTAGACCACTCTCTTCTCATACAGACACTACAATCCCTAGGTCTTAAAGACACAGCCCTTTCTTGGTTCCTCTCGTACCTATCTAATCGCTCCTTCAGTGTTCGCTTCTCTGAATCTACCTCCTCTTCGCTACCTCTTTCAGTTGGAGTACCGCAAGGTTCAGTCTTGGGTCCTCTGCTTTTCTCTATCTATACCTCATCTCTTGGTAAACTAATCAGCTCTTTTGGTTTTCAGTATCATCTGTACGCAGATGATACTCAAATCTACCTATCCTCCCCTGACTTGTCCCTATCTGTACTGGACCGTGTCACTGAATGCCTTTCTGCTATCTCATCCTGGATGACATCTCGCCACCTCAAACTTAATATTTCAAAGACAGAGTTAATTATATTTCCACCGGTCAATAGTAGGTACCAACCTGATATCTCTATCACTGTTGAAAACTCGACTATCTACCCTACCCCACAAGCTCGCTGCCTAGGTGTCATCCTTGACTCTGATCTGTCCTTTGTTCCCCACATTCAATCTGTCTCAAGATCATGTTACATGCATCTAAAAAACATATCCAAAATACGACCATATCTTACACAAGACACTGCTAAAACTCTAATCCACGCTCTCATTATCTCCCGCATTGATTATTGCAATAGTCTCCTAACTGGTCTTCCCAAAACGAGACTCTCACCACTACAATCCATTCTGAATGCAGCGGCGAGGCTTATCTTCCTCGCTAGACGTTCATCGTCTGCAGATCCACTCTGTCAGTCCCTCCATTGGTTACCTGTATTCTACCGCATTCAATATAAAATACTTTTACTCACACACAAGGCCATTAACCAAACTACACCAACGTACATCACTTCGCTTATCACAAAATATCTCCCAACCCGACCTCTGCGCTCTTCACAAGACCTGCGTCTCTCATCCACACTCATTACTCGCTCCCACTCACGACTGCAGGACTTTCATCGGGCTGCACCCACTCTGTGGAATGCCCTACCACACACAATAAGACTCTCCTCTAGTCTCCAAACCTTCAAGCGTTCCCTCAAAACTCACCTCTTTAGGCAAGCGTATCAAATTCCTGAACCGCCCACATAACTTTCATAAACCTTGCTATCAAATTACATCCACTCTGTACAGTCCACACATATCCTCACATGTCTTCTCATTCTATGCAATAGATAGCACCTTTCCTTATGTACATATGCCTATAGATTGTAAGCTTGCGAGCAGGGCCTTCCTACCTCTATGACTGTTATCACCCAGTTTGTAATTGTTATTTCAAATTGTAAAGCGCAACGGAATTTGCTGCGCTATATAAGAAACTGTTAATAAATAAATAAATAAAATAAATTGATGATTCACTCCGCATTTTTAACATCGATGTCATTCACTTTATTTTATCTCACAACTATTTCACGTTTGTAGATCATTTTTATTTACAGGTCCTCGGTGTGGCGATGGGTGCCAGGTTCGCCCCGAGCTTTGCCAATCTCTATATGGGCCACCTTGAGGAATCCCTCATTTGGGGTGGCCCGTTCTGGGCGAACCTAGTCCTTTATGGTCGCTACATCGATGACCTGTTCTTTATTTGGGAGGGGGACCTATTTTCCACTGAATCATTTTTAGAGTACCTTAATTCTAATAATTTTGCTTTACACTTCACGAGCACGACACATGAATCACGCATTAATTTTTTAGATATTGATATTTCTATTTGTAATCAGCAAGTGGTTACCTCAACATATCGTAAAGAAGTCGATACTAATAACTTTTTGAATTATGGAAGTTGCCACTTTCGTCCGTGGCTTAATAATATTCCAAAAAGCCAATATTATAGAATCCGACGTAATTGTTCACAGATTGAACAATTTGAGATACAAGCATCCGAACTAACTACATTGTTTAAAGATCAAGGTTATCCTGTGAAAATTATTGAGGAAGCATTAGTGGAAGCATGACATAAAGACAGGGACTCCCTATTAGTCCGTAGAGATACAAAGGACTCCTCCTTTAATATACATCAACCTAGGTTTGTCACCAAATTTAACACATGCTCCCGAGAACTTAAAAATATTATTCAAAAAAACTATCCAATTTTAAAAACGGATAGGATTCTGTCCACTGTACTAGATGATGAACCCTGTGTAATTTTTAAAAAAGCGTCAAATTTACAAACTTTTTTAGCACCAAGTCACTTTTCTTCAACAGAGTTAAATGTAGAATTCAATAGAGACACTGGGTCAAGAAAGATGGCAAAATTGAAGGGGTGCTACAAATGTAATAATAGTAAATGTACTACATGTGAATATATTATGGATAAAGTCACTAAGGTGTATTCATCGACATTTAGGACCTATTTTGACTTAAGTAGTGTGATTGATTGTCGTACTAGTTATGTTGTTTATGTCATTAGTTGTATGTGTGGTGTACAATACGTGGGGCGGACCACGCGTATGCTACACATACGATTTCTAGAACATAAAAACAACATACGCAGGGGTACAAGTCAACATAGTCTTGTGAGGCATGTGTTACAAGAACATGATGGGGATATTAAATGTATCAAATTACAAGGTATAGAACAGATTAAGCCCACTACTAGAGGAGGGGATAGATTTAATTTATTATGTAAACGGGAGGCATTCTGGATTTATACTTTGGGTACTCTATTTCCCAGAGGCCTCAATGACTGTATAGAGATGAATAATATCTAGAATGTATAGGCAGGAATATTTATTAATCTCCTCCTTTGATTTCTACCTCTCTGAGTTGTTCGATGGATGCTTGGACAGATGGTGCTTTGAACATTCTTGTTGAGACATATTATCTTGATTATGTTTAGTTAGGTTATTAGTTCATTATAATACTAATATGTAGCCTTATATATTTTATTGTATTTTATTTTATCGTAGTCTGGATACAACTGGATTCGGTAGAACACTTATGACCCATGTTTAGGTACCCTATTAACCCATTCAGGTTATAAACATATAATATAACTGTCCATCATTGTATTTTCTAATCTACTTGGGAAGCATTTATGGTACCCTCCGTAAATGTGTTAATATAAATCAACTATATTGGGATGATTATTAAGAAGTAAGTTAGCTATTCTCCCTTGGCCACTCTCTTCCTTATTATTTACATCATGCTTACCACCTATTGTTATTTATTTACAACTTGGTCTATTATTTTTGGTTTTTAACCCCTTTTTTTATTCTGTTTGATATTTGTACGTATTTTATACGTTGTGAATTCAATATTTTTATTATATTTATAAAAAATAAAAAATAATTGGTTGCTGAGTGGGTCTCGAACTCGGGTCTCCACTGTTTTCCGTCCTAGGCATTAGTGTGGTGAGCCACACGGATTAATGCTACAGCTAATATGCTGGATGGTATACTTTACATTCATTTATGTTTTGTTTTTTTTATGAATTATAGATCTCTCCGTGATGCCATATTACATTAAGGAATATTATTGTGTTATATCTTATTAAATATTTGATATGTTTATTTAGACAGTGATAAGTCTGTTATATGTTTCTTTTTAAATTAACTAGTTCTTGTGTATGTGAAAAGATAGCATGCTTGAAACCGCAATGATTATATACATCTGATACACACCTGCCATATTAATTGTAATTATGGTGAGGTAAATGCTGATTGGCTATCAATCACCTTAAATAGTGCAACATTTGAGCATCAAAACTACCTTCTGATGAAACCGACTTGCCCTATGTTGGAGAAACGCGTTAAGGATAAGGGACGTTAACCGCATCACTGTGAGCCCTGACTACTGCACTTTACAGCCGCAGCACTGATCCAGCACTTTGATCGCAATTTCCAGTCGATATTTCCAGCCGTGGTGTGCGGCTCCCCCCCCCCCCCCCCCCTCTCCCTTGCTGGGACGTCTTCCGCATCTGACCGCCGCATCGGTGAATACCGCATTGCCCAGGAGCTCTGGAAGCGGACCGTCTCTTACATCTGTAGCGGTGAGCTACTACCCTGTCGGATTGCGGTGGGGGGTTGTAGCCTTACCCACGTGCTGTGGGAGGAATCAGCTGAATTCCGTTTATTATCTCAATAAAAGTTGCAACCTTTTCAAGAGGATTAAGTGGACCTGCTATGGTTCTATTGTTCCTGTAACCATCTATCACCTATTTGGTGGGACATTGAACATTTTCATTCCTCAGCTCAAATTGAGAACTGTTTCCTCTTTTTCCCTTATTGGTTTGGGAACACAATTATATACAACTGATTAGTTCAGTGGTCTCCATTAGTGCGGTTTCATACATTCTTTTAATGATCAGCAATATTGCATTTTAAGTGATTTATCTGATAATAAATTGATATTGTATTATTTAAAGCACTCTCTTTATTGTTTATATATCCTAGACAATAATAGCTTTAACTATATAAAAAGATAATAGTTGTTCCACTGAGCCAATAAAAAACATCTCTCTCACTAACCAAACCAAAACATCAGTGCTAACAAAACTAAAGGCTACATCTCATTCCTAAGAATGTTAGTTTTTCTATGAATAGGTTTATTGCAATGCCCAAGTGCCTAAAGATTTCTTTCCTTTTGCTACAGAGGCAGAAACCAGATGCTGTATTTTCTGTCCCCACCCACATGTTTTGGAAGACCCTAACAGAGTAAGAGCCATTGGTTTGTTGCTAATAGTTGAGTGCATACACAATGAAAATCCGGAAGAAGGGGTAAAATGAGTCCGTAAAGTGGAAAACAGTCTCATATTATAGGTGTAATTTTTGGCAAATGGGGTCAAATAAGTATAAGTGGGCATGGCAATCATGCAATAGGAGTTTCTATTGCTGTAGTGCTAGACCACCCTCCAAACACATTTGTGCTTCACTGTTAGTTGCACATTAGCAAAGTCAGAGGCGAAACTAGCGAGTGGTGTGCCCAGGTGCAATAATGTGCTTTGGGTCATTCCTACCACCACCACTATGCAAAAGAGTGCTCTCAATACACCTTATACTATGCACACTGCCCCAAATTAACATTATATGCCACAACATGTTCCCAATTCATATTATACGCCACACCATGCCCCCAAATCACATCAAACACCCCATTGTGCCCCAATTACATATTTTGTCCCTATGTGCCCCTAATTAACATATGCCACAATGTACCCCCAATTAACTTTATATGCCACACTCTGCTCCAAATCTCATCTAACGCCCCAGTGCTCCCTCGAAATCACATAATATGTCTCAGTGTGTCCCCAAATCACATATCATGCTCCAGTGTTCCCCAAAATCATATAATGACCCAGTGTGCCCCGAAATCATATAAAATTCCCCAGTGTGTCCCAAAATACCATAATATGCGTTAGTGTGTTCCGTTTCCATAAAATGCCCCAGTGTGCCCCCAAATCACATAAAATACCCCAGTGTGCCCCCAAATAACATAGTACTGTATGAACATTGTGCCCACAAATCACATACTGTAATGTGACCCTGTGTGCCCCCAACTCACACACTGTAATGTGCACCAGTGTGCCGCCAATTCACACATGCCCTAGTGTGTCCCAAAGACATAGGCACAGATAATATGGTGCACTTGCCCCAAAACCCATGATATGCCTCATGTGTCCCTTAATTTATATCCCACAATATGAAAATAATATTTGAATTACACACCTGTGCTGGCTTATCGCTGGAGACTACACACAGCACCATCATGACTACACACAGCACAGGGTCCCATCATGCCCCATATTCCTCCTGCCGATCTCATCTGAACTTAAGTTTTATGTGGCACAAAGGTCCATGTTGCCGCACATGCACAGTTCATTTTTGGTTGAAGCTGTGTCACTGCTGCGCTGCTGCTCACTTGTAAAGTTATGCCAGGATATGGAGCTCGGCTAGCTAGTGGGCAGTGTGCCAGGACCCTCAGGAGCTCAAGGACACGGTATGTGGTTGCTCCAAATACCCCCTGTTGCCAGGCCTGGGCAAGGACATGATTCTCTTTTGTTTTTTTTTTTTTTTTTTTATGCACCGAGGATATCAGTTTCTTGGCAACAGCAGTGCTACAGAGGAGCGAGGGAGATAAAGGGAGGGGAGGTGAGAGGAGGGGCAGGGAAGGGGAGTGGTCTCACTACTTTCCTCCGGCTGGACTCTTTCATCCTTCCTCATTATGGCCCATGGCCGGCTGCAGAGTACTGTAATGAGTCACTGTAATGAGTCAGCCTGACTCATTTATTAGTACTGCTGCTGATAATGCAGCCAGCTGTGGGCCTCTTCACTACTGCCTGCCCTGTGCAATGCATCATCTGCACCAGTGGTAGTTACGCTGCTGACCAGAGTAGTAGTCCTGTCAGAACAATACAGTCATCCATTAGTCATGACAGAAAAATACAGTCCCCCAAATTAGGACTGTCCTAAACAGAAACATCATGGAATGTCATACTTACATGATATCTATGCCTAACAGTTTTGTCTGCAACAGCTCTTTACATGTGTTCATTGTGCTTCATGTGGACCATTCCTGTTTGCTATAGAGATAGTAAGCGGCACATGCCTGGCTTTATTCCTGTGTTCATGTGATCGTTGTCAACACAGAGGCAGGCTGTTTTCAACTGGGCTTCCCTATATAAGTTCAACACTCTGGCTGCAGACAGATGCCAGATCATTAGGCTCACTACCTAGATCCAGGGTTCTGTGATCTTTAATGTATTTGTTTCTGTGTATGGCCCATCTTATTTCTGGCTGTCTGCACTGTTTTCCTGTAACTTATCCGTGATCTCCCAGTTTTCTGTTCTTGCTTTTGTCTGTGACTCTCCCTTGCATATTCCCTGTTGCTTATAAAGCCCAGTACTCACGGGCCGATCAAGGAGAGATGCGTGCTGAGCGAACCGCTCAGCACACATCTCTCCTGCCGCTCAGCACAGCGCGATCTGTGCTGAGCGTGCGGGGGGAGACGGGGGGGCCGCTCACTTCACCCAGCGGGTGAAGTGAGCGACCCGCTAGATTGGCCTGCATGCAGGCCAATCTAGCAGCGGCGATAGCGATGTGCGGGGCCGCGCATCGCTATCGCCGAAGGGGCTACACACGGAGCGATCCTGCCGATATTCTAAGCAATCTAGTCAGATTGCTTAGAATATCGCTCCGTGAGTACCCCCCTTAAGAGATCCCAAGTGTACCAGGCCCTTGCTTGTTGACTTCTGCTAGTGCTAGCTACTATCCACAACAGCTGAGACATCAGGCAGATACAGGTTCTGGAGAAGGAGGCATGGCAAATGTGAGGTCATGGCCATGCCCTACTGTGCATACAGTGCCCTGTGAAGAATGGTCACACTGCTGTGAAGCAGCAGTGTTCTGAAGGGGAGTTTCTATTCCATCCCCCAAGCTAACCTGGCTCCTGTTGAACCCCCAGATAGGCCAGGGCCTGGGTAATCCATCCCACTCTTCACTCAACACATGCTACTTTCTATCTATCATGCCTATAACAAGTACTAGGGACTACAACCTGCATATCAGGCTCAAAGTACAAACCTCCTTGCAGGGGCCCCTGGAATCGTGCATTAAAATTCAGACATGTGTTACCATGTTACAAATACAGGCTAGCTAAGACACTATGAGGCTGATTCTGAGTCGGACGGATCTCTTTTCATGGATGCAAATGATGAGATTTTGTATAAAGTGAAGTTATGTCTTTTTGTATATGTCAGTCCTGTTCTGAGTTGGGTGCAACTTGACTGGACCTGTCTTTCCGTGAGTTAGGATGTTTTGGGGCATTAACTGGGCAGTGGCAAAGAGATTGCATGTAACCACCATGACTTGTAGGAGTTTCCTGGCTGTGTACTGGGCATGCATTAATAGCACTGTGCTATTCTGGGTTGTGGGTGAGGGGAAGGGAAGCCCGTTTCTAATGGATCTCTTACAACAAGTAAGGGGTTGGTGCAAGTGCAGATACAAAAGATGGCAGTTGCAGCGGGCGGCATAAACTCGGTCGCCAGCACAGGAACCCATACATTAGTTAAATGAATACTGGCCATAACTTTGCATGTGATTCATAATAATTATTAAGAGTCAGTTAGAGAATAATATTTACCCCTATTTTAATATCAATAAAAGAAAACATAATTTGTTAAAAAAATTATCTAAACTAGATTCTGCTTTTCCACAGACTATAATACATAATGAGGTCCAACCTGTCAGAGAGTAATACTGTATATCCTAAAGTCACACATATAATCATAGTGAGGTTAGGATGTAATCCAAATCTATGTTAGAACTCTGCTGGGAGTTGTCAATGCTGGGAATGCTGTCACACTCTAATGGGCCCTACACACTGGCCGATTTTCCACTGAGGTGCCTGACGGCTGATATGGACGACCCGGTGGAGGGTAAACGAGGGGAGTGAAGTTTCTTAACTCCCTGACATCACCCGGCCCCATAGCCCTGCATGCTAATATGGACGATATTGTCCATATTGGCTTGCATGTTTAAATGAGCCAGCACCAATGATGAACGACCGCTGAGCCGCGCATCGTACATCGTTGGTGCCTACACACTGAACGATATGAACAATTTCTCATTCATTACTGAACGAGATTGTTCATATCGGCCGCGCACATTGGCCAGTGTGTAGGGCCTATATGAGATTCCTCCATGTGTCAGGTGTTAGTTCAGTATCTTCAAAAAAGAGTTCCCCATACTGACATGAGCAGATGAAACCTTATGATTTACTTTTCTTCTGATGAAATCACAGCAATTTTGGAGAAACGCATCAGAAATATACATGTAGCATCTATTCTATCCCAGACTGTTCATTTGAGCCTGCCACCTGCTTATGAAAACATCAACAGCTATCAAGAAAGGGAGGGAAGAAATTAGAAGGGACAGGGGGAAAGAGAGATGAGTGATGATCCAAGCAGACTATCAGATCAAATCCCTGTCCTGACTGACTGTGTACACTGTCAGTCTAGGATACCTGTACTGGGTTGTTTTGAGGACTTGTTTACTTTGATGAGAGAGAAATTCAGTCGTACTGTAGCTTTTCAACAGAATAGTGCAATCTACCATCACTTGTAATAAATCAGCTAGGACTTAATTAAATTAGACTTTTCCTTTTTTCTTAAAATGTACTGCATCCTTGACCATCATTTAGTTATCAATGGACTCAATGAAAGGATTTTGTGCTTCTTTTAGTGTAACTGTAATATATAAAGACAGAGCACACATAGAACATTAATCTCGCCACACACCTCTAACAGTGTTACACTGCAATAGAAAAACAGTACAGAGAGGGTCAACCCATTCTTCTCACTACAGCAAGTACCTGATTGCATCTTTTGTGTCACAACTGAGGGCCTGAGCTGACGGGAGGCAGCCTCAGTTGTAGGGGCTGAGATGTACCGGAACCTGGGAGGTTGTATCAGACCCCTGGACATGTAAGTAACATGAATAATAACTGCCCGAAGGCGTGACCACGACAACTTGGATAAAAGTCAATGATGTTTATTATGACAACTCCGCAACACAGCAGCAGTAAAAGAAAACGTAAAAGTCAGCAAAGAATAAATACAGTTCCTGGGTACTACAGGATGGCAGGAGCCACAGGGCACTGGTAGTGTGAGATAGTTCTTATGATCTTCTAGATGGAAAGTCCTTACCAGGCCCGACTGTAGCAATGGAGATAACCCAGGATTGTGCCAGCTGGTGTTCCAGGAAAAGCTGGGTTGCTGAAGATAAAACAGCTGCTGTGGATACTGGCTGGAACCAGACTGTTGTTAGCACGGAGTGGATACTGGCTGGAACCAGTTAAATAATAAATGAACTTGGGAGCGATGAAATATGAACTGAAATGTAGAACTTGAGAGCGGAGAAATAATAATACCGGTGGAGAGTGGTAAAGTGTAGAAAGGACACCGGCCCTTTAAGGGAAGCTGTACTCTGCTGGAAGCTGAGCTGGAAGCAGGTAAAGTTGTAGCTGGAAACAGATGAATCCACAATGGATTGGAGAGTCAGGCTACACCGCAGGTGGAATGCTGGTGCGGGACTCTATGGTGGAAGTCTTGAGACAGGAGCTGGAACCTGGAAGACAATCACAGGAGAGAGACAAACAGGAACTAGGTTTGACAACCAAAGCACTGACGCCTTCCTTGCTCAGGCACAGTGTATTTATACCTGCAGCAAGGAAGGGATTGGCTAGGCAATTATGCAGATTATCAATACTGAGAACAGATTGGTGGAAATGATCAGCTGACAGAATCCAAGATGGCTGCGCCCATGCAGACACTTGGAGGGAAGTTTGGTTTGTAATCCATGTGGTAATGAAAACAGTAATGGCGGCGCCGGCCACCGGAGACAGGAGGCGCCAGGCTGACAGATGCACATCCAACCACGCGGACACAGCGGAGGCCGCGGCTGACGTAATCGCCACTCAGACACTCTGCATGCAGAAGTTCAGGGACGGCGGCGGAGGCCGCGGGAGACGCCATGCCAGGTGTAATATGGCGTTTACTGTGACAGCGTCCCAGAGTGACAGGAGAGGATACAGGAATGTACACATCAGGATAACAGATGGAATCCGGTCCTGGAGCGCTGAGCCAGCCTTAGGAGGCATCTGATGGGTAAGAAATGGCGTCCAGATACCCGGATCGTGACAGCACCCCCCCTTTAGGAGTGGCCCCAGGACACTTCTTTGGCTTTTGAGGAAACTTGGAATGGAATCTCCGGACCAAGGCAGGAGCATGGACATCAGAAGCATTGGTCCATGAACGTTCCTCAGGACCATAACCTTTCCAGTCAATAAGATATTGTAGTTGACCGTAACGGTGACGTGAGTCCAGGATCTTGGCCACTTCATACTCAACGCCTCGTTGAGTTTGGACTTTCGGAGTTGGAGGAAGTGAGGAATGAAACCGATTCAAGATCAGCGGTTTCAACAGGGAAACATGGAATGTCCTGGGTATTTTTAAGAAGGGAGGCAACTGGAGTCTGTAAGCAACAGGATTGATGACTTGTTCAATCTTGAAAGGACCGATATAGCGAGGTGCAAACTTCATACTGGGAACTCTTAACCTCAAATTCTTCGTGGATAACCATACCCGATCACCCACCTTGAGAGCAGGAACTGCTCGACGCTTCTTATCCGCAAACTTCTTGTACCTGAACGATGCCTTGAGCAGAGCTGATCGTACGCTCTTCCAGATATTGGCAAACTGATGCAAGGTGATATCCACTGCGGGAACAGAAGTTGCTGGAAGCGGTTGGAACTCAGGGACTTTAGGGTGGAATCCAAAGTTAGTGAAGAATGGTGTTGAAGCAGATGAAGAATGATACTGGTTGTTATGACAGAACTCGGCCCAGGGAAGTAATTGAACCCAGTCATCTTGAGAGGAGGACACATAGATGCGGAGGAAGGCCTCCAAGTCCTGATTCACCCTCTCGGTTTGACCATTGGTCTGAGGATGGTAAGCCGTGGAAAACTTTAGCTTGACTTGGAGGACTTGACATAAACTTCGCCAGAATTTGGCTGTGAATTGAACTCCTCGATCTGAGATAATTTCTTCAGGAAGACCGTGGAGTCGGAAGATCTCTTGTATGAATACTTGAGCCAACTTGGAAGCTGACGGAAGACCGGTGAGAGGAATGAAGTGTGCCATCTTGGTGAACCGGTCAACTACCACCCAGATGGTATTGAACTTGTTGCACATGGGTAAGTCTGTAATGAAATCCATCGACAAGTGGGTCCATGGTCGACGGGGAACGGATAGTGGAACCAGTTGCCCAGCAGGCGACTGGCGGGATACTTTATGTTGGGCACACTTTCGGCAAGATGCAATAAACTCCAAGACGTCCTTTTTCAGAGTTGGCCACCAATAGGACCTAGAGATAAACTCCAGGGTTTTTTGGATACCTGTATGTCCGGCAAAACGGGAAGCATGGGCCCAATGCATGAGCTTCTTCCTTAGCATCGGCTTCACAAAACTTTTCCCTGATGGGGGCGTAGAGTCCATCCCTACCGTGGAGAATGCCAACGGATTTATAATAGGATGCTTGTCTGAAGACTCTGACTCATTTTCTTGCTCCCATGAGCGGGAAAGGGCATCGGCCTTGCGATTCTGAGAGCCCGGACAGAACTGGAGTTTAAAGTCGAACCTGGAAAAGAAAAGTGCCCATCTGGCCTGACGAGGGTTGAGACATTGTGCGCCCTTCAGGTATAAAAGGTTCTTGTGGTCTGTAAGTATGGTGATTGAATGAGAAGCTCCCTCCAACAGATACCTCCACTCTTCTAGAGCGAGCTTGATGGCTAGCAACTCCTGGTCGCCAATGGCATAGTTGTGCTCAGCTGGGGAGAACTTCCAGGAGAAGAAACTGCAAGGGTGTAAATGGCCATCTTTAGCCCTCTGAGATAACACCGCTTCTACTCCAACGGAGGAGGCATCCACCTCTAAGATGAAAGGAGAGTCGATGTCAGGCTGTTTCAGAACAGGCGCAGAGATGAACCTTTGTTTTAAAAGATGAAATGCTTGCATGGCTTCTTCAGACCACTTGGACGGGTTAGCACCCTTCTTAGTGAAAGCAGTAATGGGCGCCACAATGGTGGAAAAGTCTCGTATAAACTTTCGGTAATAGTTGGCGAACCCTAAGAACCTCTGGACCCCTTTGAGGGTTAAGGGTACCGGCCAATTTTGGATTGCTTGTAGTTTCTCAGGATCCATCTCTAGTCCGGAACCGGACACAATGTACCCTAGAAACGGAATGGACTTGACTTCAAAGACGCATTTTTCTAATTTGCAATAGAGATGATTGACACGGAGACGGGACAGAACCTCTTTAACCCAAAAACGATGTTCCTCTAAATCGTTGGCAAAAATGAGGATATCGTCTAGATAGACCACGACATGATGGTATAGAATGTCTCTGAAGATCTCATTGACAAAATGCTGGAAGACAGCTGGAGCATTGCTCAATCCGAAGGGCATGACGAGGTACTCATAATGTCCGTCACGGGTGTTAAAGGCGGTCTTCCACTCGTCACCCTCACGGATCCGGATGAGATTGTATGCACCTCGCAAGTCCAGCTTTGTAAAGATGGTAGCTCCGCTAACTCTGTCAAAGAGCTCAGTAATCAGGGGTAAAGGATAACGGTTCTTGATGGTAATGTCGTTCAAACCTCTGTAGTCGATGCACGGCCGCAGACCACCATCTTTCTTTTTTACAAAAAAGAAGCCTGCGCCGGCTGGAGAAGAAGAGGGTCGAATGAACCCCTTTGCTAGGTTCTCTTTAATATATTCCTCCATAGAATGCGTCTCAGGCAGAGACAACGGATAAGTTCGGCCTCGAGGTGGAACCTTCCCTGGAACGAGATCAATCGGACAGTCCCATTCTCTATGAGGAGGAAGGATATCAGCAGAAGCTTTACTGAACACATCCGTGAAATCTTGATATGGAGGAGGTGGAACATCAGACGACCTGGGGAGGAAGAACAGACAGGCAATACTTTAAACAAACATGTCTCAGCACAGGAGGAACCCCATGCCAGGATTTGCGTAGTCGTCCAATCAATTGTAGGATTGTGAAGACGGAGCCATGGAAGGCCCAGGACCACAGGATGTGTGGCTCTTGGAATCACTAAAAAAGAAATAAGTTCGGAATGAAGAACTCCCACTCTCAGACGAACTGGTAGAGTCCTTAAAGAAATAACTGCATCAAAAATTTTGCTGCCATCCACGGCAGTTAAAGAAATGGACGAAGGAAGTCTCTCGGTGGGTAGGGACCACCGTTTAACATAGGCTTCGGTAATAAAGTTCCCAGCTGCTCCGGAATCAAGGAGGGCAATGACGTTCCGATAACGTTGAGCAACTTGAAGCGAGACTGGGAGATTACAATCTTGAGGAGATGGAGAGGAGATCATTACTCCTAGCCGGCCCTCTCCTTGGCGAGCTAGGATTTGGAGTTTCCCGGACGTTTGGGACAGGCATTAATGGTGTGAGACGGAGCTGCACAATAGAGACAGAGAAACTCGGAGAGACGTCTTCGGCGCTCAGCAGGAGTTAAACGGGAACGGCCAAGTTGCATGGGCTCATCTTTAGATGGTGACAGTTGACGAGGAGGAGGAGCAGAAGATTTTGGAGCAGATGATCCTCCACGCTCAGTTGCTCTCTCTCTGAAACGTAAATCAACTTTCGTGCAGAGTGAGATTAGCTCATCTAACTTAGAAGGTAAGTCTCTGGTAGCTAACTCATCTTTAATACGCTCAGATAAGCCATGCCAGAATGCAGCATACAGGGCCTCGTCGTTCCATGCCAGTTCGGATGCCAGGATCTGGAACTGTATCAGATATTGTCCTACAGTACGTGACCCCTGGCGTAAACGGAGAATCTCGGATGAAGCTGAGGTTACCCGGCCTGGCTCGTCGAAGATACGCCTGAATGTTGACACGAATGCAGTGTAAGAAGATAGCAGGGTGTCGGACCTCTCCCATAACGGTGATGCCCAATCAAGGGCTGAGCCACTGAGAAGAGAAATAATGTAGGCAATTTTTGTACGGTCACTGGGAAAATTGCCAGGTTGTAGCTCAAACTGAATCTCACACTGGTTGAGAAATCCCCTGCAGAATCTTGGAGATCCATCAAATTTTGCTGGCGTTGGAAGATGAAGACGTGGAGCAGAAATGGGTAAGGTGGGTGGGGTTATAGCTGGAGTCACTGTGGTTGACGCACCAGACGCGCCTGATCCACGGAGAGTTGTCTGAATCCCATCCAGCCGAGTAGAGAGATCCTGGAGACAGCGGATGATGTGGCCCTGTGCAGCCTCCTGATGTTCTAGTCGGGCTGCCAGTTCTTGCATCGGCCTGGCCGCTTGATCCTGGTCTCCGGCTGGATTCATTAGGTCAGTGCTTACTGTCACAACTGAGGGCCTGAGCTGACGGGAGGCAGCCTCAGTTGTAGGGGCTGAGATGTACCGGAACCTGGGAGGTTGTATCAGACCCCTGGACATGTAAGTAACATGAATAATAACTGCCCGAAGGCGTGACCACGACAACTTGGATAAAAGTCAATGATGTTTATTATGACAACTCCGCAACACAGCAGCAGTAAAAGAAAACGTAAAAGTCAGCAAAGAATAAATACAGTTCCTGGGTACTACAGGATGGCAGGAGCCACAGGGCACTGGTAGTGTGAGATAGTTCTTATGATCTTCTAGATGGAAAGTCCTTACCAGGCCCGACTGTAGCAATGGAGATAACCCAGGATTGTGCCAGCTGGTGTTCCAGGAAAAGCTGGGTTGCTGAAGATAAAACAGCTGCTGTGGATACTGGCTGGAACCAGACTGTTGTTAGCACGGAGTGGATACTGGCTGGAACCAGTTAAATAATAAATGAACTTGGGAGCGATGAAATATGAACTGAAATGTAGAACTTGAGAGCGGAGAAATAATAATACCGGTGGAGAGTGGTAAAGTGTAGAAAGGACACCGGCCCTTTAAGGGAAGCTGTACTCTGCTGGAAGCTGAGCTGGAAGCAGGTAAAGTTGTAGCTGGAAACAGATGAATCCACAATGGATTGGAGAGTCAGGCTACACCGCAGGTGGAATGCTGGTGCGGGTCTCTATGGTGGAAGTCTTGAGACAGGAGCTGGAACCTGGAAGACAATCACAGGAGAGAGACAAACAGGAACTAGGTTTGACAACCAAAGCACTGACGCCTTCCTTGCTCAGGCACAGTGTATTTATACCTGCAGCAAGGAAGGGATTGGCTAGGCAATTATGCAGATTATCAATACTGAGAACAGATTGGTGGAAATGATCAGCTGACAGAATCCAAGATGGCTGCGCCCATGCAGACACTTGGAGGGAAGTTTGGTTTGTAATCCATGTGGTAATGAAAACAGTAATGGCGGCGCCGGCCACCGGAGACAGGAGGCGCCAGGCTGACAGATGCACATCCAACCACGCGGACACAGCGGAGGCCGCGGCTGACGTAATCGCCACTCAGACACTCTGCATGCAGAAGTTCAGGGACGGCGGCGGAGGCCGCGGGAGACGCCATGCCAGGTGTAATATGGCGTTTACTGTGACAGCGTCCCAGAGTGACAGGAGAGGATACAGGAATGTACACATCAGGATAACAGATGGGATCCGGTCCTGGAGCGCTGAGCCAGCCTTAGGAGGCATCTGATGGGTAAGAAATGGCGTCCAGATACCCGGATCGTGACATTTTGTCTAAATCAAAAGTGCTTCATCTGTATGCCATCTGTATATGCATTGGTATAACTTTGCTAAAAAGCGTGAATCACTTATTTTGTGTGCTTCAACTGGCAAATGGTATATAAATTTATGGTTACCTCCAAGATTGACGTCTGGAAAATTAAGTATTTTTGCACAGTGACAAATGGTCTGCATCATCATACACAAATGAGAATGATGTTAATAGTGTGGCTTATTTCTGTGCATATCATTAAGAAGAAGACACCATTCTGCCACGCAAATCCATATACAGCAGAGTTTAATCAGATGCATCAAATTATGTCACCAAACATAGTCCAATTGTGGGCAACATAATTTATGTTTGTCCACTCCTTCTGTATGGGAAATCTGGACACCCGTCCATTGGATAAACATAAAAAAAAGTTAGAATGGAAACATTGCTGTCTAGGATGGTTACAATCAGTAGCTCAAATATTTCAATAGAAAAGTAAGAAATATATTTGGGTTACAGTAATTTATCAGAGGCCAAGGGGCAGTGCACAGGACACATTTTGGACCAGCATTGAGCAACACAGTCTGCCACCACAGGGCTGTATGGAAGGAAGAGCGACCTATACCAAGGTTTGTGACCAATTTGTGAATGCTTGGTTATATAGGCACCTGAATTCCAGCTTCCTTTTCTCGGGTCTATTTTCTTTATAGCTCGAGTAACAACATTAGAGAGGAACAAGAAAAGGAGCTGTTCAGACAGGGCTGTGCAAGGATCCTCAGCAACCTAGGAAAACCACCAGTGCCCCCCCCCCCCCCCCCCACACACACAGCAACTGCCTGATTAGTGAGTTAGTGCTGCGCCAAAGAATATTTTCTTCACATAGAATTTAACGGCAGATTTTGCCTATCCAGTCTGCTCTTTAGGGTTTTGGGTTAGAGTATTAGGGTTAGGTTAGGACCTTTTTGTTAGTTTACTGGATTGGGGGCCTGATTCAGACCTGATCGCTGCTGCGCGAATTAGCAAGGCGGACGATTATCGAAAGACTGCGCATGTGTACGGATTGTAATGCGCACGTGCAGGGCAAAAATGCAAAAGAATCCAGTGACTTTTTTGATCGCTAAGCGTACGCAAGGTAATTGACAGGAAGCGGACGCTTGTGGGTGGTAACTGGTCATTTTCTGGCAGTGTCAGGAACAACGCAGGCGTTCCCAAACACTTTCAGGGAGGGATGCACTTGAAGGGGGGAGATATGTAGTGACAATGCCAGTGCAGGACAGTGCAAATGAGGAGAGAAGCCCACTCGCTAGCCAGCACTATTACATTATAAATCTGCTTCCTGGATCAGCCTGCAGCGAGTGTGCTTCAGCCTTATCCTGCTGACAGTATGAGAGGGGTAGTGCAGCCACATCACTAACCTGAGTGAGTACAGTGAATAGGGGATCCGCGGCACTGTTAGTACCAGCATCAGATTATCATTTTCCATTGCGGGGTTGGCGCCAAGCGTGCATAGGAGGAAGAAGGTTGAGGAGGAGGGATGGGTCTGTGAGAATAGAATGCTGCTCAGTGGTGGCTGATTTTATGGGAGGGGCCAGCCTCAGGAGCTTGTCTCTGAGGAGAGATCATTATCGTGCAGAATTAGTTGAGGAGCTAGGCGGAGGTGGGGCATGAGTTTCCTGTAAATGGCATTGACCCTCCAGCGTCGGCCTAAACATAAGAGCACCCACACTTAAGCTGCTGGACGGGACTGACCAGCTACGGCAGAACAGACTGGTCTGGCTTCCAGTGAGTCTAAGTTAGGGATGCCATCGACCATCGATTATTCAAAATCTTTCATGGCCTATGACCGAAGGTAACTACTTTTACCATCAATGGGGGAGAACCAGTGGGCTTCCCGCCATCGATGATAAAGAGCTATCAAATATTTTTTTTTTCTCCTGGGTGCCAGGAACACGGAGCATAGCTCTGCCCCTGGACACCCATGAAGCCACGCCCCTGGGCTCTGATTGGCCCATGTCTAGCTTAATTCTAAAGTAATGGGGACCATCGATGGGCAAAACCATAGATGGTCCCCTTACAGATGGTTGTCCATCATCGAGGTTATCCACTGATGGTACCATCGATGGTAACCATCGATGGATAACCCACCGATGGTCATCCCTAGTCTAAGCAGGGCATGACCCATATGACTCACTGAGAGAGCCCACCCCCAAAACATGTTGCCACCTCCCGTCTCATACTGACTGACTGCAGCGGCCAAGCATAGGGAACAGGACTTTGTTAGGGGTTGGCTGATCTGATCATCTGCCTGCCCTAAATTCCTCCCAGCAAAACTGCAGGCCTTATCGCCCGCTGTAATCTCCTCCCCACTGCAATGCCGGTACCAGTATCATCAGCATTGGCAGCAGTGGGAGAGGAAGTGAGTGACCCAGGAGGGGTAGGCGGTGACAGGTCCCGGACATTCAGATCCGGCACTGGGTAAGGATGGAGTAGGTGCCTCACATCCCTCATGGCATTCCACTCAGTGCCGCCCTTTAAGTGCCGGCGGACATAGACAGCAGCCTAAAGCTGCCTAGTGGTGGCGCCGGTCCTGCGTTCAGAGATGCCAGAAAGGAGCCATCCGAGATAGAAGAAGAATAATTAAAAGAAAAGAAAGGAAATGAGAAGCATGAAAGAGCATACAAGACTGTGTGTTTTAAGTTGCCTAAGAAAGCTTAGGTATTTAGGGTGCTGAAATATGCAGGTAGGGCCCTGTACCCAGGGCCGGTGCAAGGTCTCTATGCACCCTAAGCAAAACTTCAACCTGGTGCCCCCTAACCTGCAACCCCCCTGTAGGAGGTGCATCAGGACTATGAGGAGCGGCCGTGGGGGCGCCCCTCGGGAGCCATAGTTACATCCGCCTCCTATGTGCCTTCACATGACTTGATGTTACACGTGTTGGCACAGAGGAAGCGCTGAGGCACTATGTGGTACAGCCTGATAGTGGTAGCTGCACCTGATTAGACCCGCAGCAGCGGCCAGTGCAGTGTAAAAGGAGGAGGCCGCAAACAGAGACATCCTTCAGTTATTTGCTAGATGAATTCAGTGGTGCCCTCCAGGAGCTGGCGCCCCTAGGCAGCCACCTAAAGCTGCCTAATGGTAGAGCTGGCCCTGCGTGCACCACTAGTTTGGCTGTGTCAGTTTGTTAAACCCCTTGACATCTTAAGAGTATGGTGGCAAGAAAGAACAGCAGTAACAGTCCACACCAATGCTCTGTACAAACCCAGCCAAGTAAACAACACTAAAACACCAAACTAAGGTATCCACTCAACCTTCACTTGACTACCCACCCGTCCGGGTGGTGAGGCTGCCCCCGTTAAGGTGATCCAGCAGATGTTATAACAGTCATCGAAGGTGAGCGCACCCAAACCAATTAGCCAACTCAACCAACAACAGGTAATAATCCGTTCTTTCCCGCCACCGTAACTGTCGACCATCACAAAACAATCCACCATCATCAGAGTATTCTAGAAAAGAGGCTGACCTAACCGCCAGCTCCCTAATACAAATTAGGGACAACCCCTACCCTCTGCACCCATAGGACAATAAACACTGATGCTTTCCCAGGTCCGCCCCTAGCCTGAGGGATTCAACCCTCTCCTGTCCTATTCTGTCCTTTTGCTCTACTAAACCCCTTAACGGCTGAGGGTCATACAGTTGAACTTATCCAGTGACATACATTTAAACTTAACATCTAAAATAAAGACTCGGAGACTTGCATTTCACAGAAAACTTGACGGCTATTTATTTAGAAGTAGTAACCTAATATATCTAATAAAGTACAGTAAAGAAATTAAGAGTATGGTGGCAAGAAAGAACGGCAGTAAAGGTCCACACCAATGCTCTGTACAAACCCAGCCAAGTAAAACAACACTAAAACACTAAACAAAAACACCAACCAAACAAACTCAAACCTTCACTTGACTGCCCACCCATACGGGTGGTGAGGCTACCCCCATTAAGGTGATCCAGCAGATGTTATAACAGTCATCGAAGGTGAGCGCACCCAAACCAATTAGCCAACTCAACCAACAACAGGTTATAATCCGTTCTTTCCCGCCAACAAGCGAGGTTCTAACAACCGAAACCAAGGACCGCCACCATAAACTAAACCAGCAACCACCAAAAACAAATCCTCAACAAAGATATGCAATCCTTCCTCAGTCAAATCCCTCCTAAAAAGGTAAAAATACCTAAACCTAATCCTGGGATGCAAAACCACAGAACCACCATTGGCTATCAGCACCTTGGACACAGCTGAATTAAGCTTCTTTCTAGCCTCATCTAAAGCCCTACAATCTACCACTCCACATCAAAACAATTGTAAAGGACCCAGTCCCAGCTGGCTCGTCAGGAGTACTTTTTGCCAGCCTTTTTCTGGATTCAGTGCGTAAGTGCAAAGGGGAGGAAAGAACTGTGTTATCACCTATACAGCATGCTGCTTGGATTCCCAATAGAACTGTAGAAATGGTAGAGATGAGCGCCTGAAATTTTTCGGGTTTTGTGTTTTGGTTTTGGGTTCGGTTCCGCGGCCGTGTTTTGGGTTCGAACGCGTTTTGGCAAAACCTCACCGAATTTTTTTTGTCGGATTCGGGTGTGTTTTGGATTCGGGTGTTTTTTTCAAAAAACACTAAAAAACAGCTTAAATCATAGAATTTGGGGGTCATTTTGATCCCAAAGTATTATTAACCTCAAAATCCATAATTTACACTCATTTTCAGTCTATTTTGAATACCTCACACCTCACAATATTATTTTTAGTCCTAAAATTTGCACCGAGGTCGCTGTGTGAGTAAGATAAGCGACCCTAGTGGCCGACACAAACACCGGGCCCATCTAGGAGTGGCACTGCAGTGTCACGCAGGATGTCCCTTCCAAAAAACCCTCCCCAAACAGCACATGACGCAAAGAAAAAAAGAGGCGCAATGAGGTAGCTGTGTGAGTAAGATTAGCGACCCTAGTGGCCGACACAAACACCGGGCCCATCTAGGAGTGGCACTGCAGTGTCACGCAGGATGGCCCTTCCAAAAAACCCTCCCCAAACAGCACATGACGCAAAGAAAAAAAGAGGCGCAATGAGGTAGCTGTGTGAGTAAGATTAGCGACCCTAGTGGCCGACACAAACACCGGGCCCATCTAGGAGTGGCACTGCAGTGTCACGCAGGATGTCCCTTCCAAAAAACCCTCCCCAAACAGCACATGACGCAAAGAAAAAAAGAGGCGCAATGAGGTAGCTGTGTGAGTAAGATTAGCGACCCTAGTGGCCGACACAAACACCGGGCCCATCTAGGAGTGGCACTGCAGTGTCACGCAGGATGTCCCTTCCAAAAAACCCTCCCCAAACAGCACATGACGCAAAGAAAAAAAGAGGCGCAATGAGGTAGCTGACTGTGTGAGTAAGATTAGCGACCCTAGTGGCCGACACAAACACCGGGCCCATCTAGGAGTGGCACTGCAGTGTCACGCAGGATGTCCCTTCCAAAAAACCCTCCCCAATCAGCACATGATGCAAAGAAAAAGAAAAGAAAAAAGAGGTGCAAGATGGAATTGTCCTTGGGCCCTCCCACCCACCCTTATGTTGTATAAACAAAACAGGACATGCACACTTTAACCAACCCATCATTTCAGTGACAGGGTCTGCCACACGACTGTGACTGATATGACGGGTTGGTTTGGACCCCCCCCAAAAAAGAAGCAATTAATCTCTCCTTGCACAAACTGGCTCTACAGAGGCAAGATGTCCACCTCATCTTCACCCTCCGATATATCACCGTGTACATCCCCCTCCTCACAGATTATCAATTCGTCCCCACTGGAATCCACCATCTCAGCTCCCTGTGTACTTTGTGGAGGCAATTGCTGCTGGTCAATGTCTCCGCGGAGGAATTGATTATAATTCATTTTAATGAACATCATCTTCTCCACATTTTCTGGATGTAACCTCGTACGCCGATTGCTGACAAGGTGAGCGGCGGCACTAAACACTCTTTCGGAGTACACACTTGTGGGAGGGCAACTTAGGTAGAATAAAGCCAGTTTGTGCAAGGGCCTCCAAATTGCCTCTTTTTCCTGCCAGTATAAGTACGGACTGTGTGACGTGCCTACTTGGATGCGGTCACTCATATAATCCTCCACCATTCTATCAATGTTGAGAGAATCATATGCAGTGACAGTAGACGACATGTCCGTAATCGTTGTCAGGTCCTTCAGTCCGGACCAGATGTCAGCATCAGCAGTCGCTCCAGACTGCCCTGCATCACCGCCAGCGGGTGGGCTCGGAATTCTGAGCCTTTTCCTCGCACCCCCAGTTGCGGGAGAATGTGAAGGAGGAGATGTTGACAGGTCGCGTTCCGCTTGACTTGACAATTTTGTCACCAGCAGGTCTTTCAACCCCAGCAGACTTGTGTCTGCCGGAAAGAGAGATCCAAGGTAGGCTTTAAATCTAGGATCGAGCACGGTGGCCAAAATGTAGTGCTCTGATTTCAACAGATTGACCACCCGTGAATCCTTGTTAAGCGAATTAAGGGCTGCATCCACAAGTCCCACATGCCTAGCGGAATCGCTCCCTTTTAGCTCCTTCTTCAATGCCTCCAGCTTCTTCTGCAAAAGCCTGATGAGGGGAATGACCTGACTCAGGCTGGCAGTGTCTGAACTGACTTCACGTGTGGCAAGTTCAAAGGGCATCAGAACCTTGCACAACGTTGAAATCATTCTCCACTGCACTTGAGACAGGTGCATTCCACCTCCTATATCGTGCTCAATTGTATAGGCTTGAATGGCCTTTTGCTGCTCCTCCAACCTCTGAGCATATAGAGGGTTGAATTCCACCTCGTTACCACTTCTTGCTTCAGATGATGGCAGGGCAGGTTCAGTAGTTTTCGGTGGTGCTCCAGTCTTCTGTACGTGGTGCCTGTACGCCGAAAGTGTCCCGCAATTCTTCTGGCCACCGACAGCATCTCTTGCACGCCCCTGTCGTTTTTTAAAAAATTCTGCACCACCAAATTCAAGGTATGTGCAAAACATGGGACGTGCTGGAATTTGCCCATATTTAATGCACACACAATATTGCTGGCGTTGTCCGATGCCACAAATCCACAGGAGAGTCCAATTGGGGTAAGCCATTCCACGATGATCTTCCTCAGTTGCCGTAAGAGGTTTTCAGCTGTGTGCGTATTCTGGAAAGCGGTGATACAAAGCGTAGCCTGCCTAGGAAAGAGTTGGCGTTTGCGAGATGCTGCTACTGGTGCCGCCGCTGCTGTTCTTGCGGCGGGAGTCCATACATCTACCCAGTGGGCTGTCACAGTCATATAGTCCAGACCCTGCCCTGCTCCACTTGTCCACATGTCCGTGGTTAAGTGGACATTGGGTACAACTGCATTTTTTAGGACACTGGTGAGTCTTTTTCTGACGTCCGTGTACATTCTCGGTATCGCCTGCCTAGAGAAGTGGAACCTAGATGGTATTTGGTAACGGGGGCACACTGCCTCAATAAATTGTCTAGTTCCCTGTGAACTAACGGCGGATACCGGACGCACGTCTAACACCAACATAGTTGTCAAGGCCTCAGTTATCCGCTTTGCAGTAGGATGACTGCTGTGATATTTCATCTTCCTCGCAAAGGACTGTTGAACAGTCAATTGCTTACTGGAAGTAGTACAAGTGGGCTTACGACTTCCCCTCTGGGATGACCATCGACTCCCAGCGGCAACAACAGCAGCGCCAGCAGCAGTAGGCGTTACACGCAAGGATGCATCGGAGGAATCCCAGGCAGGAGAGGACTCGTCAGAATTGCCAGTGACATGGCCTGCAGGACTATTGGCATTCCTGGGGAAGGAGGAAATTGACACTGAGGGAGTTGGTGGGGTGGTTTGCGTGAGCTTGGTTACAAGAGGAAGGGATTTACTGGTCAGTGGACTGCTTCCGCTGTCACCCAAAGTTTTTGAACTTGTCACTGACATATTATGAATGCGCTGCAGGTGACGTATAAGGGAGGATGTTCCGAGGTGGTTAACGTCCTTACCCCTACTTATTACAGCTTGACAAAGGGAACACACGGCTTGACACCTGTTGTCCGCATTTCTGGTGAAATACCTCCACACCGAAGAGCTGATTTTTTTGGTATTTTCACCTGGCATGTCAACGGCCATATTCCTCCCACGGACAACAGGTGTCTCCCCGGGTGCCTGACTTAAACAAACCACCTCACCATCAGAATCCTCCTGGTCAATTTCCTCCCCAGCGCCAGCAACACCCATATCCTCCTCATCCTGATGTACTTCAACACTGACATCTTCAATCTGACTATCAGGAACTGGACTGCGGGTGCTCCTTCCAGCACTTGCAGGGGGCGTGCAAATGGTGGAAGGCGCATGCTCTTCACGTCCAGTGTTGGGAAGGTCAGGCATCGCAACCGACACAATTGGACTCTCCTTGTGGATTTGGGATTTCGAAGAATGCACAGTTCTTTGCTGTGCTGCTTTTGCCAGCTTGAGTCTTTTCATTTTTCTAGCGAGAGGCTGAGTGCTTCCATCCTCATGTGAAGCTGAACCACTAGCCATGAACATAGGCAAGGGCCTCAGCCGTTCCTTGCCACTCCGTGTGGTAAATGGCATATTGGCAAGTTTACGCTTCTCCTCCGACAATTTTATTTTAGGTTTTGGAGTCCTTTTTTTTCTGATATTTGGTGTTTTGGATTTGACATGCTCTGTACTATGACATTGGGCATCGGCCTTGGCAGACGACGTTGCTGGCATTTCATCGTCTCGGCCATGACTAGTGGCAGCAGCTTCAGCACGAGGTGGAAGTGGATCTTGATCTTTCCCTAATTTTGGAACCTCAACATTTTTGTTCTCCATATTTTAATAGGCACAACTAAAAGGCACCTCAGGTAAACAATGGAGATGGATACTAGTATACAATTATGGACTGCCTGCCGACTGCAGACACAGAGGTAGCCACAGCCGTGAACTACCGTACTGTACTGTGTCTGCAGCTAATATAGACTGGTTGATAAAGAGAAGATGTCTATGTAACTATGTATGTATAAAGAAGACTGAAAAAAATCCACGGTTAGGTGGTATACAATTATGGACGGACTGCCTGCCGAGTGCAGACACAGAGGTAGCCACAGCCGTGAACTACCGTACTGTACTGTGTCTGCAGCTAATATAGACTGGTTGATAAAGAGAAGATGTCTATGTAACTATGTATGTATAAAGAAGAATGAAAAAAAACCACGGTTAGGTGGTATACAATTATGGACGGACTGCCTGCCGAGTGCAGACACAGAGGTAGCCACAGCCGTGAACTACCGTACTGTACTGTGTCTGCAGCTAATATAGACTGGTTGATAAAGAGAAGATGTCTATGTAACTATGTATGTATAAAGAAGAATGAAAAAAATCCACGGTTAGGTGGTATTACAATTATGGACGGACTGCCTGCCGAGTGCAGAGACACAGAGGTAGCCACAGCCGTGAACTACCGTACTGTGTCTGCTGCGACTGGATGATAAATTATATAAAAAATATATATATATCACTACTGCAGCCGGACAGGTATATATTATATATTATATAATGACGGACCTGCTGGACACTGTCTGTCAGCAGAATGAGTTTTATTTTTATAGAATAAAAAAAAAAAAAACACAAGTGAAGTCACACGACGAGTGTTTAACTTTTTCAGGCAATCACAATATAAGTATACTACTAACTATACTGGTGGTCAGTGTGGTCAGGTCACTGGTCAGTCACACTGGCAGTGGCACTCCTGCAGCAAAAGTGTGCACTGTTTAATTTTAATATAATATGTACTCCTGGCTCCTGCTATAACCTATAACTGGCACTGCAGTAGTGCTCCCCAGTCTCCCCCACAATTATAAGCTGTGTGAGCTGAGCAGTCAGACAGATATATAATATATATAGATGATGCAGCACACTGGCCTGAGCCTGAGCAGTGCACACAGATATGGTATGTGACTGACTGAGTCACTGTGTGTATCGCTTTTTTCAGGCAGAGAACGGATATATTAAATAAACTGCACTGTGTGTCTGGTGGTCACTCACTATATAATATATTATGTACTCCTGGCTCCTGCTATAACCTATAACTGGCACTGCAGTAGTGCTCCCCAGTCTCCCCCACAATTATAAGCTGTGTGAGCTGAGCAGTCAGACAGATATATATAATATTATATATAGATAATAGATGATGCAGCACACTGGCCTGAGCCTGAGCAGTGCACACAGATATGGTATGTGACTGACTGAGTCACTGTGTGTATCGCTTTTTTCAGGCAGAGAACGGATATATTAAATAAACTGCACTGTGTGTCTGGTGGTCACTCACTATATAATATATTATGTACTCCTGGCTCCTGCTATAACCTATAACTGGCACTGCAGTAGTGCTCCCCAGTCTCCCCCACAATTATAAGCTGTGTGAGCTGAGCAGTCAGACAGATATATATAATATTATATATAGATAATAGATGATGCAGCACACTGGCCTGAGCCTGAGCAGTGCACACAGATATGGTATGTGACTGACTGAGTCACTGTGTGTATCGCTTTTTTCAGGCAGAGAACGGATATATTAAATAAACTGCACTGTGTGTCTGGTGGTCACTCACTATATAATATATTATGTACTCCTGGCTCCTGCTATAACCTATAACTGGCACTGCAGTAGTGCTCCCCAGTCTCCCCCACAATTATAAGCTGTGTGAGCTGAGCAGTCAGACAGATATATATAATATTATATATAGATAATAGATGATGCAGCACACTGGCCTGAGCCTGAGCAGTGCACACAGATATGGTATGTGACTGAGTCACTGTGTGCTGTGTATCGCTTTTTTCAGGCAGAGAACGGATTATAAAGTAAACTGCACTGTCCTCACTAGTAAACTCTCTCCACTCAGTCTCTACACTTCTACAGTAACAGTACTCCTCCTAGTCAGCTCCAGTAAATCTCTCTCAGTCTCTTATAATCTAAATGGAGAGGACGCCAGCCACGTCCTCTCCCTATCAATCTCAATGCACGTGTGAAAATGGCGGCGACGCGCGGCTCCTTATATAGAATCCGAGTCTCGCGATAGAATCCGAGCCTCGCGAGAATCCGACAGCGTCATGATGACGTTCGGGCGCGCTCGGGTTAACCGAGCAAGGCGGGAAGATCCGAGTCGCTCGGACCCGTGAAAAAAAACATGAAGTTCTGGCGGGTTCGGATTCAGAGAAACCGAACCCGCTCATCTCTAAGAAATGGACATCACATATTATTGTGAAACATAATCCCTCTGTTATATGTGTTTGTGCTTATGAGGGAATAATATTTCTAGCCTGATGTTTTGTACAGAATGCATATGACGATGTATATATATGAATGTAATGGTTATTGTGTTATAGTTTGTAAAATAATGTTCCCCCCATGTGACTGCTCAGATAACCTGTGTGTTAGCTGTTGAAGATACAGCCAGTCTCAGATGTCAGCCCATACACCCCCCTCATTCTTCCACACACAATGGATTCCAGGCCACACAATCAGATTAATTAAGTAAGGTTAATTTAGTTAACATCTATTGTGGCCAGGGGACATGCCTGGACATGTGAAAGTAGGTCTATTCTGTAGTCAGCCCCTTAAATGTAACTCACCCAATACAGAGCCAGGGGGTGTCACCTTATGGTAGGACAGACAAAGGTTTGAGGATAACAAATAGGGGCTATTGAGAGAGCGCAGTGGAGCTCCTGGCCTGAGAGGAATGATGTGTTTGGCTTCTGAAAGCTACTGGTAAGATAGTGCTTCCAGTGTGCCGAGGCCTAGAAGCATTGTTGTGATCCGCTTGTTTCAAAAGGCGACTGGACATGCACTGAGGGAGAGATCTGCACAGAAGGTCAGAGAGTGGAGGAACTAACTAGGCATTGCGGTGCCGTCAGTGGCAAGAATCCGTGGCGCAGGACGCTGTGTGAGCTGGTATCCTAGACCAGGGGACACAGAACCACAGCCAACATGTAACAGCAGGAGACCACAGGCATCCTGGCTTGCAATTGTTAATGTTATTGTGTACTGTGTGTGTATATTTACAATAAAGGGCATTTGCCACTTTACTAAACTGTTTACCTGAGTGATCAGAGAATCCGTATCTTCACAATTGGTGGCAAGCGGTGGGATCACTCAGTCCCGGTTTACCCTGGGTAAGGTTGCAAGAGGTGTCGGCAGAGTACACCTAAGAGCCTTGTAAACAGTTTGGCACACAGTAGCCAGGTATCTTGCTGAAAAGTTGTTGGTACATTTGGAAAGTCAGCAGTATGGAGGCAGAAACAGAGGTATACAAAAACCTCAACAAGTGATTCCTGCATATGGTCTGTCGAGCGCATGGTATTAAGGTGACCGTAACGGATGTAAAGGAATCCCTAATTGCGAAATTAGTTCTATGGGATCGAGAACACCTTGATAACGAAGAAGAGGACTCTGAGGAGTCGGACGACGAGGAACAAGTGACAGAATGGTTGAGACCATCAACCGGGACATTCAATGCCAGTAACCGCAGGGAGAGCGGAGGATCGGAGGTAGGATCCTGAGGGTTAGTACAACCCAGTTTGAAAGCCCTTGGAGAGGGGAAGGTTGGAGAAACGTTTGAAAGGACACCAGAGGTATTACAGGCCCGTCTAGAAGCGCTGGGAGATGGTGCGACACCCGAGAATCGGATGCGGGTAATAAAGGAGGAGCTGGGATTACCAGACAACAGTCCTACAGTGTCCAATACTCTACAGACTCCCCTGTACTATCAGGATATGCCCCAGGAAATGGGCCAGCAACGCAACCTGGTGTCTGAAGTTTTGGCGCATGGAGGAGATTTGCCAAGACAGCGACTGGGTCAGAGGATGGATAGCTCGAGCAGTCGGCTGATGGAATCCACTCTAAGGTGGCATGAACAGACCAGGGAGCAAGGTGTGTTGGATCACTCCAGGAGGCAGTTATCCACAGAAAGGCGTACATGGAGTCTGGACCATACCGTGCGGGTAAGTGCAATGAATGCTACCCTGTGCTATCCTATGCAAGGAATATATGAGGAACAGCTGAGTTATAGCATTCCTTTACAAAGGACTAACCAGTCAGCTAAGGTGCCTGTGGTGGGAGGGCTCGATACCCCACACACAGAGGAGAAGACACAGAGTGAGGATATGCTTGATATAACTACAGACCAAGCAGAGGTGCTGCTACCCAGCTTTCCCTTTTCAGAGGTAGAAAATGAAGAAATGATTAATGAATGCCAGTTCCAAGAAGATGTTGGTGTCAAGGGAACCAAGGAGCTGATAAGGGCCGAGGACTCACTGCTGCAGGTGAGGTCTAGCCTGCCAGTGGCACCTGAACCAGCTGTCAGTTTGCTATGCTAGGGGAGGCCCAGCATTTATCAATTGAGGGTGTAGAAGACATTTCAGACCCAAGGGAGGGGGTAGAGGCTTTTGAGGGGGGAGCACGTGGAGAAGAATTACAGATACTCACTGCTCCCCTGCAGCCAAATTCAGCCCAGTGGTTAAGTGCAGAAAAAGAGCCCCAGCCACTGACTATCCCTGCATGGTTTCCTGATGCAAGGCCGGTTATACAGATTGTGCTACCCCGTGATACCTCAGAAGTAGAGGGAGTAACGTCACTCAAAATTGGGGAGGGGGAGGCAATCCACTGTCCAGATGTAACAGAGGTGATGGAGGTGGAGTTCCCAGGGAATATAGTGTTGGGGAGGGAGAGTGAGAACACCAGAGACCAGATCTTGTTGATGCAGATCACTCTCCTCTCTGATGCACCAAAGATAAAGGGAGTGTTGTTACCCAAAAAGGAGGGTGGGGAGGGAAGCACCTCTGATGATAGGGGTTACCCACCACCAATCAGGCTGTTTAAACCCAGTGCCTGGGATACTGGAGGGGGTCTTAAAAACTGTGAACTGCTGAGCCCAGACCACCAGATGGAAATGTTAGCCCACACTTGTTTGACCCAGGCGGTCCAGATGTGATGTCTGCCCATCCCAAATGGGTTACTCTTGTCACTGAATCGCATCAGCTTGAAAAAGTAGGGGAGGTTTGTAACGGACCCAGTCCCAGCTGGCTCATCAGGATTACTTTTTGCCAGCCTTTTTCTGGATTCAGTGCGTAAGTGCAAAGGGGCAGGAAAGAACTGTGTTATCACCTATACAGCATGCTGCTTGGATTCCCAACAGAACTGTAGAAATGGACATCACATATTATTGTGAAATATAATCCCTCTGTTATATGTGTTTGTGCTTATCAGGGAATAAGGGTGGTCATTCCGAGTTGTTTGCTCGCTGCCGATTTTTGCAGTGCAGCGATTAAGTAAAAAAACGGCAAAAATGCGCATGCGCATGGTGCGCAGCGCGCATGCACTAAGTACTTTCACACAAAATTTTGTAGTATTACCCAAGCTCGTGCAACGTTTTTTCATTGCTCGAGTGATCGTAGGGTGATTGACAGGAAGTAGGTGTTTCTGGGCGGAAACTGGTCGTTTTCAGGGAGTGTGCTTAAAAATGCAGGCGTGCCAGGTAAAAACGCAGGAGTGGCTGGAGAAACGGGGGAGTGGCTGGCCGAACGCAGGGCGTGTTTGTGACGTCAAACCAGGAACTAAACGGACTGAGGTGATCGCAGTCTAGGAGTAGGTCTGGAGCTACTCAGAAACTGCAGGGAATTATTTAGTAGCAGTTCTGCTAATCTTTCGTTCGCTATTCTGCTAAGCTAAGATACACTCCCAGAGGGCGGCGGCCTAGCGTTTGCAATGCTGCTAAATTCAGCTAGCGAGCGAACAAGTCGGAATGAGGGCCAATATTTCTAGCCTGATGTTTTGTTCAGAATGCATATGATGATGTATATATATGAATGTATTGGTTATTGTGTTATAGTTGTAAAATAATGTTTCCCCCATGTGACTGCTCAGATAACCTGTGTGTTAGCTGTTGGAGATACAGCCAGTCTCAGATGTCAGCCCATACACCCCCCTCATTCTTCCACACACAATGGATTCCAGGCCACACAATCAGATTAATTAAGTAAGGTTAATTTAGTTAACATCTATTGTGGCCAGGGGACATGCCTGGACATGTGAAAGTAGGTCTATTCTGTAGTCAGCCCCTTAAATGTAACTCACCCAATACAGAGCCAGGGGGTGTCACCTTATGGTAGGACAGACAAAGGTTTGAGGATAACAAATAGGGGCTATTGAGAGAGCGCAGTGGAGCTCCTGGCCTAAGAGGAATGATGTGTTTGGCTTCTGAAAGCTACTGGTAAGATAGTGCTTCCAGTGTGCTGAGGCCTAGAAGCATTGTTGTGATCCGCTTGTTTCAAAAGGCTACTGGACGTGCACTGAGGGAGAGATCTGCACAGAAGGTCAGAGAGTGGATGGACCTCTGAAGTGCAGGAACTAACTAGGCATTGCGGTGCCGTCAGTGGCGAGAATCCATGGCGCAGGACGCTGTGTGAGCTGGTATCCTAGACCAGGGGACACAGAACCACAGCCATCGTGTAACAGCAGGAGACCGCAGGCATCTGTAATCACATACTTCTGTGGGGACTTAGTAAGTAAGAGACCATCCTGGCTTGCAATTGTTAATGTTATTATGTACTGTGTGTGTATATTTACAATAAAGGGCATTTGCCACTTTACTAAACTGTTTACCTGAGTGATTAGAGAATCCGTATCTTCACAACAATCATGGCACGGTCTCAGACCAAACCACTGTACAGGACGGTCATGCCCTCATAATGCGCAGTATGTCATGTATGATGTTAAAGCACAGTTGTAAAGTGGACACCTTCCCTAAATCATTACCAACAAGATGAATTACCAAAATCCTAGGTAACCCAAAAAGCCGCACCTGATCAAGCAGCTTGAGCTTCAAATCCTGCCACAACATACCCTGCACACCAATCCAATGTACACCTGTGTGTCCAACCAAAGACGGAGCCCCGTACAAAACAATCAATTCAGCTGCCCAATACACAAAGTAGTGTCCAACCACCCAAACCTCCAAAACATCAGTTAGCCCACCTATAATTGAGGGAGAAAAAAATGAAAGTTAAAATTTGGGGTACAAAGATGGGTCAAAGCATAGGCAAAGGAAAGGCATGCAATAACATTAACCGAGGACCTGCCAAAAAGAAAAAATAGTTTAGATGGAAATTTCCATAAAATACAAGCTTCAGACTAATTGAAGGGACAAAAAGAAACAGGAGGAAGAGCCACAACAAGATAAAATAAAAAAAGGGGGGGGGGGGGGAGGGATGGAAAAACACAGGTGAACTTGCCTGGAAGTGAAACTGAAAAACCTGCTGAGGAACTTATAATTGAAAAGCCAATTATCCAAATTAAAATTGAGTAGACCAGATAAAGTCCGTCAGTACAGGTAAAAAATTGTTAAAGAACTCCAGACCCCCACTGCCAGCAGTGGCGAGTAACTAATTCCTGAGTAGGGAGGACAGGGGGAGACTAACAAGATGTGAACACCACAGACAAAACAGGCAAAACCAGTTAAACAAACATGAAACAGAAAAACAAAACAGCACAACTACTGAGTGAGTGGCCGAATGTAACGTTTATAACTGGCCTACCACCATCGGCCCAAAGCCTTAATTTCATCCACTGAGCAGCCCGCAAACGCAGCAGAGATGGCAGCCCCAATCTTAAATGAGTGCGTGCTGAAGTCCCCAGGAGAAAAACCCAAACCAACAAGACAGCGCCAGAGCATCCAGCCAAACTGATGTTTAGATAGTGGCAAACAATCCGCATGAAGAAGCCATGACCCCCCGGAGTATGGCCGTACCTCCACATACAGATTGGCGAAAGCCACCAGACATACCCGGTCATCCCCCGAGGGCACCATCGTGACCCAACGACCTTGACCCAATTGGTCTGTTTTGGACCAGCGCAGTCTGCATAGCAAGGACCTCTCTCCCATGACAACATCCGCACGCAATATAGTCGCATTCGTCCATTTGGATGAAGCCACCAATTCTGACACCCAAAACGCTCCATGATATGCCATGGAAAAGGTCAAACAAAATAAATGTCTTCAAAACTGGACACTGCCACATCTGCAACCGCTTCCCAAATAAAAGATATTAGGGAGCCTTTTATCAGGAAGAATGGGCGCCAGCCGCGCCCAGCCCCTTATTGCTTTCATTAACAGGAAACTCTTAGTATAGTCCGGAATAACTCAATTTGGAGAAAAATTAAATCCCCGCAAGGTTTCGAGAAACCACTGCTCTCGACCGACCACCCACAAAGAATTTCCAAACAAATGACAGCAAAAGCAAACAACTGGTCTCACCTCGAGTCCCTTGGTCATGGGAAAACTCTTCCTACTCCATCCAGGCCCGTTGGTACATCTGCAAAGTGGCAGGGGCAAGCGAATTTAAAGCTAACCCTTCTAATCCAGCTCGATAACCTGCCAAACAGAAGAGGGGCAGGGCAAACCAACTGAATCAGCCTCCGGAGCCAGCCTACGAAACCTATCCCATTGACCACTAGATAAGGAATTGGCAATTGTGTTATCGACATCGGGAACATGCCAAACCTGAAACAACACATTGCGCACATGCAAATCAGCACCATTTGCGCAAGTACCTGCAGCACTGGCAATGCCTTAGCTCGCTGACTATTAATGGCATGCACCACGCCCAGGTTGTCGTACCTGAACATGATGCTGCGATAGCTAAGCTGTTCGCCCCACACTTCCAAAGCCACTAAGATAGGGAATAACTCGAGCAGCAAGAGGTCCTTCATGAGACCCCTCCGCTGCCAATTTGTAGGCCAAAGCGTGACACACCAGGAGCTGTTCAGGAAACCCGAAGATCCTATGGCTGCGGTGAAAAGCTGCAGCTCGTGGTTGTCGGCGGACGGGGTCAACCAAATCCTAACACCATTAAAATCCGCCAAAAATGAAGCCCAAATAGACAGGTCCCTCCGAATCTCAGAAGACAGGCGGACAAAATGATGCAGCTTGGCAACCCCGGCCGTGGCCCGCGCGAGCTTGCAGCAAAACACCCTCCCCATGGGAATAACTCAACAGGCAAAGTTCAACAGGGCAAACAGATATTGGGCCTGCCGAAGCGTCACTTTCAACCCACCAGAGCACAGAGCAATCTCATTCCAAAGCTTCGCCACCTTGTCCCGTGGCAAACGACAAGTGCTTGCAACGGTATCGATTTCGATACCCAAAAAAGACAAGCACGTATGCGGCCCTTCAGTCTTGTCCTCTGCCACCGGTACCCCGAAATGCCAGAAGAGAGCGCGCGAGGAAAACAACAGTCTGCAGCAACGCATAGAACCCACAGGGCCCACACAAAGAAAATTGTCGAGAGTGAACTATCCCACGACCCCCACAGGAAAACTCCACACACCAGTGCTGGAAAATGCTGAAATGTTCAAAAAACGCGCATGAAACGGAGCATCCCATTGGCAAGCATTTTTCGACAAAATATTCCCTGCCCACTCGGAAACCAAGATACCGAAATTAATCCGGGTGCAAAGAAAGCAAGCGGAAAGCGGACTCCACATCTATATTAGCAATGAGGGCCCCAGGGCCATGTGCCCGCACCGGGCAAAGCGCCTCATCAAATGACATACCCCACGAGCAATGCTCGGGAGGTATTGCATCATTAACCAAGGACCCCAATGGATAAGACAGGTGCTGAATCAGCCGAAACTTGCCAGGAGTTCTCTTGGGAATCCCCACGGAGAAGAAAATCAAGTTCTCCAAAAGATCTCATGAAAAGGGGCCCGCCATCCTCCCTAGCCTAACCTCCGGCTCAACTTTTTCCCGAAGAACCTCAGGAAAAACTCAAGCTGACTGCAAATTCTTGGGGCAACTAACAACTACTGTACCTCCCTTTCAACTGGAAGGCGAAAACCAAAATAAAAACCAGCAAACAAGAAGTCGTCATCAACCCGGTTCGGGTCCCTAAATAAGGCTCCTACCCCTGTGCATTGGGCAACCATGGCCAAATGGGTAGGTATTTGGCCATGGTTGCCAAATGTACAGGGGTAGGATCCTTATTTAGGGACAACGCTGCTTGCCTGCTTGAGCGTTGCAGCACTCCCGGGCTTGGAACCTTGCTTACCCGACTGGAAGCAATTGGAAGCGGGATGTGGCCCGTTATACAATGCAAGCAGAGGTGTCTAAAATGACACTGCATCCCCAGGGGGCATAGCCCCGCTTCTGACAGCTATCATGAAGCTCCCGCAGCACCTTTGTGTAGTCGCAAAGTACCACACCTGGCAAGTTGCGCCGCTTCCTAGCCCGACGCGCACTAGAGGACAAACGTTGCCGCTTGCCATATCTCCTGTGGGCAATAAAATACAATATTTTTCTCAATCTAGCGCAAACACATACATGATATAGTGTCCTTTCCTCAGTAGTCAAAAAATGAAGTGAGTGCTCAAACAGGGTGTCCTTGACTCTCCAAACAGAATTTGTTCCTCCACTCCATATAATGCAAATAATCGTGGTTAAAACCGTCCACAGAGGTTTAAATATATCTCAAAAAGAAAAGAGGAAACATAGGCCCTCATTCCGAGTTGATCGCTCGCTAGCTGCTTTTAGCAGCAGTGCAAACGCTAAGCCGCCACCCTCTGGGAGTGTATCTTAGCTTAGCAGAAGTGCGAACGAAAGATTAGCAGATTTGCTCGAAAATCTTTTCCTGCAGTTTCTGAGTAGCTCCAGACCTACTCTTAGATTGCGATCACTGCAGACTGTTTAGTTCCTGGTTTGACATCACAAACACGCCCTGCGTTCGGCCAGCCACTCCCCCGCTTCCCCAGCCACTCCTGTGTTTTAGCATGACACGCCTGCGTTTTTTAGCACACTCCCGGTAAACGGTCAGTTTCCGCCCAGAAACACCCACTTCCTGTCAATCACTCACCGATCAGCAGAGCGACTGAAAAGCGTTGCTCGCACCTGTGTAAAATTGCATAGCTTTGTGTGAAATTACTTGGCGCGTGCTCCCTGCGGCCCATACGCATGTGCAGAAAAGCCAATTTTTTGCCTGATCGCTATGCTGCGAAAAACGGCAGCAAGCGATCAACTCGGAATGAGGGCCATAGTGCAATATTGCAAAAAACAAGAGACAGGTTTATTTCCACTATAGGCTCACAATTTAAAAATATTTATAAGCATGTAACCATATAAATAGGTTAGGTAATCTTGCACAGGAAATGCTGCAGTCATCAAGTTTCCATCCCAGTTGACACATGTAAATGAAAAGGTCCGGATTATTCCTCCAGAGGTAACAGGTACACCTCAGCACTGCCAATCTCCCAATAAACAGTCAGCAGCCTGAAGCATTTCGGATACTCAGTCCTTCATTAGAGGCATGGTGATCAGAAATAAAGTCCATGTATATATACCCCTTCCAATAATTAGATGTCCAACAGCTGTGTACTAATTAACCTAATGCACGCAATTTTGCCACGTGTAGCCGGAACCAGAAGCGGAAATGACCAATGCGTTCCACTTTGCGTTCCACAGACTGCTGCTGCCGGAAGTTCATAGTAATACACATCATCCTCCTTATGTTCCAATTGGATCTCCGCAGATGACTAATCCCACAGTTTGTTAATATCTTTAGTCCAATCAGGGTTTAAAATAGATCACATAGTTGGCCATATTGGATAAGGGTATTATTCCAGTCCATATAAAACATCATAAAAAGAGAAATAAAATACGCATCAGAATAAAAACTAATAAAACATGAGAATATGAACCTATAAAAACCACTTTAATTCAAAGTCACCATTAAGTCCTTTGGGGACTAAGGTTTTTAATTTATATATCCATCGCATTTCTGCTTTGGATAACCTAACATCAAGATCCCTACTTTTCCAATTTGGATTAATAATTTGAATGCCCCAAAAGGACTTAATGGTATTAGGATTACAATTATGTTGATTTTTAAAGTGCATAGAAATGCTATGGGTTTGAAGACCCTTCTTTATATTGTAAACATGCTCAGCCAGACGAGTTTTTAAATTCCTTGTGGTTTTGCCCGCATATGTAAGACCACAATCACACTGTAGTGCATAAATAAAACATTTGAAAATTAAATGTTATCTCTCCGGTGGGCCTCATGCCGCACATAGCGCGCCACCTGTTTCTTGGCTCTGGTCGCGCTACTGCTGGACGCCAGCGTCAAAGACGACGATGACGTCGATGAAGCTCTACCAGAAAAATGACTGGACGTTGATGAACCCCGACTAGTAACAGAAATTGCACTGTACTCACCATCCGACCCGGGGGGATCAGCCTGTGTCGATCCAGACACTGACGAAAGGAGCGCATCTTCCTCGGCATACCCGCTGGCATTGCTCGAACCGCCTGCAACAGAGGAGAAAAACCCCGGAGCCGAAGCACCACTCACAGAAAACAAAGGGTTAGACAAAGCAGCAGGACCCTCAACAACCGGAGCAGCCGAGGGTGCCCCAGAACCAATCATCGCCGCATCTGCACCGATGTCCCAGCAGGACCTCAGCAACTGAGCCACAGTCTCTCCAGAAGCACCGGTCTGAGAGGCCGAGCCACTGGAGCTGGCCAAAGCAGATGGACCATCTGGAGCTATGGCCGCCACTATTGGCAACAGAGTGGAAGCCATCGCCGCCATGGCTGATGCCAATGACGAGGGGTTAACGCCAGGGACCGACGGAACCACGCGGCTCCCGGCGCAACCCCTTCAGTGTCGGAAGTAACGTCAAGCCTGCAACTCCCAAGCCTGCTCTGCCCACCTACCGGCCCAGCAGCAGTCCACCCGATAGGGTGACTCTCAGCAGGCCTGCGTCTAGCACCCCCCCCCCACACACACCACTGAGGAAAAGGCGGGCTCAGTCTACCCAGCCCCAGAAGACTTGCTTGAGTAAATAGCAGGACCCCTCCGCCTGCGCCCCCCATGGAACCCCCCACCGGCAACAAGGTAGCCACCAGGACCCTCATCCCGTGCCCCCGCCGCCGGAGATGGATCACTGCTACCTGTAACTATGGCAGCAGCACCCGCTCCACAACTATCATTAACATTACGCCCCAGCCGTCCGGGAGCAGCACCCCGCACCAGCTGATGAGAGAAAGGGAGCCCCACGCTAGTGGGCGTCCGGCCACGCGCTCCTGCTGAAGCCGCCGCCAGAGAGGACTGAGCGCGGGTGGGCAGTGGACCCGCCGCACCAGACCCATGCCAACCTCCCCCACCGCTGTGTACTGTCTCCAGGGAGGGGAGCCATCTGTGGCAGCGAGGGAGAAGCAGCGACGGGAATATGCTGATAAGTGCGTCCCCGTCGCCACCCGCCCCAGCTATCAGTGGGGGGGACCGCGCAATGGATCCACAACTGACAGAGCCTCAGTCACCAGAGCACTGGCCTCCTCAGTTCGGTAACGGGCACGGGTCCTGGGGGAACACTGTGGTGAGGCATGCTGGCTAACTGTAAGCAAAGAGCTGAGAGGGACTGAATATATAAATGTTTAGGCTCAATATATATATATAGGCTCAATATAAATAGGCTCAATATATATATAGTGCTAATTGACCACACTGCAGAAATGATCCTACCTGATCAAAAGCTTCTAGAAAAGAGGCTGACCTAACTGCCAGCTCCCTAATACAAATCAGGGACAAAACCTACCCTCTGCACCCATAGGACAATAAACACTGGTTCTTTGCCAGGTACGCTCCCAGCCTGAGGGGTTTAACCCTCTCCTGTCTTATTCTGTCCTTTATAAGACCAATAAGACCATGGTGCTTGGCAGCATGACGGCTCCTCCCACTTTGCCAGGGTTACTGCGAGTGCGACAGTGGCTGTATTTTCCTGTTATAATGAAGGCATTACTATATATTGTTATTAAATTGGGGGCATTGCTATATATTTCTATTATACTGGAGGTAGCACTATATATTTCTATTATACTGGAGGCATTACAATATATTTTTAGCCTTGCCTCAAGATTCCCCCCAAAAAGGGGCTGTCGTGTATCCACGCCGCTAGTGTCATGTAGCCACTCCCAGTAGCAGCATGTGGCCATGCCCCTCACAACACATGACCACGCCCATTTTCCAGCACTCAGTACCACTAAGAAAATATTTCTACTTGCACCACTGCATATGAGTCATGCATAGGACGCAGTGGTATGATTGGGTTTGGAAGTGCTATGTTACTCTCCATATATGGGAGATGAATCAAGCCTTGGAGAAGGTTAAAGTTGAGAAATTGCCCAAAGCAACTTCTTCCTTCATGCGCATTGCCTTCCCTTACTCATACTATCATCTACTCCATACAGTGGCACCCTGGTTTCTGTCACCTTGCTGCTTATTTCAGTGTTATTATCGCTGATGCAGCAATGTTTACAGTACAGTATATACCATGTATTTGTCCTGCAATGTCTTGTACTGTAAGTCACAGTTTTCTTGATTTGCTCATTTGTTTATGTACTTTGTTATGTGCTTCCCTTTCAGAATCCAATTGAAACTTCTCACACTCACAAAGCACTCACCCACTCCTCTCCCATTTACATCTCTGACCTTATCTCCCTTTACTTCCCCACCCGTCCTCTTCATCTACGGTGTAGTTATGCTTAGTTACCCTGTTCTTGTCCTAAATTGTCTTCATCTGTAAGTCACTGTTTTCTTGTTTTGATTATGTGCATATGTACTCTGTAATTGGGCACTGTGGAACCCTTGTGGCTCCATATAAATAAATAATAATAATAGTAAAAGCAACCAATTATCTTCTTACTATAATTTCACACACTGTGCTAGATAAATGATAGAAGCAGATGGTTGTTTTTATGGTCAACTTCTCCAATTTATCTTTCTCCAAGATTTGATACATCTCCCCCTATGTATGAAAAATGACAAGCATTGGCACAGTTAGTGGCAGTGGCGGCACACATAATGTGATTGCTCATGTACCCACGGAGCCAGCTCATATGGAACTGAGTCATTTCTGAGCTTTGCTTAACAGTACTCCAAATGCTTTCTATCTGTATTACCTGCTAAGATACAACATAGGTGGTCATTCCGAGTTGTTCGCTATTTTTTTCGTTCACACAGGGCAAACGCAAAATTGCGAACGCGTTGCACAATAGCGAACATATGCCCCCAACGTATTTCTGCAATCTCATATGCAACAATACACAAAGTAGGCGTATGCCAAAAGATATCGCAAGAATGCGCTCCAAACGCATTACCACAAACTCCATCGTTAAAATCCGAACTCCTCATATATTTGCACAATCTTCGCAAAATTGCACACGCTATGTACTTTTGCTAAAAAAACACACAGCAATATTTTTTTTAAATAAAATTTCAACACCTTTCAGTTCAAACTCTTCAAGCCTTCCTAAATTAAGATTCCAATTAGTGTAATAAATTATAATGGTTATGGCCTTAATTGGTCATGACCAGTCTACAAAGAATACCTGCAGAACACTTTGTAGGCATAATTGCCCATTAACATGTTGTTTTTAAAAGAAGTGTTCTACATGTTGAAACTAGAGATGAGCGCCTGAAATTTTTCGGGTTTTGTGTTTTGGTTTTGGGTTCGGTTCCGCGGCCGTGTTTTGGGTTCGACCGCGTTTTGGCAAAACCTCACCGAATTATTTTTGTCGGATTCGGGTGTGTTTTGGATTCGGGTGTTTTTTTCAAAAAACCCTAAAAAACAGCTTAAATCATAGAATTTGGGGGTAATTTTGATCCCAAAGTATTATTAACCTCAAAAAACATAATTTACACTCATTTTCAGCCTATTCTGAACACATCACACCTCACAATATTATTTTTAGTCCTAAAATTTGCACCGAGGTCGCTGTGTGAGTAAGATAAGCGACCCTAGTGGCCGACACAAACACCGGGCCCATCTAGGAGTGGCACTGCAGTGTCACGCAGGATGTCCCTTCCAAAAAACCCTCCCCAAACAGCACATGACGCAAAGAAAAAAAGAGGCGCAATGAGGTAGCTGACTGTGTGAGAAAGATAAGCGACCCTAGTGGCCGACACAAACACCGGGCCCATCTAGGAGTGGCACTGCAGTGTCACGCAGGATGTCCCTTCCAAAAAACCCTCCCCAATCAGCACATGATGCAAAGAAAAAGAAAAGAAAAAAGAGGTGCAAGATGGAATTATCCTTGGGCCCTCCCACCCACCCTTATGTTGTATAAACAAAACAGGACATGCACACTTTAACCAACCCATCATTTCAGTGACAGGGTCTGCCACACGACTGTGACTGATATGACGGGTTGGTTTGGACCCCCCCCAAAAAAGAAGCAATTAATCTCTCCTTGCACAAACTGGCTCTACAGAGGCAAGATGTCCACCTCATCTTCACCCTCCGATATATCACCGTGTACATCCCCCTCCTCACAGATTATCAATTCGTCCCCACTGGAATCCACCATCTCAGCTCCCTGTGTACTTTGTGGAGGCAATTGCTGCTGGTCAATGTCTCCGCGGAGGAATTGATTATAATTCATTTTAATGAACATCATCTTCTCCACATTTTCTGGATGTAACCTCGTACGCCGATTGCTGACAAGGTGAGCGGCGGCACTAAACACTCTTTCGGAGTACACACTTGTGGAAGGGCAACTTAGGTAGAATAAAGCCAGTTTGTGCAAGGGCCTCCAAATTGCCTCTTTTTCCTGCCAGTATAAGTACGGACTGTGTGACGTGCCTACTTGGATGCGGTCACTCATATAATCCTCCACCATTCTATCAATGTTGAGAGAATCATATGCAGTGACAGTAGACGACATGTCCGTAATCGTTGTCAGGTCCTTCAGTCCGGACCAGATGTCAGCATCAGCAGTCGCTCCAGACTGCCCTGCATCACCGCCAGCGGGTGGGCTCGGAATTCTGAGCCTTTTCCTCGCACCCCCAGTTGCGGGAGAATGTGAAGGAGGAGATGTTGACAGGTCGCGTTCCGCTTGACTTGACAATTTTGTCACCAGCAGGTCTTTCAACCCCAGCAGACCTGTGTCTGCCGGAAAGAGAGATCCAAGGTAGGCTTTAAATCTAGGATCGAGCACGGTGGCCAAAATGTAGTGCTCTGATTTCAACAGATTGACCACCCGTGAATCCTTGTTAAGCGAATTAAGGGCTGCATCCACAAGTCCCACATGCCTAGCGGAATCGCTCCGTGTTAGCTCCTTCTTCAATGCCTCCAGCTTCTTCTGCAAAAGCCTGATGAGGGGAATGACCTGACTCAGGCTGGCAGTGTCTGAACTGACTTCACGTGTGGCAAGTTCAAAGGGCATCAGAACCTTGCACAACGTTGAAATCATTCTCCACTGCACTTGAGACAGGTGCATTCCATCTCCTATATCGTGCTCAATTGTATAGGCTTGAATGGCCTTTTGCTGCTCCTCCAACCTCTGAAGCATATAGAGGGTTGAATTCCACCTCGTTACCACTTCTTGCTTCAGATGATGGCAGGGCAGGTTCAGTAGTTTTTGGTGGTGCTCCAGTCTTCTGTACGTGGTGCCTGTACGCCGAAAGTGTCCCGCAATTTTTCTGGCCACCGACAGCATCTCTTGCACGCCCCTGTCGTTTTTTAAAAAATTCTGCACCACCAAATTCAAGGTATGTGCAAAACATGGGACGTGCTGGAATTTGCCCATATTTAATGCACACACAATATTGCTGGCGTTGTCCGATGCCACAAATCCACAGGAGAGTCCAATTGGGGTAAGCCATTCCGCGATGATCTTCCTCAGTTGCCGTAAGAGGTTTTCAGCTGTGTGCGTATTCTGGAAAGCGGTGATACAAAGCGTAGCCTGCCTAGGAAAGAGTTGGCGTTTGCGAGATGCTGCTACTGGTGCCGCCGCTGCTGTTCTTGCGGCGGGAGTCCATACATCTACCCAGTGGGCTGTCACAGTCATATAGTCCTGACCCTGCCCTGCTCCACTTGTCCACATGTCCGTGGTTAAGTGGACATTGGGTACAACTGCATTTTTTAGGACACTGGTGAGTCTTTTTCTGACGTCCGTGTACATTCTCGGTATCGCCTGCCTAGAGAAGTGGAACCTAGATGGTATTTGGTAACGGGGGCACACTGCCTCAATAAATTGTCTAGTTCCCTGTGAACTAACGGCGGATACCGGACGCACGTCTAACACCAACATAGTTGTCAAGGACTCAGTTATCCGCTTTGCAGTAGGATGACTGCTGTGATATTTCATCTTCCTCGCAAAGGACTGTTGAACAGTCAATTGCTTACTGGAAGTAGTACAAGTGGGCTTACGACTTCCCCTCTGGGATGACCATCGACTCCCAGCGGCAACAACAGCAGCGCCAGCAGCAGTAGGCGTTACACGCAAGGATGCATCGGAGGAATCCCAGGCAGGAGAGGACTCGTCAGACTTGCCAGTGACATGGCCTGCAGGACTATTGGCATTCCTGGGGAAGGAGGAAATTGACACTGAGGGAGTTGGTGGGGTGGTTTGCGTGAGCTTGGTTACAAGAGGAAGGGATTTACTGGTCAGTGGACTGCTTCCGCTGTCACCCAAAGTTTTTGAACTTGTCACTGACTTATTATGAATGCGCTGCAGGTGACGTATAAGGGAGGATGTTCCGAGGTGGTTAACGTCCTTACCCCTACTTATTACAGCTTGACAAAGGGAACACACGGCTTGACACCTGTTGTCCGCATTTCTGGTGAAATACCTCCACACCGAAGAGCTGATTTTTTTGGTATTTTCACCTGGCATGTCAACGGCCATATTCCTCCCACGGACAACAGGTGTCTCCCTGGGTGCCTGACTTAAACAAACCACCTCACCATCAGAATCCTCCTGGTCAATTTCCTCCCCAGCGCCAGCAACATCCATATCCTCCTCATCCTGGTGTACTTCAACACTGACATCTTCAATCTGACTATCAGGAACTGGACTGCGGGTGCTCCTTCCAGCACTTGCAGGGGGCATGCAAATAGTGGAAGGCGCATGCTCTTCACGTCCAGTGTTGGGAAGGTCAGGCATCGCAAACGACACAATTGGACTCTCCTTGTGGATTTGGGATTTCAAAGAACGCACAGTTCTTTGCGGTGCTTTTGCCAGCTTGAGTCTTTTCAGTTTTCTAGCGAGAGGCTGAGTGCTTCCATCCTCATGTGAAGCTGAACCACTAGCCATGAACATAGGCCAGGGCCTCAGCCGTTCCTTGCCACTCCGTGTGGTAAATGGCATATTGGCAAGTTTACGCTTCTCCTCCGACAATTTTATTTTAGGTTTTGGAGTCCTTTTTTTTCTGATATTTGGTGTTTTGGATTTGACATGCTCTGTACTATGACATTGGGCATCGGCCTTGGCAGACGACGTTGCTGGCATTTCATCGTCTCGGCCATGACTAGTGGCAGCAGCTTCAGCACGAGGTGGAAGTGGATCTTGATCTTTCCCTAATTTTGGAACCTCAACTTTTTTGTTCTCCATATTTTATAGGCAGAACTAAAAGGCACCTCAGGTAAACAATGGAGATGGATGGATTGGATACTAGTATACAATTATGGACGGACTGCCACGGTTAGGTGGTATAAAAAAACCACGGTTAGGTGGTATATATTATAATAATAATACAATTATGGATGGACGGACTGCCTGCCGACTGCCGACACAGAGGTAGCCACAGCCGTGAACTACCGCACTGTACACTGGTTGATAAAGAGATAGTAGTATACTCGTAACAACTAGTATGACACTATGACGACGGTATAAAGAAAGAAAAAAAAATACCACAGTTAGGTGGTATATATTATAATAATAATACAATTATGGATGGACGGACTGCCTGCCGACTGCCGACACAGAGGTAGCCACAGCCGTGAACTACCGCACTGTACACTGGTTGATAAAGAGATAGTAGTATACTCGTAACAACTAGTATGACACTATGACGACGGTATAAAGAAAGAAAAAAAAATACCACAGTTAGGTGGTATATATTATAATAATAATACAATTATGGATGGACGGACTGCCTGCCGAGTGCCGACACAGAGGTAGCCACAGCCGTGAACTACCGCACTGTACACTGGTTGATAAAGAGATAGTAGTATACTCGTAACAACTAGTATGACACTATGACGACGGTATAAAGAATGAAAAAAAAACCACGGTTAGGTGGTATATATTATAATAATAATACAATTATGGATGGACGGACTGCCTGCCGACTGCCGACACAGAGGTAGCCACAGCCGTGAACTACCGCACTGTACACTGGTTGATAAAGAGATAGTAGTATACTCGTAACAACTAGTATGACACTATGACGACGGTATAAAGAAAGAAAAAAAAATACCACAGTTAGGTGGTATATATTATAATAATAATACAATTATGGATGGACGGACTGCCTGCCGACTGCCGACACAGAGGTAGCCACAGCCGTGAACTACCGCACTGTACACTGGTTGATAAAGAGATAGTAGTATACTCGTAACAACTAGTATGACACTATGACGACGGTATAAAGAATGAAAAAAAAACCACGGTTAGGTGGTATATATTATAATAATAATACAATTATGGATGGACGGACTGCCTGCCGACTGCCGACACAGAGGTAGCCACAGCCGTGAACTACCGCACTGTACACTGGTTGATAAAGAGATAGTAGTATACTCGTAACAACTAGTATGACACTATGACGACGGTATAAAGAAAGAAAAAAAAATACCACAGTTAGGTGGTATATATTATAATAATAATACAATTATGGATGGACGGACTGCCTGCCGACTGCCGACACAGAGGTAGCCACAGCCGTGAACTACCGCACTGTACACTGGTTGATAAAGAGATAGTAGTATACTCGTAACAACTAGTATGACACTATGACGACGGTATAAAGAAAGAAAAAAAAATACCACAGTTAGGTGGTATATATTATAATAATAATACAATTATGGATGGACGGACTGCCTGCCGAGTGCCGACACAGAGGTAGCCACAGCCGTGAACTACCGCACTGTACACTGGTTGATAAAGAGATAGTAGTATACTCGTAACAACTAGTATGACACTATGACGACGGTATAAAGAATGAAAAAAAAACCACGGTTAGGTGGTATATATTATAATAATAATACAATTATGGATGGACGGACTGCCTGCCGACTGCCGACACAGAGGTAGCCACAGCCGTGAACTACCGCACTGTACACTGGTTGATAAAGAGATAGTAGTATACTCGTAACAACTAGTATGACACTATGACGACGGTATAAAGAATGAAAAAAAAACCACGGTTAGGTGGTATATATTATAATAATAATACAATTATGGATGGACGGACTGCCTGCCGACTGCCGACACAGAGGTAGCCACAGCCGTGAACTACCGCACTGTACACTGGTTGATAAAGAGATAGTAGTATACTCGTAACAACTAGTATGACACTATGACGACGGTATAAAGAATGAAAAAAAAACCACGGTTAGGTGGTATATATTATAATAATAATACAATTATGGATGGACGGACTGCCTGCTGACTGCCGACACAGAGGTAGCCACAGCCGTGAACTACCGCACTGTACACTGGTTGATAAAGAGATAGTAGTATACTCGTAACAACTAGTATGACACTATGACGACGGTATAAAGAAAGAAAAAAAAATACCACGGTTAGGTGGTATATATTGTAATACAATTATGGAGGACGGACTGCCTGCCGAGTTCCGACTGCCGACACAGAGGTAGCCACAGCCGTGAACTACCGCACTGTACTGTGTCTGCTGCTAATATAGACTGGTTGATAAAGAGATAGTATACAATACATACAACAATATACTACTATACTGGTGGTCAGGCACTGGTCACCACTAGTCACACTGGCAGTGGCACTCCTGCAGCAAAAGTGTGCACTGTTTAATTTTAAATTAATATAATATTATGTACTCCTGGGGGCTCCTGCTATAACAACCTGCAGTGCTCCCCAGTCTCCCCCACAATTATTATAAGCTTTGCCTTTTATACATTGATGTGCAGCACACTGGGCTGAGCTGAGTGCACACAGACTGAGTCACACTGTGTGACTGGCTGCTGCTGTGTATCGTTTTTTTTTCAGGCAGAGAACGGATATAGCAGAGAACGGATATATTATATTAAAATAAATAAAAGTTAACTAACAACAACTGCACTGGTCACTGTGGTAAACTCTGTCTGACTCTGCACAATCTCTCTCTCTCTTCTAATCTAATTTCTAATGGAGAGGACGCCAGCCACGTCCTCTCCCTATCAATCTCAATGCACGTGTGAAAATGGCGGCGACGCGCGGCTCCTTATATAGAATCCGAGTCTCGCGAGAATCCGACAGCGTCATGATGACGTTCGGGCGCGCTCGGGTTAACCGATCAAGGCGGGAGGATCCGAGTCTGCTCGGACCCGTAAAAAAAACATGAAGTTCGTGCGGGTTCGGTTTCAGAGAAACCGAACCCGCTCATCTCTAGTTGAAACTGTGCCTGGCCTAATGTTAAATTCCTGCTTTTTGTGTAGAGGTGTAGTGTGTGAATAAATGTGTTTACATGTTTTTCTAAACAATAAGCTCCTAACTGTCATAAATCAATCTGTTTTTGTTAAAGAAAATATAAATACTATTCTTAAGTAAGATGTGTGAAATGTTTAAGGTAACCAATTTCTGGTCGCCAATCTGCTGTCCTTTATTGCATTAATAAACACAACACCCACTTAACTTGAAATTTTTTTTTATTTATTTTCAATCAACTTTGTTATTTTTTTAAATAAACTTTTTTTATAAAACAACATTTTTTTTGTTAGAAAAAAAAAATCTAGTTTTTCTACATCAGTCAGCAAGGCCCTCAAATTGCTCTTTAGGCTGTCCAGAATGCCAGGAATACTTGTGGGATCTCCAACTGCAACATCTAAAATGAAGAGCCAAAATAAACATTACTAACTTACATTACCTATTATACAAGCAAGGCACAAAACACACTTTAATGGCAAAGTGACTACATCATGGTTGTTTTAATGATAAAACAGTAGCAGCCCAACACACAAGCATGCTCAGCAATGTTTTTATTTAAAAAAAAAAAACATGGTAAAAGTGTAGCACACCATGCTGGGATTCATTCACATCTGGAGTGACCCAGACTTGCCTTTTTTGGAGTTGGTCCTGCCTCATCACACTGCATCTCAACATCTTTAGAAGGACTACATATACTAGCATGCCCACACTCCCTGAAAGCCTGCCTTACTACATAAGGTGAAACAGGTCTTGTTGTTATGTTTTGACAAACAACATTCTTGAAGTGACACTTTAACAACACATGTCCCCAGACTTGGACTGTCACACAGGGGTACAGGGGAAAGCACCAGTGGCCCTAATTTCATGCATGAACAGCTAAGGATCAGGTTCCAGACTGTGGTCTTGCCTGTTGCATTTTGGTGGTCCTAAACATTGTCGACCCACACACTGTCGATCTAATGATCCACACCCCTTACATGTTACACTGTATATTTTATGATTGTTTTTGTAACACACTATTGTTAGGCAGTCATTTTTTAGTTAGCTTTGGATGGATGTCAGCCTCTGTAGGTCGACATGTGCTACTTCTAAATGTCACAAGATCAACATGTTATGTATGGATACCTGACAAATGTGTAAGTTTATTTTCACTTCATGCGGCACGTGTACTCCAATTGCAATGGAAATTCCTTACGATGTAAGCGGAAGTGTAGCGACTCACCTTGTCCTAAGCCTGGCAAACAAAGTGAAGCATGCGAGTTGACTGTGCAAATATTGGGATACACAGGCACTCTAAGTTAAAAAGGACAACAACATACCAAAATACCCAAGGGTCTAACTTTTTAGCTGACAACCTAGCATATATAAACCCTGTTGTCCTGGCAACCCTGTCGACCTAATGAGTGTCGACATAGAGTGGACAGCCTAAACATTGTAGACGTAGACACTGTACATCTAATGATCCTCACACAAATGTAAATGCAACTTCCATACCATGATGAAGAAGACAAACAATTTTCCTTGGGCCAAGATTGCCCCCAGTACAACACTGCATGTAATTGTAATTGAAGTTAAAGTAGCTATCAAATAAAATTTAAATGTGTAAAAACTTACTCTCATCTGCCACATGCCCAGCACCCTCAAACTCCTCCGGGGCCTCTGCTGCCCATTCAGTGGGTGGTGAAGAAGGCTGGTTTGGGGAAGGAGGATAAATTGGGGTAGGAGGATGGAAGGGTGAGTTGTTTATAGAGGGTGGGTCTGATTGAGAGGGGGAGGGGGGGCGGAGAGGGGGTTTGGGACAGAGAGGGGGAGTGGGGCTGAGAGGGGGAGTGGGCCAGAGAAGGGGAGTGGGGCTGAGAGGGGGTTTGGGCCACATAGGGGGAGGGGGCTGACAGGTGTGTTGGGCAAAAGAGGGGGAGGGGGTTGGAGATGGTGATTGTGAAAGATAGGGGGAGGGGGTTCGAGATGGTGATTGTAAAAGAGAGGAGAAGTGGGTTAGAGAGGGGGGTTGTGAAAGAGAGGGGGAGGGGGTTCAAGAGGGGGGTTGTGAAAGAGAGGGAGAGGGGGTTGGAGAGGGGGAGGTTGTGGATAAGGAAGGGGAATTTTGTTGTTGGGGTTCAGGGTGTTGATGGGGTGAGGAAGTTTGGGGTGGGGAGGAGGCTGGTGGTGATGCAGCTGCTTGCCGAGCTTGCCGTTGTGCTTGCCCTAGAATCACATATTAAAATGTAAAAAAATAAATAAAAAAAAATCCATGTGCATTACAAAAAAACATTGTTCTGCTCATTTTAAAATACACATACAGAGTTAGTTATGTCTCCAGCCTACAGCCTGTGTGCCGACTCACCACAACAATAAACATTATCCCCTAAGCACTCTGCTCCCCAATTTTTTTTTGTTAGTGCTACTAATCACAGTTTAATACTCATGTAAACACATTTTAATGCATTTAACTTACTGCGTCAGCGACGTCTGCGGATTTGCTGGTGCAGCCGTGCCAGCAACTCTGGCTGTCGGCAGTGGAGGTCGCTCCACCGCCGCTCTAATTGTATAATGGAGTGCCGTGTCCTGGTCTGCGAGCGCAATATGCGGCGGACCTCCGCGTAGTCCGCGCGCTTAACCCGATTTGAGGCATACGGTCCCGCACGGACTACGTGGCGGTCCATTACCGCCGTGAGCACCCACAGCTCGCGGTGGGTGAATATGGATGCTCGCATGGTGCCTATGGCGTTTTCCTTACATGGGCATAGATTTATAGTGTGTGGTCGCATTTCATTGGTTGAAATATCATGGTGTCATCTTGATTTAACTTTATTGATCTGGGTACAATATTGTACAAACAAGTTGATGTGATCCCTTTAGTTTGCATCAGCGATTATTCGCAGCACACACAGCACCAAATAATAATTTCTAAACACATATTTCACACTACAAATCCTGCTTCACAATTTCCTTTATTGTTAGTTTTTTTTATTAAATTACAAATGAGCATAACTTGAAAATGTTTATCTCTCTCTCTCTCTCTCTCTCTCTATATATATATATATATATATATAAATATATATATATATATATATATATAATTTTATTTTTGGAAAATATTTATATATATATATATATATATACATACATTGCACACAAAATACATATATATATATGTATATATATATATATATATATAGAGAGAGAGATACTCAATTATAAAAATATATATATATATATATATATATATATACATAGAGAGAGAGAAAGAGAAAGAGAGAGAGAGAGAGAGAGAGAGAGAGAGAGAGAGAGAGAGAGAGAGAGAGAGAAACACATATATAGATATATCTTTAGGGGAACACTAAATAGACTAATTACATTATAAAAAACATAGACAAAGAGAAAATGCAACACACAGAGATAGTTTGATCCAGTTTACTCACCACATTTTGCAGGACCAATCAGCTACACACAGTCACAAAGTAGAGTTTTATTGAGCAGATGTTGTGGCATTTGGTTGGTAAACAGAGACAAATATGGTTTGAAAAAAACACAAATATTGTTAAGGGTCGTGTCATTTTTGATTGAGAACACAATTACACATTTTAAAAAAAACATTTAGTATTTTAAAATTGGCACGCCTACAACTGCATATAATCAAACAGAATGGAACAGTAATCCCATTGATGAGAACTAGCACATTGATAAGGAGAACAGTACTGAACAAATCTGTACTCAAACACTTTATCAAATACTCAGAATCAGTGGCGTAACTAGAAATTTTTCTCCCCCAAGCCAAAAAATTCTTCGCCCCCCCCCCCCCCATACCCCCCATAATTGGCACTAGTAAAGGGAGAAGTAGGCGCGCGCCGCCAAAAGGGGTGTGGCTTCGTTGGAAATGGCGTGGCTTCGCGTAAAGGGGCGTGGCATTGCAGGAAAAGACTACCTTATACCACAGTTTTGCAACCTGCATGCCCAGACGTTAGCCACCACAGGAAAGAAAAATAATCCTGATTCATGCCCCTTACATTATTTGTCATTTTTCCTCCTTATAGTAATGCCCAGTATACATTATTCCACATACTGCAATGGCCTTAGCCATTATGCCACACACAACAATGCACATGACACAATATGCACACACTGTAATGCCCCCGACACATTATGCCACACACCGTAATGCCCCCGACACATTATGACAGGAATCGCAATGCCCGTTATACATTATGCTACACACCGTATCTGTGACACAGTATGACACATAGCGCAATGCCCGTTATACATTATGCCACACCGCAATGACCCCGAGACATTATACCACAATGCCCGTGATATAGTATACAACACACCGTAATGCCTGACACATTATGACACACACCGCAATGTCCGTGATACATTATGCCACACACCGTAATGCCCATTACACATTAAGTTCTACAGTAAGGCTTCTAATTACTTTTAAATTACCTGCTCGTTGCCAGGGGTTTCATGCTCTTTGTTCCATGCACGGTGCCAGGGGTTTTCATGCTCAGGGTGTCATGCTCGTTGCCAGGGGTTTCATGCACTGGGTGTCATGCTCGTTGCCAGGGGTTTCATGCACTGGGTGTCATGCTCGTTGCTAGGGGGTAGTGCTTGTTGCTAGGGCTGTGCTCCCAGTGCCACATATGCCCCCAGTGCCAGATATTCCCCCACAGTGCCAGGTATATGCCCCCAGTGCCCGATAGTCCCCCACAGTGCCAGGTATATGCCCCCAGTGCCAGATAGTCCCCCACAGTGCCAGGTATATGCCCCCAGTGCCAGATATTCCCCCACAGTGCCAGGTATATGCCCCCAGTGCCAGATAGTCCCCCACAGTGCCAGGTATATGCCCCCAGTGCCAGATATTCCCCCACAGTGCCAGGTATATGCTCCTAGTGCCAGATAGTCCCCCACAGTGCCAGGTATATGCCCCCAGTGCCAGATAGTCCCCCACAGTGCCAGGTATATGCCCCCAGTGCCAGATATTCCCCCACAGTGCCAGGTATATGCCCCCAGTGCCAGATAGTCCCCAACAGTGCCAGGTATATGCCCCCAGTGCCAGATATTCCCCCACAGTGCCAGGTATATGCCCCCAGTGCCAGATAGTCCCCCACAGTGCCAGGTATATGCCCCCAGTGCCAGATAGTCCCCCACAGTGCCTGCTCCCCTCCCCCTCCTTTGTGTTGGAGGGACACGGAGCGCACACCGCACGCCCCCCTGTGTCCCTCCTGGCTTTCCGGCTGTCTAATAAAGGAAGTGCCGGTTCGTGAGCCAATCAGAGCTCACGAACGGCACTTCCTGTATTAGACAGCCGGAGAGCCAGGGAGGGACACAGGGGGGCGCGCCCAGTGCGCTCCGTGTCCCTCCTTACAGCGGCGGAGGGAAGGAGACCTGCAGATTGACATGCGGACGCTCGTCCGCATGTCAATCTGTTCTAAGTCAGTGGCGCCCCCGCAGCCCCTCGCCCCCAAGCCACCGCGAGGGCTGCGGGGGCAGTAGTTACGCCACTGCTCAGAATACAATAGCAACACACTCAAATCTTAATAAAGCAAGCAAAATGGCATCATTCCAAAATACCCTACACGTAAAGACAGATTGCCAAAAAAAAAAAAAGTATATTACTATCATAACATAAGCATACCTGAAATACTCCTGTACAATTCTCGCCCTTACGGCATGACCCCGCTGGCTTATACTGCCGCCACGGAAGGCCCGTCCAACCCCTGGCTCCTCATCCGGCAATTCCTCCGACTGTGGGAGCTCAAGTCGACTCCTTACAGCAATGTTATGTAGTATAGCGCACAGGACCACAATTTTACTTACCATCTCCGGCAAATACATGATGTCGCCACCAGTGCGGTGGAGCACACGAAAACGCCCTTTAAAAACCCCAACCATCTGTCTAGTGGCAGTAAGCGCAGAGTTAAATGCTGACTGTGGTCCTGGCCTGGGTTTGCTGTAAGGAGTCATGAGCCAGGGGGTGCAAGGATATCCACGATCTCCTGTTTTAGAATATGAGAAGAGAAAAAGGAATAAAGAAAAATTCAAATATGTAATTATCTCCTATATAATAGCCCTGTGATTCTGTGCTTGGGTTTCTAACGCTGGGCGTGGCTAGGAGCTCTCATTGGGTTAGTGGCAGGTCTATCACACCCAGCCCACAGCTGATTGGGTGAGAAATGCCCTCCCACACAGGTTACATCCAATGGGAGGTTCTGGCCTTTGCCTGCTGTGTTTTCACATTCACAGAGCAGGATTAGCAATGGGACTGATGGAGCTGCAGCTCCAGGTCCACACCCCAAAATAGGCCCACTGCATCTGCAGCATCATACCCTCCAACAATTTACACATAAAAATTGATGCAAATTCAAAAAGGGGGCGTGGCCACAGGTACAGCGGCGTTACCACGCCCCTTTTCCTATACTTTCAATGGAAGCTTGGAGAGTCAAAAAACAGTACAGACCATAAAAAAAAGGAACTGTACCTGCCAAAAAGGTGCAGCTGGAGGGTATGCCCCTGCATCTGCAGCAAGTCTCTGCGCTGTAGATAGGGAAAAAACATCCTTTTACTGCAGCGTCCTATGGGGGGCATTCCAAGTTGATCGCTAGCTGCATTCGTTCACTGTGCAGCGATCAGGCAAAAACTCGGCACTTCTGCGCATGCGTATGCAGCGCAATGCGCACGTGAGGCTTACTATTACAACGAACGATGTAGTTTTACACAGGGTCTAGCGATGATGCTTTTCAGTCGCATAGGCAGCCGCAGAGTGATAGACAGGAAGAGGGCGTTTCTGGGTGTCAACTGACCGTTTTCAGGGAGTGTTCGGAAAAACGCAGGCGTGGATGGGTGAACACAGGGCGTGTTCATGACGTCAAATCAGGAACTGAATGGTCTGAAGTGATCGCAATTGGCGAGTAGGCCTGAAGCTGCTCTGAAACTGGCCCAAATTTTTTTGTACCCGCTCTCCGATCCCTTCGTTCGCACTTCTGCTAAGCTAAAATACACTCCCAGTGGGCGGCGGCATAGCGTGTGCACGGCTGCTAAAAACTGCTAGCGAGCGATCAACTCGGAATAACCACCAATGTCTTGCTGCCAGTCCACCTGCCCCCTCCGGCATCAACAATCCCCATTCCCTAGCCGCGCCGCAGGTGGAACAAAAGCTGCTGCGGCCACCGGCATAGATGTGTATGAAAGCGGCGCAGCGGAAGACTTTCATAGGCCTCCCTGCGCCGCATACTCTCTGAGCCCCGGAGCCTGCTCTGCGTGTGATGTCACAGAAGTGCCTCCCCGCCACAGCCGCACCCAGATCCCCAGAGGCCCTGACTCCGCAACACAGCACCTAGCCTGCCGGCCTGGAAGCCCCGAGATGGTTAATGTAATGGATAGAGAGGGTAATATCGCGGAGGGTAATGTCTGGACGCTGAATCAATGTAGAAGGTGACAGTGCTGTGCAGTGCAGTGGGTGTGCAGTCTGGCCCGGTGCTAGAGTGTTCGGCGCCCCCCTGCAAACTATAAATTTACACCCTCGCATACTTTACAAACGCACAGCGCACATAATGACCCCTGTACCAGAGACGCTTACACATGTAATGCCCCCTGAACCAGTGACGCTTACACATGTCACGTCCCCCCCCTGTACCAGTGATGCTTACACAAGTAACACCCCCTGTACCAGTGATGCTTACACACATAACGCCCTCTGTACCAGTGCCGCTTACACACATAATGCCCCCTGTACCAGTGATGCTTACACACATAACGCCCCCTGTACCAGTGACGCTTACACACATAACGCCCCCTGTACCAGTGATGCTTACACACATAACGCCCTCTGTACCAGTGCCGCTTACACACGTAACGCCCCCTGTAGCAGTGCTGCTTACACACGTAAAGCCCCCTGTACCAGTGTCGCTTACACATGTAACGCCCCCTGTACCAGTCACACTTACACACATTATGCAGCAGTCACACATACACACAAACACAACAGACACATATATACAAACACACACACATACATACTGTACATAGATTACACAGATACACAGTCACACCAGTGGCGTGCGGTGAGGTCAGTGGCTGGTGAGGCAATATGTCCGTCGAGTCCCGCCAATGTTTCGAACCACCGCAGGGACAATGCCCAATACTGCTGCTGTTAATGGGTGCTGCCCCTGCCAACAGCCTACAAAATCGCCACCATCATCTGCCCGGCCCTCAGCTGCTAATCTACATCTCAGTCTGATTCTGCCGCCATTGCCCACAGCCTGCCTGCTCATCAAACTTATGATGAGCAGGCGGCTAATATATTGTCAATTTTTATAAATGTATGGGAGAGGTGAAATATGGGGAGATAGGAGAGAGAGGAGAAATATGGAAACGGGAGGAATAGGGGGAGACTGGAGAGATCTGGAGGAGAAGCAGGGGGGCAGACCGGGAGTAGTAGTGGAAAGTGGGGGACAGGATTGGAGTAACAGTAGTGCAGAGTAGGGGTCAGGCAGGAAGTAATAGACGGGGGGCAGGATGGGAGTAGTGGTGGGAAGAAGTGGGCAGTATGGGAGTGGCAGGGATTCGGCGACATTAGAATAAGCTGAAAATGGATCTCACCTTCTCTTAGACAGCTCCTGGGTCCCAGCCACCATTGCTCCCTCCATGCTGATAGCAGGCTCACACAGGACGGACGGGCAGCCTGAGTGGAAGCGATGGGTCCCGCTCCTCTGGAAGCTCACACCAGTCTCTTCCCTGCATGGTCCAGGGGAGCTTGGATGGGTTGGGTATGCATGAGGCCGGAATCCCGGCTTGCAGATGGCCGACAGGGGAGGGGTGGGGGGAGCGGAACGAAGCCCCTTGCGTCTCGCTGCGCTAGCCACATTGCGGGCTCGGTATTCATGACTGTAAGGGGGCGGGATTCCGGCATCGGTATTCTGACCGCCGGTCACTTAACTGCCTCCTGCTTGGACAGAGTGGTGGATGTGGCCTGCGATCAGGTAGGATGTGGTGGCTGTACATGATAAGGCTCTTTATGTTTAATGCCTGGCTGGCTGTAACAGTGCCCTCCTCATTACTTGTGACAGACAAAGTTTGTGTGCTGCAGCCCACAGACATTCCCCTGAGCATGCTGGTGCTGTCTGTCCAAGCTCCCTTTGTGTCAGCGGCGGTGGTGGGTGACGTTGGGAAGAGGGCATAACCTCTGCTGCAGCCCCTGCTCTCACTGCATATGTTGCAGCAGTAAACTCCAGTGGCAAAGTGGCAAAGTGGGGGGCACTATCAGCCACCACTATTGTAAACACAGCAGGGTGGGGGGTGGTTAATGCCCGCGGAAGTCTGCCCGTCAAAGGGGGTGGTTTTTTTGAAGAGCAGCCCCAGATGAGTCAACGGGACGGGGCGGCGGCGGGTGACGCTGGGAAGAGGGCAGCCCCAGATGAGACAACGGGACCAGCCAATCCCACTTTTCCAAATAGCAAAATTGTACATTATTGTGTCCAACAAACACAGGTTTCACTTAGTGTCAAGGAAAATATGTAAGTGTTCGGGTCTGCACTTGGCTGGTCCCGTTGTCTCATCAGAGTACCCCCCACTCTGCAACTGGAGTTTACTTCTCGGCATATGCAGTGAGAGCAAGGGCTGCAGCAGAGGTCATGCCCTCTTCCCAGCGTCACCCGCCGCCGCTGCTGCCTAACACAAAAGGAGCCCCAAACAGCGCCAGCCGATCTGCCCCTGCCGCCGGCGGCGCCGCTGCCACTAACTCAATCATAAGGAGCCCCAAACAGCGCCAGCCGATCTACCCCTGCCGCCGGCGCTGAGCACAGCTTTGCTGCTCAGCTGGACTGGTCCTGCCCACTGCCCAATCACATCTAATTCAGTGACATGGGCGTGCTTTCAGCTCATATGAAAGCACGCCCCTGTCACAGAATTAGATGTGATTGGGCAAAGAGGCACTTCTAGAGGTGCCGCTTACATACCTTTTTTTAATGGCCTTTTACTGCCCAATGCTTGGCCCGCCCCCCGCTTCCAGCCCTCTCACAAATGACAGCAGGAGGCACCGAGAGCGGTGCCTCTGACACATTTAAAACGGTTTTTTTAACACCATAAAATTGATTAACATAATATAAAGACTAGACTACATACTTATAACACAGTAGCTGTGTCATAAGTATCTTCTTTGTATTATTTTAATCAATAGACAGTGGAGGCACTGCCTCCCCTGCCTCACCTGACTGCACGTCCCTGAGTCACACATATATACATTATACACAGACACTGTATATACACACACTCACTCTCTTTCCAGACACTTATCTAATGAAGTCTGGCTGGCCGAGGCTGTAGCAGCTCATCCTCCTGCTGCAGCATGGTCCTGTGTAGTTCCGCCCCTTACTCCCATCTAGCTCCGCCCACTTTGGCTCCCTCCCCGCCACTGAATGTCACACAGGGGAGGGGAGGGGGGAGAGGAGGTTTTGTGCTTCCGGCGCCGCTGCATGTGTGACAGCAGCCGGCAGCAGCGGCAGAGATAGCAGCAGCAGCTCAGCACAGGAATGCAGAGCAGGGAGAACGCCTCTCCTTCCTGGTGCCTCCCTGCACTGCATCCCTTTGCTGAGCGGCTAGCGCCGGGCCTGTGTGCAGCGTCCCTGGCACTGCACAGCACTCTCACCTCTTACATTGATTCAGCCAGTCACACAGTTCTGCCAGCCAGTCACTGTTGTTAGCGCCGGTGTCCCAACGCGCCGCATTACAGGGAAGTAGACGCACTAAATAAACTACAGCTCCCAGCAGCCCTTAGCGCCGAAGCATTCCGGCCCTTAGGGCTGCTGGGAGCTGTAGTTTATTGCATACATCTTCTTCCCTGTAATGCGGGGCGTTGGGACACCGGCGCTAACAATAGTGACTGGCTGCTTTCCGAGTCTCCGGGAGAGCCACTGCCAAAGGGAGGACCGCAGCTTAGCTGCTTCCAGGAGGAGAAGCATTACCCGCCTCTCCCCCACTTACAGTACCTCTGGGCCTCATCCGCAGCACCCGCACACCCCCTCCAGCACCCGCGATAGCTCCGGACCCCCTCCCCCACCTGCAGCGAACCCGTGCCTCCCACTGCACCACCGCATCCACCTCTCCCCCACCCGGGGCAACCCAGCAACTGCTCCTCCCCCACCCGCAGCCGCTCTGGACCACCATCCGCTGCACCCATGCACCCTCCCCCACCTGCGGCACCACCGAAAACGCCCCTCCCACTGCACCCCAGGGTCCCATCCGCCTCTTCCCCGCACCCCCTACTCCCCCAACCACAGCACCTACTAGGTGATTCATCAGGACCTGCGTGCGCTGTTCACGCCGTTGCAAGGGGCTTCCACCCCTTAACCATTGCACGCCCTTTGTCCATGCAATATTTAACCACTCACACAATTATGATTGGATGTAACACTCCATATAATAAAAATATTGCACGCCACAAGGGTGTGCAAGGGTTAAGGGGGCGTAGCCCCTTACGACGGTGTGAAGAGCGCCCGTAGGGCGCGATGAATCACCTAGTAACAATATGACTGTTCAAAAACACAAAATAAAACACTCACCCAATAGCCACATGTCTTGGCCTTCCATCATTCTTAATCTTTGCCAGATCCCTGATTGGCGAATCACATGTGTGTCATGGGAATTCCCGGGGAACATAGCATTCAGGGACAGGATCTGGAGGGATGGGCCACAAACAACCATGACATTCAGAGAATGAAACAGTTTCCTGTTTCTATAGATTTCTTCATTATGTTTTGGTGAAACAATGGCAACATGTGTCCCATACACAACCCCAATAACGTGTGGGAAGCGACTACCCCCTTCCTGAAATTGCTGCATCACCACAGCCAGGGCACCGGCATCCAAAGGCATTGCTATGAACTGCTTCACTCTGGTGAGGAAAGCTTGGATGACACGTCGCAGGACCTTACTGAACTGGCCCTGCGACATGCCAACCAGATCCCCAACCACATGCTGGAAAGATCCAGTGGCCAAAAAATGTAACACAGCAAGGAACTGTGTCAATGCTGTTATTGCTGAAGGATACCTAATGGATTGTTCTAGATCACTCTCTATTATGGAGAGAGTGTCTAGGATGAGATGAGGTGGCAGCCTGTATCTGCGCACAACCACATCATCAGGCATCCCAAAAAGGGTGACACGGGTACGGTAAATTGGTGGCCTTGCACGTCTCCGTTGCCTTGGAGGATGAGGAGCCGGTTGGGGTGGGAGGGCTTCCGCAGGCACATATGGCCATCTGCATCTTCAAATGAAGTTAGGAAACATTAAAACACACAATCAATTAACAACACACATTGCCAAAATAAAAATTCTGTGTATGGCAGATCAACCACTTACTTCAGGAGCGTACTCCATATCTTCATGATGAAAAACAGGAACAAAAACAATATAAATTTAAATTAAACCACATTTACCTACGTAGCTACAACATTGTTTCCATGTAACCAACAAAAAGAAAAAAGGCAACACAGGCAAAAAGTTTAAAACATTTACTAGTTGGACATACTCAACAATATATGATTAACCTACAAAGTATGGACTACTAAAAAACAAACCTATCAAATTAAGAAAGCAATGGCAACAACATGTAAATTACAAAATAAACGAATATTTCTGCAAAGGAGGAACAAAAAAACTGCCTTCTTTGGCACACCAAATGTTTTTTTTTTAAATGATAAACAATATCACTATGAGAATAGGCCCAAACACACTGTCACCCCTCCAACACCAGCCCACCAATGGACAGGCTACTTACCTGCTCAGAAAAATAAAGAAAGTCTGTTTTTATAACAAACAAAAATGGCCTACTTTGGCACTTCAAAACTGTGTACAAATGAAAACGCAACCTAAAAAAAAAAAAAAAAACTCTGAGAATAGCCACAAACACATTGTAACCCCTAGAACGGTAACACTTCAAATGACATGTTAAGCAACTATTCAATACTAAATATATCTACAGAAATTAGCCAAAAAAATAAATAAAAAACAACATAAACTGATCAACCAAAAAAAACAGCATTGGTCTCCCCTACATACTCTTTGTTTTTATATAACCACTATATCAACCCATTTTTTGGAATAAAGAAAGCACGGCGTCCGCTACATAACATTTAAAAATTAGCAATATAGCAAACGCACATTAGTTTGCAATGTACAACAAAAAAACTTACACAAATCACTAGCTATTTTGCAACACGTCCGCCTACCTTCTCTCCAGCTTCATGCCATACACCCACAAACACAGGCTGCATGCATGGTGTTTAAATAGCCAGGACTGCAATTACTGGAAAAATTAGTGTAATTAGAACCTGTGCGATTTCCCGCACTACAGAACACACGCAGCTATAAATCGCCAGACAGCTGTGCCAACGCACATGCCATCAGCAACATGGCTACTCCTGAACAAATGGCTGCAGAGTTAAGCCTGCTGCAACAGCAGATGTCCGCCATAACAGCCAGGAGAATAGTGCTGCGTCAGCAGATGCTAAAAGCTGCAAGTGGTGATGGAGAAATAGCAGGAACCAGTACTGGGGGAACCCCATCTTCTGACTAAAACACACAGGGGTCTGCTGTGAGTCCCCTGCCAGACACAGATACTGGGGAAACTGAGGTAGATTCAGGACTAAGAACACAAACCCAAACAACCCAACAAGCAAGTGAAGAGGAAGATGGTGAGCAGGTACAGGAAGAACCCTCACAGGCTACAACCAAAAAGAGAAGGCGACAGCCCGCATTTTCTAAGAGGGAGCTCCGAGTTCTGGTCACACAAGCCATGGACAAAATACATAGAGGCAGCAAAAACATGGGTGCTGCAACAAAAGATCGCATCTGGAGGGACATTACAGATTCTGTAAATTAAGTCGGCTCAATAGTCCGCACCCCACAGGAAGTTTGAAGACGGTAAGTGAATATTGACACACATTTTTTTTTTTTTTTAATACAACATGGCTATATGTGATGTTGCCTATAGCAACCAAATACATAACATGTGTACAAGTAAGCCAAACAGGTATTTATAAGTGTTATGTCCCTTACCCCTAATTCTAATCACATATGTAGTTGGGCCGACTTCAAGTCCCGCCTGAAGGGCAAGAGGTCTGCGGAGTGGAATGCCTCGAGGGCAACAGGGGGAGGTCCCACTGCCACTGTGGAGTATACAGACCTGGAGGAGCTGGCGATGGACTGTGTGAGCTACGAGGAGGGGGGTGGGGTGTCTCGGATGGACACGGACCTCCCTGAAATTGTCAACCTACATGACTTGCCAGGTAAGTTTACACACATATAGAATGTACTTTTGTTAGTGTTTTTTACAAACTTGTGACTTTTTTGTTTGTTTTTTGTTTATTTCCTTTTCACCTAACACAGCACAGGAAGTTGAGCATAGTGAGTCAGAGGAGGGGTATCCGGCTGAGGCTGAGGTGGGGGCACCTAGTGAGTCCTCCAGTGTGGGTCGGCAGATTACACCTGGCCAGATTCCAACTGCCCCCCACCCACCCACCCAACCCTCTGCTACCCCGGGGATTCTGTCTGAAATTGCCAGTCATGGTGAGAGGCTGACACAATTTCAGGACCAGATGATCCAGGAGGTAAGCCAGATATCTGTCCGACCTGTGTTGGGCAAGGTGTGGCTCAACTCTGCCAAGGTCTGGCAGAGATCAGGCAGGGCCAAGCCGAACTCGCCTCCTCGGTACAACAACTCTCCAGCTCTGTTGTGCAAGCTCTACAGGACATCGCTGGCTGCCTTGCCCACAGTGGCAGGGAGCCTGGCACACCTGCTCCCTCCCCTCCCCCTGCCCAGGAAGAAGATCCCACTGGGCAGTGCCGTCGACGGTCACTTCGCAGACTTAGCAGTGATCAACCACGTCAGGCGGGGTGAAAGAAGAGAAAGTAATGTCTCTCCAGATGTGTCAACATTGCCCAGCACCCATGTTTTCCATGTTGCCTTTATGTATTTGTTTTGGCTTGTGTGGCCAGAATGGACAACTCCGTCATGCTTAAAGGGTGTTGTTGTGTTCTCTTTTGGTTGGTAGTCTGTGAGTTTTTTTCCTGTACACTTGATCCATCTTCCTCTTCCTAGCGTGCTGTGTCTGTTTGGGTTTGTGGATTGTGCCAAGAATCTACCTCAGTTTGCACAAAAGTGTCCTGTGGCTGGGGGTTCACATTCACAACATATTTTTTGTTATAATTACATTTTTCTTTGGCCAGTAGATGGGGGAACTACTCCAGTACTGGCTTCTGTTCTGTCAAAATCACAACTGGCAGCTGTTTGTTGCTATGTAAGAAAATATTTGTATGTTTGTAATATGCACATGTTTTTTTTTTTTAAATGCTATTTTCTAGCCATGTTGGCTTATTGAATTTATTTATTTTCTTAAGTAAAAAAAATGTGCAAAAAACTTGACTGTGTGTTTATTTTAAGGTTAGGCATTCTTGATAAATGTGTAGAGTAAACTTTTACATAGCATATTTACATTTGTGGACCAAGGGAACAAACATAGAATAATCTTATTTGCCAAATTGTTTGCTGTCACAACAGTTAACTGTGCCTAGAAAAAAAACTAACTTTGAAAACAACTTCGGTTACTAGGGGCAACATGCCGTAGTATTCTAAATGGTCACATGTTCCAAAACAATAATAAGTGTGTTAGTAGGTATCATTAAGTGTAGGCTGCATTATGTGGCTCATGTTGTTATGTATGTCCAAAGGAAGATTACAATCTAGAAAACATGGCATGTTTGCATTAAGCAGATGTCGTTTTTAAGTTGGTTTATTCACACTTGATCAAGGAGAATATTTGTTAACAAATAAAAAACATGCTGTTAACAGCAAACTTTAAAACATTAATCCCCCCCAAAAAAATCAGTACAATATTTGTCAGTGTGTCTGATTTTGACATGGTAAATGATAAATTGGTATGTGTTACAACAATTGCTGGTAAGAGTCATTTGTAACTGCAGTGTTTTCCAATTAATTGCTCAACAGATGACTTAGTTTGCAAATTAACTGCTAAATAGGGCAGACACACTTGGAGCAGAAGTTCGCAAGGTGTGAGTAGCTGCAGACTTAAGGGCCCTACACATTGGCCGATCCGCCGGAGGGGCAGTGACGGGGGGAGTGAAGTTTCTTCACTCCCCCCGTCACCCGGCTGCATTGAAGTGCAGGCAAATATGGACGAGATCGTCCATATTGGCCTGCATGTACACCCGACGGGGGACCAGCGATGAACGAGCGCGGGGCCACGCATCGTTCATCGCTGGAGCCTCCACACTCAAAGATATGAACGGTATCTCGTTCATTTATGAACGAGATCGTTCATATCTTTGACTGATGTCGGCCAGTGTGTAGGGCCTATTACTCCTAGGCTGCGTTCAGCTAGCGAACATTTTTTGTGTACTTATAACCATCTGCTACGCATTTCTGCACAAAACACGCCTACTGCCGTTTACATACTCCCACACTAGCCACCCATTTTCACGCCCATTTCGTTAGATAGCGAAGTCACGCCTCTGCACCGCCTCCGTCACACCCTGTTTTCGTTAGAGTAGTATGAACTGAAAATCCATTTGTATTTTTGCACAAGCATCGTAACACTGGCTTTGCGCACGTGCATTGTAAGTTTCGCGCTGCCCAGTTTGCAACTTTTCGACGATTGCGATGCGATGAACTGCTGCGAACAACTCGGAATGAGGGCCATAGGCATTTTGAAATGTCACTGCTTGGTTGATCTTAGGGCCTAATTCAGACCTGATTACAACAGCACACTTTTTCTCTAATAGGCAAAACCATGTGCACTGCCGGTGGGGCATATATAACATGTGCAGGGAGAGTTAGATTTGGGTGGGGTGTGTTCAAACTGAAATATAAATTGCACTGTAAAAATAAAGCAGCCATTATTTACCCTCCACAGAAACAATATAACCTACCCAAATCTAACTCTCTCTGCACATGTTATATCTGCCTCCCCTGCAGTGCACATGGTTTTGTCCATTAGAGAAAGATTTTTCTTTTGCGATCAGGACTGAATTAGGCCCTTAATTTAATATGTTAAAAGGAAATTAATTTTATTCAGTTTCCAGATTTTTCACTTTGTGCCTTGGGGGTGATTTAGACCTGATCATAGAAGTGCTAAATTTAGAACATCTACGATCAGTCACACTGACATGCGGGGGGACGCCCAGCACAGGGCTAGTCCGCCCCACATGTCAGGGCCGACCCCCATCCCCGCACAAGTACAAAGGCATCACACAGCGGCGATGCTTTTGTGCTATAGAAGTAGCTCCCAGCCAGCGCAGCTCCTGCGCACTGAAAGGAAGACACCCGTCGTAGCCCGGGTTGCAGTGGCTGCATGTGACGTGGCGCCCCTCCCAACGGTCCAGGCACACCTGCGTTGCCCGGACCGCGTCCCCTAAACGGCAACTAAATGCACCGGCCCACCCCCTCCCGCCCAGGGCCGGCGCCACCATTAGGCAGCTTTAGGCAGCTGCCTATGGGCGGCAGCCACTGGAGGGCGGCACTAAACACTGACGATGAGCGGATGCTGTCTTTATTATTAAACAGTTACTCTGGCCTCAGCTCAGTCAGCCAAGCCCCACCTTTTTTTTTTTTAAAGACGAGGAGTAGTCAGGGATGTCATCGCCGTCAAGCTGCTGCTGAGTCTGTGTAATGTGAGTGAATGCATTGTGAACACTGACTCGGCTGTCTTGGCATATTGCCGCTCCGCGCTTTGACAGCACCTGCTGTCGATAATACAAAAAAAGAGAGAAACCCAGTGGCGCAAAAGTGAATAGACAGTTTATACAAAAGTCTTCCCTGTATATTGTCCTCAATGGATTTCTTCAACCTTTATGTCGAATAGGCAGACTACCGCATGTACATCCCCCCACGATTGGGCTCCTGGCCTCCCATATATTACCCACTCCCCCCTCCGTTATTGGGCTCCCGCACGCCGCATCATTATGTCACCCGCCCCCACACGATGGAGCTTCTGGACTCCCGTATGTCACCCGCTCCCCCTCAGTAATTGGGCTCCCGCATGGCGCTTCTTGTCACACGTATCTTGTAACCCGCTCACTCCTCTCCCCCCGCGACTCTGCTCCCGCTGCCTGTTACCCGCATCCACTTGGCTCGCTCTGTGCTCCTCATCTTGTAACCCGTACTCCCCCCCCCCCCCCCCGGGACTCTGCTCCAGCTGACTGTTACCCGCTCCCACAGTGCTCCTCATCTTGTAACCCGCACTCCTCTCGCCCCCCCCCCCCCCCCCACGACTCTGCTCCCGCTGCCTGTTACCCGCATCCACTTGGCTCGCTCTGTGCTCCTCATCTTGTAACCCGCACACCCCCATTCCCCCCGGACTCTGCTCCTGCTGACTGTTACATGCTCCCACTGTGCTCCTCATCTTGTAACCCGCACTCCTCTCGCGCCCCTCCCCCCCTCTCTGTCCTGTGCATGGGTCATCACGGCCTGTCTATCCCATCAATAAAGCAAAAGACAGGCTATGTTATTTTTTGTTCTCCTTTTACCAATTCAATATAAATATTAGGCTCTGGGTTTATATATATATATATATATATATATATATATATACGTACAGTGCTCGAAGTGGGCCGGCACTTCTTCGAGCACTGAGGGCGGTATGTACTAAGTGACACTACTATTACAAATCTGCCGCGGAGCGGCCGCGCTGGGAGTTCGGGGGGAACGATCCAGTTACCCAGCTGCGGCACAATGTACGTCCCATGTACTCGGGGTGGCGGGGGCGATCTGACCATGCTGGAGCTGGGCGCCTGTAGCTGGATGCAGAGTGAAGCTGTGCTTGTAATACGCCGGACACTGCCCAGCTACCTCTACCCTGCTGCCCCTGCCTGGGTGAGAGTAGCATGAGGGCTCCTGGCGGGGTGCTGATGATTTTATGTAGTGTGTGTCATTTACTGTGCATCTTACTGTGTCATATTTTATATTGTGTGTGTCACTGCATAGGTTACTTTGTGTGGGTGTCACTGTATAGGCTACTGTATAGTTTACTGTGTGTGTCACTGTATAGGTTACTCAGTGTGCTATAATGTGAATATCGGTTCATACCGTATGGTATAATGTGAATTTCGGCTCATACCGTATGGTATAATGTGAATTTCGGCTCATACTGTGTGCTATAATGTGAATTTCGGCTCATACTGTGTGCTATAATGTGAATTTCGGCTCATACGGTGTGCTGTAATGTGAATTCCGGCTCATACTGTGTGCTATAATGTGAATTTTGGCTCATACTGTGTGCTATAATGTGCATTTCGGCTCATACCGTGTGCTATACTGTGAATTTTGGATCATACTGTGTGGTATAATGTGAATTTCGGCTCATTCTGTGTGCTATAATTTGAATTTCGGCTCAATCTGTGTGCTATAATGTGAATTTCGGCTCATACCGGGTGCTATAATGTGAATTTTGGCTCATACTGTGTGCTATAATGTGAATTTTGGCTCATACTGTGTGGTATAATGTGAAAGGGTCACCAGTACTAGATAGTATAATGGGTCCTACTATTGTGATGAATAATGTGTATAAGGGGTATATGGTGTGGTACCCTACACTGAAGGACACGTCCCCTTTCCAGAGCACATGCACGCTCTATTACAACCTTCACTTTTCCATACCCCCAATTCAAAATTTCCACTTCGACCACTGTGTGTATATGTGTATATATATACTGTGTAGATAGATAGATGGATATAGATATGGATATATAAATATATTACATGTGTGTGTGTGTGTGTGTGTGTGTGTGTGTGTATATATATACTCATCTACACAGTATATATAGCTGGGAGCAGGGCTGGATTATATGAAGAGCAACAGGGGTGGTTGGGGTGGTGGTGGGGGGTTATGGCTGAAGTTTAGCCTAGGGTGCCAAAAACCCTTGCGCCGGCCCTGCTCCCGCCCAGCGACCGCCTCTGCCTGTCAATCAGGCAGAGGCAATCGCAGGGCTAAGACAGCCGTCGGCTGTCTGCCATGCGCCGGCGCACTGCGGCGCGGCACATGTGCAGTTCAGGCCTGATCGCTGCTGTGCGAAAATGCTTGTTTCTCTACAATGTCCCCGATTTGAAGTGAGTTCGTGGGCTGAATACTGAATGTTTGCCGCTACTGTATGTAGCATACAGGTCCACTTTTAATGCCAGAACCTCATTACAATTGCAATGCTAAGTTATGACAGTGGTGGAAATAAAAGTGTGCATTGCTTAGTGCATATTCAGCATCTCCTATCTCATAATGAACTCATATACATAGCAAAAAGCAAGAAAGTTACAATGGTTTATAGAATTTTACTTTTATCCTGATGATTTTATCTTTATTTAATGTAAAAGTTAAATCTCAAATATACTGTACCAAAGTGAAATTGATGGTTTTAAATCATACTTGCCTACTCTCCTGGAATTGCCGGGAGGCTCCCGAAAATCGGGTGGCGCTCCCGGCCCCCCGGAAGAAAAGGCAAGTCTCCCGGCCGAGTGCCCACCACCTGCAACCCACCCGCATCACCTACATAACCCCCGGCGGCGCAGTTCAAAGTGCGCGGTCCGGGAGTCAGATGACGTGGCCCCGCCCCATGCCTTGCAATGTCAATATTAACGGCATTGCTAGACAGAGGGCGGGGCCACGATGACGTGATCGTGCAACCACGCCCCCAACCCCGCCCCTAAGCATCATCAAGCCGCATCTCCACCCCCCCCCCCGCTGCTCCGACCTGGCTGCCTCCTCCCGGAGGGGGCAGCCAGATTGTCGGTAAGTATGTTTTAAATGAACGTGGAAAATGAAACATATAGTAATATGCCATGCAGAAACACTAAACCCCAAGGTTCCAAGTCTCTTTTTTACAATACAGTGTTCAGTGATTGGAGAAGAGAAATAAAATTTCATTTTGGATTAAGGCCCATAGGCTAGATGTGCATGATCATAACAGCAGAGCCATTGTTCATCGTCCTGTCATCATGTATTGGAGAATGTGAAGATGTAAGCAGGAGCTGTCCTGTGTGACAAATCATTTTATGAATTTATGGCCTGCAGGTTCCCAGAAGCTGACCCTGTAAACATAATCAATTTTAAAAATCATTGTAAAATATGGAACCTACTATGATAATCTGAAATTGCCAGATATCACAATGAACTCCGAGGTGTCACCAAGATCCATTCTTTAACTTTTCAACCTAATTCTTCTTAACGACTTTCTGTTACTCCTTAAATAGCATTTATTTCCAAATATTTCAATGACAAGTTTCATTTCTTGAAATCATAGACTTATTTTACTAATTCAAATACTGACTGACTATCTACAATATCTATGATCTATCTATTATATATATCTATATCTATATATATATCTATATATATATATATATATATATATACACACACACACACACACACACACACACACACAATATATATATAATAGGATTTTATTACCTACCGGTAAATCCTTTTCTCTTAGTCCGTAGAGGATGCTGGGGACTCCGTAAGGACCATGGGGTATAGACGGGATCCGCAGGAGCCATGGGCACACTATAAGACTTTGAATGGGTGTGAACTGGCTCCTCCCTCTATGCCCCTCCTTCAGACCTCAGTTAGAAAACTGTGCCCAGGGAGATGGACATTTCGAGGAAATAATTTATTGTTTAAACACGATGAGCATCATACCAGCTCACACCACGAACATACCGCAGAACATGGCATTCAAAAGAATACCAGCCCACAGCATGAACAATACACAGCCACATGCTGAGAGAATATGTAACACAACTAGTGTGTCAACACAACCAATAATAAGACACCGCATGCCATGTCATGCACCACGTCAGCAACAGCCTGACAGTAAAGAAACAGCTCCAGAGTCTAACCATAACCAATAACTGCAGACACAGTACGCACTGGGACGGGCGCCCAGCATCCTCTATGGACTAAGAGAAAAGGATTTACCGGCAGGTAATAAAATCCTATTTTCTCATACGTCCTAGAGGATGCTGGGGACTACGTAAGGACCATGGGGTTTATACCAAAGCTCCAGACCAGGCGGGAGAGTGCGGATGACTCTGCAGCACCGATTGAGCAAACATGAGGTCCCCATCAGCCAGGGTATCAAACTTATATAGCTTAGCCAAAGTGTTTGAACCCAACCAAGTATCCGCTGGAAAAGTTGAACCGGCGAGACTCCTCGGGCATCCGCCCAAGAAAAGCCCATCTACCTAGTAGAATGGGTCCCCACCGACTTCGGTAACGGCAATCCAGCCGTAGAACGAGCACTCCGATTCGTATCACAGATCTAGCGTGTAACAGACTGCAATACGCAGGCGCCCCAACCATGCTATGGCATACCGGACAAACAGAGCCTCTGTTTCCCCAATCTAAGCCAAATTAGCGACATAAATATTCAAAGCCCTGACTACATCGAGAGACCTTGAATCAGCCAATGCTTAAGCAACCCCAGGCATCAAATAGGCAGGTTTCTGCGAAACACCGAAACCACTTTTTTCAGAACTATTATCCGAGTTCTCAATTCCGCTCTATCCACCTGGAAGATCAAACAGGGGCTCTTGTGAGACCCAGCCGCTACTTCCGACATCTGCCCTGCGGGCGCCAAAGCCAAAAGTATGACCACTCTCCAAGAGAGAAACTTTAACACAACCTGTCTTAAAGGTTCCAACATCTTGACACAACACCACGTCAAGGTTCCCCGGTGCCAATGGGGCACAAATGGAGGTTGGATGTGCAATACTCCTTCCACGAAGGTCAGAACTTCTGGAAAGGTTGCCACTTCTTTCTCGAAAGAAATGTTACAAGGCCAAAACCGTACTGAAATGGAGCCTAACTTTAGGCCTGCACCCACACCTGTCTGCAAAGAATGGAGAAGAACGACCCAGCTGAAAATTTCCATAATAGCCTTCTTGGATTCACACCAAGACACACATTTTCCGCAAACATGGTGGTAAGGCTCTGCCGTTACTTCTTTTCTAGCCCGAAGAGGTGTAAAAACGACTTCACTGGGAATACCTTTTCTGGTGAGGATATGTCATTCAACCGCCATGCCGTCAAACGCAGCCGCAGTAAGTTTTGATACATGCCCGGACCTTGTTGTAACAATTCCCCACATAGAGGAAGAGGCCAGGGATCTGCTATGAGTAGATACTGAAGCACTGGATACTAAGCCCTCCTCATTTAGACCGGAACAATGAGGATCGCCTGAACGTTTGTTCTTCATACGTTTATCGCCTTCAGAAGAGCGAAAACGGAGGGGACACATAGACCAATTGAAAACATCCAAGGTGTTCTGAGGACATCCACTGCTATAGCTTGAGTGTCTTCTGACCTGGAACAATATCTCTGAGATCTCTCGTTGAGGCGAGACGTCAACATGTCCAATGGAGGCACTCCTCCACGACTTGTCGCTTCAGCGAAAACTTCTCGATGACGATCGTATTTCTCCCAGATGGAGATCGTGCCTGCAGAGGAATCTATTTCTCCGACGCTCACATCCGGAACGAAGGCCGCCAATATAGCGTTTACCAGTCATTCCACCCAGTGGGAAACCTTTTTCGGCATCTGCCATTGCCTCTTTGCTCCTTGTTCTGCCCTAGCGGCTTACTTACACCACTGCTGTCAAGTCGTCCGACAGAATTAACACGGGCAGATCACAAAGCATATGTTCATTGAAAATAGCTCTTAATTCAAGAAAGCTTATTTTAGACAAGCTTCCCAGCTCGACCTTTTCATCTGGAAAAACTTCCCTTGGACGGACTGCTCCCCAGTCTTGGAGATCTGCATGCATGGACACCAGGATCTCATCCTGGATTCCGAACCTTCGTCCTTCTAGGAGGTGAGAACTGAGCCGACACCACCGGAGCGAAAACCTGGTCATCAGGATTATATTCTGGCGCATGCGCAGGTGAGACCTGGACCACATTTCCAACTGGCCCCGTGGGAACCACTCTGGCCTTTGACCTGCTCACCGAAAAGGCCTCTTATGCCGCACCGATCTTCTTCATCAACGGAACATATTGATCGATTGTCACTGCAAATCTGATCCGACTCCGGATCCTCAGACCGCTTTCCACAGGAACACCCAGGACTTCAACCGTTCCGTATCTACTCTGATACCCACCTCCGACGCCTGCGCCGTTGAGAATAACAGTCTTCCCCTGTGTTGAAGAACAGTCAGAGAGAAAACAACGATTTTCACCACTTGTGTCTTGATCTTGCCTTAAACAGGAGAGTGTCCCAGCATAGAACAACAATGGCTCTTACTATTGAAAGAATACCATCCCACTGCCATCACTCTGGTGAAATAGCAAAGACAATCCTGGATATCCACCCAGGTAATCTGAATGCGAAGAACAACGCACTTAAACCTCTAGTCTTTTTTTTATTTTATTTTTTTAAAACAGGGACTGCAGGACAATGCCCTGAACCTGACGCACCTCTGGTATGGCGTCTCGTACTACCTCCCCTTCCAGAGGGGAAACGGCAAGATCTATTTGAAAAATCAGTGAGGGGAAACATCTGTAACGCCAGAATGTCCCCCTTAGGATTCTATAATTTACTCACAGGTCCTAGTCTATTCCCGGACCGACTGAAAGTAGTAGACAAGTTTCCATCGGAGTGGGCTCCACCCAGATAGAATCAGCGACATGTGGTGGATGTGGTAGAAACAGAAAACGACATCCGCTTCTGCAAACCTAACAAGGCTGCAGAACTCTTACCTTTTCACCTTCCTGCACAGAAAAGGAAAAAAAAGAACGGAATCGAAACGGTTTAAACGACTGCATCCCACAGAAAAGAATAAACATTCGGACTCCTCGAGAGGATCTGAGACCAACTCGTCACGGCCGACCTAAAGCTTCATCAACAGAGCGACCAGCACATGAGAAGGAATACTATTACTTCAGCATTCATTATAAATCATAATATGAATATACATAATGTAATACACAATTACACACACATCCTATATATATATATATATATATATATATACAGTATATAACATACATATAAGCGGGTTGTCCGGAACCCTCGGGTCCCTTGTGACATTAATGTGTTCGGAATGTGTATGACCATGTGCTGAATGCCCCAATTGTGGATCTAATAGGAAACCTTATGGTCGACAGAAAACCCAGTAGTCATCGACAGCAGGGAGTAATAACCAGGCAAAATAACATTCTTGCGACCCTGAGGGGTCCGAGGGGAGTATACGTAAATAATTTTAATAACACTCCCCCACATATACTACCGAGCCTGTGCACGAACTACAGGCCCATGGAACCGTACCATACATATACAAATATATATATATATATATATGGGCATAAGGCAGTTATAGCATGTTAAATTACACCCAGCAATAGCAGTTGGTGCCGACAGGGTCACCCACACACTACTGTGTTTCCCATACAGTGTTTACTTTTGATAAGCATACAACTACAGACCTGTTGACTCTGCATCTACAGCATCAAGTACCAACAGGCGTCGGCGATGCCGACAGTGATTCCCATAGCTGATTGTGTAGACACATGTGGACTATAGAGGGTATTCTGACAGGGAACACACAGAGAAACATGCACAGCAATGATTATATGCCTCTTTCTAAAAAATAGTGCTAAATTCCTTATAACACTAAAATCTGTGTCCCCCCTTGTTTGTACACCTTTTTGGCGGGGACAGAGAAAAAATGGCGCTGAACACTGCTGTGAGGGCTAAGCCCCGCCCCCTCTTCGGCGCGCTTCAGCCCCGGTATAATATAGTTTTATATGCAGGACAGGGGACCGTATATAGTGTTTATACACCATATACCTCCTCAAATAACATATATAATGCTGTCCAGGGCGCCCCCCCCCTGCGCCCTGCACCCATGTAACCGTTGGTGCGTGTGGGAGCAATGGTGCGCAGCGCGATCGCTGCTGTGTACTGGCGGGGGTAACGTACCCGGTGCCGGGGTCCGAATATGAGATCTTGCCAGTGAAAAAGAGAGACTCAGTAACTGCTGCCCAGAGCGCCCCCCCCCCCCCCCCCCAGCGCCCTGCACCCTGTGAGTGCCGTTGGTGTGTGGGAGCTGCTCTTACCTCCGTTACTGAAGTCTTCTGCCGTCTGAAGTCTTCTGTTCTTCTCATACTCACCCGGCTTCTTTCTTCTGGCTTCTGTGAGGGGGGTGACGGCGCAGCTCCGGGAACAAGCAGCTAGGCGAACCAAGTGATCGAACCCTCTGGAGCTAATGGTGTCCAGTAGCCTAAGAAGCAGAGCCCTTGAACTAAGAAGAAGTACCGTATATACTCGAGTATAAGCCGACATTTTCAGCACCTTTTTTTGTGCTGAAAAAGCCACTTCGGCTTATACTCGAGTCAGTATTTAGGAGGGACACGGAGGGCACAGCGCACAGCTCTCCTGTGTCCCTCCTGCGTCTCCGGCGGCAGCAGCGTGTGTGTGTTAAAGGAAGTGCACGAACCGGAACTTCCTTTAACACACACACACCACTGCCGCCGGAGACGCAGGAGGGACACAGGAGAGCTGCGCGCTGTGCCCTCCGTGTCCCTCCTTCAGAAGACAGCCCGAGAGCGACGGAGGGTAAGTAACAAACTGGCACTGTGGGGCATATCTGGCACTGTGGGGCATATCTGGCAGCATGAGGGCATATCTGGCACTGTGGGGCATATCTGGCACATCTGGCACTGTGGGGCATATCTGGCAGCATGACGGCATATCTGGCACTGTGGGGCATATCTGGCAGCATGAGGGCATATCTGGCACTGTGGGGCATATCTGGCACATCTGGCACTGTGGGGCATGTCTGGCACATCTGGCATTGTGGGGCATAGCTGACAGCATGAGGGCATATCTGGCACTGTGGGGCATATCTGGCAGCATGAGGGCATATCTGGCACTGTGGGGGCATATCTGGCAGTATGAGGGCATATCTGGCACTGAGGGCTGTGTACGGCTAGAGCTGCATTTCCCACCCTAGGCTTATACTCGAGTCAATACTTTTTCCCAGGTTTTTGTGGTAAAATTAGGTGCCTCGGCTTATATTCGGGTCGACTTATACTCGAGTATATACGGTAGGTCTGACTTCTCTCCCCTCACTCCCACGCTGCAGGGAGCCTGTAGCCAGCAGGTCTGCCTGAAAATAAAAAAACTAACAATAAAGTCTTTAGAGAAACTCTGTAGAGCTCCCCTAGTATGTGTCCAGTCACTCCTGGGCACAGAGTCTAACTGAGCTCTGGAGGAGGGGCATAGAGGGTTGAGCCAGTTCATACCCATTCAATGTCTTATAGTGTGCCCATGGCTCCTGCGGATCCCGTCTATACCCCATGGTCCTTACGGAGTCCCGAGCATCCTCTAGGATGTATGAGAAATATATATATACATATATATATATATATATATATATATATATAAATAATTTTTTTTATTTATTGTTTTCAAGAAAAAGAGGGCCCCCAAATTGCAGGTAAATTTATTACACACATTTGAAAACCACACAGGTTTACACTCGAGGCACTGTGATGTGACTCATCAGGACTAAGCCTTCTGATGAAGTGTAATACGAAACGCATAGAGACATGGCCTGTCTGATGTGAATTTCCTGCCCGGTCCGGTCCTTTGGTCTGCATGTGGAGCAGTATGTCCTGACGAGTTGCGGCATACATAGAGAGCAGATGGCGCAATGCGTGGTCCTGACATCAGTGCAGCAGAGTAGATCCGGTACAAACGTCAAGCAGTATCTATTTGCATCCATTCCTGTGGTAACCAGTCCACAGCAATGAGCAACTCTGTACGAGTCACCTCGAGTGTAAACCTGTGTGGTTTTTAATTGTGTGTAATAAATTTATCTGAACTATGGGCCTAATTCAGACCTGGTCGCTACTGTGCGTTTTCGTACAGCAGCTGATCAGGGCTGAACTGCGCATGCACCGGCACCGCAGTGTGCTGGCGCAGACAAGACAGCCTATGGCCATCTCAGCCCTGTGATCGCCTATGCCTTATTGACAGGCAGTCCCTGAGCGGGAGGGGGCAGGAGGGCGGCGTTTGGCCGGCGTTTTAGGGGTGTGGTCCGGGCAACGAAGGCGTGCACGGACCATGCGGGGGGCGGGCCGTGGCTGCATCACGTCACACGCAGCCACTGCGACCCGGACAGCAGCGGGTAGCTCCCTGCCAGCGCGCAGGAGCTGCGCTGGTAGGGAGCTACTTGTGAAGTACAAAAGCATTGCTGCTGTGCGATGCTTTTGTACTTGTGTGGGAGGGTAGGGCCTGACATGCGAGGCGGACTAGCCCAATGCTGGGCGTCCCCCCACATGTCTGTGTAACTGATCATAGATGTGCTAAATTTAGCACATCTACGATCAGGTCTGAATTAGGCCCAGTGAGCGCCCTCTTTATCTATGTATATATATATATATATATATATATATATATATATATATATATATACTGTACACACACTTATATACAGGGCCAGATTAACAATGCGGCGGATGGAGCTACAGCTCTAGGCCTCCACTTAAAAATAGGCCCATGATCATGGCAGCATAGTGATCATTAGCCACCAGCTGGCCACATGGTCAGCCATAAAGCATAACTATGAAGATCGCATCAGGGCCGGTGCTAGGGTGTTCGGCGCTCCCCTGCAAACTATAAATTTGTGCCCTCCCATACTTTACAAAGGGACAACACACATAATGCCCCTTGTAGCAGTGACGCTCACACATAACACCCCCTGTACCAGTGACGCTTACACATGTAACGCCCCCTGTAGCAGTGACGCTTGCACACGTAACACCCCCTGTAGCAGTGACACACACAGAATGCCCCCTATAGCAGTGACGCTTACACATGGAACGCCCCCTGTAGCAGTGACACTTATACACATAATGCTCCCTGTAATAGTTCCTGTCACAACAGGGCTGACGGATAGGACAGGAGGAAGCCTCAGTTGTAGGGGCTGAGGTATATGTGTACCTGGGAGGCAGTACAGGGTTCTTGGACATACAGGGTACCTTTAGAACAAATGCCCGAAGGCGTGACCAAGACAACGAAGGAAAGTTCAAAGGTTTTATTAAACACAGTTCAGAGGAATACTGATGACTTGGTACTGGTAATAGGAAACAATTCAGAGGAATACCGATGGCGGAACACCGATGGAGACTTGGGATCGATGGCGGAACACCGATGGAGGCTTGGGATCGATGGCGGAACACCGATGGAGACTTGGGATTGATGGCGGAACACCGATGGAGACTTGGGATCGATGGCGGAACACCGATGGAGGCTTGGGATCGATGGCGGAACACCGATGGAGACTTGGGATCGATGGCGGAACACCGATGGAGACTTGGGATCGATGGCGGAACACCGATGGAGACTTGGGATCGATGGCGGAACACCGATGGTCACTGGAGATCGATGGTGGAACACCGATGGTTACTTGGGATCGATGACGGAACACCGAAGGTGACTTGGGATCGATGGCGGAACACCGATGGTTACTGGCAGGGCAGAGCACTGCTGGAAGCTGGTGTCGGTAACTGCCAGTCACAGGATGCAATGATGAGACACTGCAGAGTCAGGCTGTACTGCAGAGAAAGTCCATGGGAGGACTGCACACTGGAATCACTGAAGACAATTGAAGCACTGACATCTTTCCACCCCAGGAACAAGATATTTATACCAGCTGGGAAACAGGGATTGGCTGGCTGATTAACCAGAGACCAGAGTGCAGCTGCTGGGTAATCAGGCTGAGAGCAGAGTACAGCTGATAGGCTGAAAGGTAACATGTGATTAGGAAAACATGGCTGCGCCCATGTTAGCTTTTGGAGGGAAAGATTGTTTGTAACTTGCATGTGAAACTTAACCCTGATGCTGCCAGAATCACAGTAAAGAGATTAGAAACAATGAGATGCAGCGTGCTGCACACAGACAGTGCAGATGGAATCCAGGCTTGGAACGCTGGGACAGTCTCAGGAGGCATTTGGAAGGTAAATACTGATAAGGAATTACCTGGATCGTGACAGCACACCCTCCTTTAGGAGTGGCCCCAGGACACTTCTTATAAATTCTTTACCTGAACAAATGGAAGAATCTAGATTGAATCCTGATGAACTTGAACTGGCTGGAACCAGAGGAGACTGTACTGGACCTATGGACGAGACCAGATTGAGTCCAGACAAACTTGAACCGGCTGAGACCGGCGGAGACTTTGGGCCGACGGATAGGACAGGATTGAGTTTGGAGACCGTTGAATCAGCTGGAACTGAAAGAGTCAGAATCCGGTTAGAACCGGAATGAGTTGTATCTGAGTGTTCAGTTAGACCATCCTGGACCTGGTCCATGCTTGATGCCCACAGGGTGGTGCTCTCTGAAGACGGCAAACAGGAGTTCATAACTGCATCTGTAGCACAAAAATTTCCATCTGGGAACTTGGCTCTGGATACTTCCCTTGGGGCTGAAACTTTGGTGACCCCTCCTGGGGTTGACGAATCAGACACCTCTCTCAGGGTTATTTTCTCCAGCACCCCTCCTGGGGTTGACAGATCAGAAACTCCTTTTTGAGAAGACTCATATGCCCCTACTAGAGCTTGAACATTGGATACCCCTCCTGGGGTTGCAGAAACAAACGCCCCTTCCTGGGCTGTAGACACAGACGCCCCTTCTTGGGCTGTAGACACAGACGCCCCTTCTTGGGCTGTAGACACAGACGCCCCTTCTTGGGCTGTAGACACAGATGCCCCTTCTTGGGCTGTAGACACAGATGCCCCTTCTTGGGCTGTAGACACAGACGCCCCTTCTTGGGCTGTAGACACAGACGCCCTTCCTTGGGCTGAGGAAAGTTCGGACACTAGGATCTGGTACTGTACCAGATATTTACCGACTGTTTGTGTCCCCTGACGTAGCCGGAGGATATCAGAGGAGGCTGAGGTCACACGACCTGGTTCATCAAAGATGCACCTGAAGGTTGCCACGAAGTCTGCATATGAAGAGAGCAGGGCAGCAGACTTCTCCCATAGAGGTGATGCCCAATCGAGGGCGGAGCCACTGAGGAGGGAGATGATGTAAGCAACCTTGGTGCGGTCAGTTGGGAAACTGCCAGGCTGTAACTCGAAATATATCTCACACTGATTTAGGAAACCCCGACAGGCTTTTGGGGAACCGTCAAACTTGGCAGGTGTCGGTAAATGGAGACAAGGAGCAGAAACGGGAATGGTGAGTGGGGATACCACCAAAGGTACTGCAGTCGGCACACTGGACGCCCCTGAACCATGGAGGGTTACTTGTATTCCATCCAGCCGAGAGGAGAGGTCCTGGAGACAGCGGATCACATGGCCCTGTGCAGTCTCCTGACGTTCAAGGCAGGCTGCAAGTTCTTGCATCGGCATGGTCGCTTGGACCTGGTCTCCGGCCGGATCCATTAGGTCAGTGCTTACTGTCACAACAGGGCTGACGGATAGGACAGGAGGAAGCCTCAGTTGTAGGGGCTGAGGTATATGTGTACCTGGGAGGCAGTACAGGGTTCTTGGACATACAGGGTACCTTTAGAACAAATGCCCGAAGGCGTGACCAAGACAACGAAGGAAAGTTCAAAGGTTTTATTAAACACAGTTCAGAGGAATACTGATGACTTGGTACTGGTAATAGGAAACAATTCAGAGGAATACCGATGGCGGAACACCGATGGAGACTTGGGATCGATGGCGGAACACCGATGGAGACTTGGGATCGATGGCGGAACACCGATGGAGACTTGGGATCGATGGCAGAACACCGATGGTCACTGGAGATCGATGGTGGAACACCGATGGTTACTTGGGATCGATGACGGAACACCGATGGTTACTTGGGATCGATGACGGAACACCGATGGTGACTTGGGATCGATGGCAGAACACCGATGGTTACTGGCAGGGCAGAGCACTGCTGGAAGCTGGTGTCGGTAATTGCCAGTCACAGGATGCAATGATGAGACACTGCAGAGTCAGGCTGTACTGCAGAGAAAGTCCATGGGAGGACTGCACACTGGAATCACTGAAGACAATTGAAGCACTGACATCTTTCCACCCCGGAAACAAGATATTTATACCAGCTGGGAAACAGGGATTGGCTGGCTGATTAACCAGAGACCAGAGTGCAGCTGCTGGGTAATCAGGCTGAGAGCAGAGTACAGCTGATAGGCTGAAAGGTAACATGTGATTAGGAAAACATGGCTGCGCCCATGTTAGCTTTTGGAGGGAAAGATTGTTTGTAACTTGCATGTGAAACTTAACCCTGATGCTGCCAGAATCACAGTAAAGAGATTAGAAACAATGAGATGCAGCGTGCTGCACACAGACAGTGCAGATGGAATCCAGGCTTGGAACGCTGGGACAGTCTCAGGAGGCATTTGGAAGGTAAATACTGATAAGGAATTACCTGGATCGTGACAGTTCCGCTTATACACACAATGAACCCTGTAGTAGTGACGCTTACACATGTAATGCCCCCTGTACCAGTGACGCTTACACACGTAACGCCCCCTGTGCCAGTGACGCTTACACACGTAATGCCTCCTATAGCAGTGACGCTTACACATGTAATGCCCCCTATAGCAGTGATGCTTACACACAGAACGCCCCCCTGTAGCAGTGACGCTTATACAAAACGCCCCCTTTACCAGTGATTCTTACACAGAACGCCCCCTTGTACCATTGAAGCTTATACATGTAATCCCCCTATACCAGTGACGCTTACACATCTAACCCCTCTGTAGCAGCGAAGCTTACACGCGTAACACCCCCTGTAGCAGTGACGCTTACACACGTAACGCCCCCTGTACCAGTGATGCTTAAACAGGTAACGCCCCATATACCAGTGACACTTACACACTTAACGCCCCCTATACCAGTGACGCTTACACATGTAATGCCCCCTATACCAATTACGCTTACACATGTAAAGCCCCCTATACCAGCAACGCTTACACGCGTAACACCCCCTGTAGTAGTGACGCTTACACACATTATGCCGCACAGTCACACATATACATACATACACACACACACACACACACACCACATACACATATACATACACACACACATACTGTACACACATTACACAGTCACACACATACATATACACAGATACTGTATACATATACACACACACTTTTATTCACTCACTCTTCAGCCACTTACATAAGGAAGTCTGGCAGCTCATCCTCTGTCCTGTGTAGCAGGCTGCAGCCTGGTCCCATGTAGCTCCACCCCTTACTCCATGTAGCCCTGCCCCCTTTTAGTTCCGCACTGTGAGTCTGTGACAGGGGATGGGAGGGGGGTGGAGGCTTCGTGCTGCCGGTGCCGCTACCTGTCTTAGAGTGTGACAGGCGTAGCAGCAGCCGGCAGCAGCAGGGGGGACAGCAGCTCAGCTCAGGGATGCAGAGCGGGGAAAGCGCCTCTCCAGCCTGGCGCCTCCCTGCACTGCATCCCTTTGCTGAGCGGTTAGCACCGGGCCTGGATTGCATTTCTATTTTTCAATAGGCCCTTGAATATTTTCTGTGCCAAGCCCATGTGACCCTTAATCCGGCCCTGTATATATATATAGATAGAGCACACCACACCCCTGCTCCACCCACTGTGCCGCGCCACGCCCCACGCATAGCCAGAAAGTCAGTAAGTATTCTTGGGACTAGACTACATAGCAGTGACGTGCGATGAGGTAAATGGCTGGGGAGGCACTGGCTAATATCAAAGACAGATTTACATATATATGAACCCAATAGCAGAGCATGTCGGGGAGGGCTGCACTATGCTGTGTAGACTGTGCAGACTACTGGCATATGTCATAAGGGACACATCCCTTAGCGCAAGTGACTGCACTGCCATTGCTAGGCACAGTACACACTGGCCAGAGTCACTTACAGTACAGTACATTATATAGTGGGCAGCAACTCTGGCACGCTGTCAGGCAGCCAGTGACATTGGGCCTAATTCAGACCTGATCGCAGCAGCAAAATTTTTCTCTAATGGGCAAAACCATGTGCAGTGCAGGTGGGGCAGATGTAACATGTGCAGAGAGAGATAGATTTGGGTGTGGTGAGTTCAATCTGCAATCTAAATTGCAGTGTAAAAATAAAGCAGCCAGTATTTACCCTGCACAGAAACAAAATAACCCACCCAAATCTAACTCTCTCTGAAAATGTTACATCTGCCCCCCCTGCAGTAAACATGGGACCTCATTCCGACCTGGTCGCACGCAGGCGGATTTTTGCACTGCTGTGACCAGGTAATCACCGCCTACAGGGGAGGGGGACCGGGCTGTGTAGGGGAGCGATCGCTTGTGCAGAGAGCTGCACAAACAAAAAGTTTGTGCAGTCTCTGCACAGCTCAAGACTTACTCAGCCGCTGCGATGAATCTTCTTGGAGCTGACGTTAGGATCCCTCCCTGCAAACGGCCAGACACACCTGCATTTTCTTCGTCACTCCCCAAAAACGGTGAGTTGACACCCCCAGACGGCCTCTTCCTGTCAATCTTCTTGCATTAGCCGCTGCTAACGCTTTCTTCGTTCTTGTCGTAGCTGCCGTCGCCGGGCAGCAAAGCGCCTGCTCATTGCGGCTGGCACGCATGCGCTGTTGATACCCGATCACACGGCTGCAAAAAAATGCAGCGTGCGATCGGGTCGGACTGACCCACATGGTTTTGCCCATTAGAGAAAAATTTTGCTTTTGTGATCAGGTCTGAATTAGGCCCCTTGTCGCTGTACCATACACTATAAGTAGGCTTTGTGTCCAGTTTCTTATGGAACAGTGGTATTTTTTTTTATGGGGGGGGGGGGGGGGTTCTGTACATTTTGCTAATCAATGCCATATTAGTTATTAATACAACCCTGCAAAAAGGGAAAGAGAAGCTCTGCCTCTGTAATACTCCTTTCACGCCGCACAAATTACCCAGTATATTGCCGGGTTGACATGGGTTTAGGTGCGGCGTGAAAGGGGTATATTCTGATTTCCCGCGTCGCATGGCCTGGTATTTCAACCCGGAAATAAAGCAGGGTTATTCCCGGGTCAGGTGCACAGTGTGAACGGGATGCCGGGTCGATGTGATCCGGGATTCGTTCACACTATAGGGATAGGCGGCACTTGGAAGATAATCTGATCTCCAAGCACCGCCTCTGCACACGTCACTGCGCACGTCACCAACCCGGGTTGGTGCCGTCAGTCTGAAAGGGGTCATGTGACCTGCTTTAGCGATGTGAAAGTGGTATGAGTCTTGCAGCAGCACCATGTCAGTACAGGGGGAAGGTGGCTGAGCTTTCTTCCTGGCAGAGACCCGTGCCTTCTCCTCCTCCCCCCCTGCCCCCCCCAACACACACACATACACACACACCCGCACAAACACACACACACACACACACACACACACACACACACACACACACACACACACACACACTACAGATTTAAATCATTAAGGAAAAAATAAAAATATAGACTGCTGTTAATGTATACATTCTTACAAAAGACAGTAAAGTGGACAGTACTGTGTCATATGCCACTAGAGAAGTACCTCCATACATAACAAGACCAAATTGGAAACGTGTCACATAAAATCTTGCCATGTAAGAGTGTGCATGGGTAGTCAAATAACACTTGTACCTTTTTAATAGACTGTTTCTTTAAAGAAACCTCTTCCCCCTCAGCAGTAGTACAGTGGTCAGCTATATGTTTGCTGGGGCCAGTTAATGATAGCTTTCCCACACTATGGTGGCCTCAACATTAAACCTAGATGGATGATATGGTGATAAAAGAGCTGGGGATCACTGTTGTTTACCTGTCTGGTGATCTGTATGAGGAAGCTGTCTCCTTCTTATGGCTGTATCCCACGTTCAGTGCAGCACAGGGGAAGGAGGACGAGTGAGGTAGCCAATGAATATGCATAACTGATGGGGCGTGCCTTCAGCCTGTGTCAAGCACGCATGTCAGAGCTGCCTCAAGCTGGAGCTGTTTTCAATGCAGGATTATGCCTGACTCGTGGCTCCACCCCCAGATCCGCCCCCAGCTCCGTACAGCATTTGACAGCTAGAGAGAGGCAGATCTCTCAGTGCCTCTCTCTCCTCTGCTCTCTGCATTTGCAGAGTGCTGCAACTTCATATTCCAATGACAATAGCATCATTTTATACTGATCTGTGTTCAAACACAAATCAGTGTAAAAAACAGCTATTTTCACTGGAATATGACAGGTGAGGCTCTGCCTCCCCTGCCTCCCCTGACTGCACGTCCCTGCTACATAGACTACTTGACTGCCTGTTTTCATATATTGCTTAAGCCCACTCAGTGTGAAGAATAGGTGGAGCCATCCTCACCTGTGGCAGACCTTCACTAGGCAGCCACAGTAACAACACATTTTCAGCAAACGAATGTGTAGATACATGTATGATATTTTTAGCCACAAGATCAGATTGTTAAGATAATTTCATAACAAAACTACTGTATAATGCATTATTTTGCTGTACAGCTTACCATCAAGTTAGCAAATGTGAAACAAAAATTATAAGTTTTTTTGTCATGCAAAGTACATTGTTTGACACTAAGGAAGTTGTGCCAAACAAATGTTATCGATAAATACTGTAATAAATAAATAATAATGCACTAATTACAATACAAACTTTTTTTTATAACATAAAATTATTTGTTCAACAAAATTGACTTTGTCCACAAGTGTATAAAAGGCTTATACACATGGGGATTGAAATGAACGTTACGGTAGTTAAGCGCCAGTTAAAGTGTGGCAATTTGTCCTCAGAGCATTTAATGTGCACTTACAGTGAATTCGATGTTCATTCAGTATCGTGTCCCAAAGCTTCCCTGCTGTGCAGTATTAATAAAGGGAAAAGAAATCCTGTGTAATACAGGTTGAGTATCCCTTATCCAAAATGCTTGGGACCAGAGGTATTTTGGATATCGGATTTTTCCGTATTTTGGAATAATTGCATACTATAATGAGATATCATGGTGATGGGACCTAAATCTAATCACAGAATGCATTTATGTTACATATACACCTTATTCACACAGCCTGAAGGTAATTTTAGCCAATATTTTTTATAACGTAATGCATTAAACAAAGTGTGTGTAAATTCACACAATTCATTTATGTTTCATATACACCTTATGCACACAGCCTGAAGGTCATTTAATACAATATTTTTAATAACTTTGTGTATTAAACAAAGTTTGTGTACATTGAGGCATCAAAAAACAAAGCTTTCACTATCTCACTCTCTCTCAAAAAAGTCCGTATTTCGGAATATTCCGTATTTCGGAATATTTGGATATGGGATACTCAACCTGTATATACTTTCTCGCAAAAAATACATGGGGGCTCATTTAGAGTTAGGAGCAAATCCAGCTAAGGGTGTATAGTTGCACCTATACAGACCATGGCCAGTATTTACTAAGAATCCGAGTTTGTCCGATTTGTGTTTTTTTTTTCTAAGTCCCAATCTGGGAATTCACTAAGCACAAATCTCGGCAGTGTTTGGACTATTCGTAATGGTTTGAATGACAACGTTCACAAATACGAATGAATAGACCATCGGTCAAATGCGGCTGTTATTACATAGAATACGGGAATTCACTATTCATTCGTATTTGGGTGTTAGTCTCTGAGTGTTCAAATGCGGTCGTATTTTTTTGCGATTCGTTAAAAAAAGCGGCAAAATAATAGACCTGCTTTTTCCAGTCGTGTCTACATGTGTTGCAAATAAAAAAATCACTCACACCTGAATTAGGATGCCTATAAAAGGATGTTAGTCCCATTTCAATACACCTACACTCAGAAATGGCAGCAGGACTGTGGGCCAGTGATCTTTTGTGTGCTGTGGGATTCCTCAGACTTAGACATCAGCCTGTAAGTAACCAGGGCCAAGAAACTGAACATGGTCAGCAGGTTGTACAGGTTCCGCGGAGACTGCGCAGGCCTCGTTTTTTTAGGGGGCGTTTAAACTTGAACGCATTGTCCGATGATAAGGTCATACAGATGTTCCGTCTAAATCGTAACAACATTTTCCATCTGTATGACCTTGTCAAACTGGGCCTAGACCCTGAGATAGCACGCTCTCGCTCTGTCTCAGGCCTGCACAAACTCCTGGCTGTGTTGCACTTTCTGGCTACTGGCAGCTTTCAGGCTGTGTCTGGGGATGTCATAGGAATCTCACAGCCCTCATTTTCCAGAATCTTAACACAGGTGATGTATACATAACTACCTCTTCTGTTTTGTGTTTGTTTTAATTTCTCGGTGGCCAGTTCTGTCCTAAAATCTCATGTTTATTGTTCTTTAAAATATACACACAGGTGTTGGCTGTTTTGCAGCCCCACATCGAGGCCTCAATCTGCTTTCCTACCCAGGAGTCTCAGTGGCATGCCGTCAGGGTAGATTTCTATGAGCTGGCTGGCATGCCCAATGTGCTTGGAGCCATAGATTGCACACACATTCAGCTGAGACCACCTAGGGGCAGGCAGCACATATATACAAACCGCCATTTCGAACACTCCACAAATGTGCAGGTGGTTTGTGATGCAAATCTCAAAATAATGAGTGTTGTTGCTGGTTACCCTGGGGGCTGCCATGACTCCTTCATCCTCAGTCAGTCATCCCTCTTTGATAAGTTTGAGGACGGACAAATGCCAGATGGATGGCTGCTGGGTATGTAATTTGATATGGGTAGGCCTGCATATACTTTGTCCAAATACAGGTGCAGATGTATTAACCTGTAGAAGGCATAAGGAAGTGAGAAACCAGTGATCTGTGCAAGGTGATAAAGGCACCAGCCAATCAGCTCCAATATGTAAATGAACATTTAGGAACAGATTGTCTGCTGCCTCTATTACCTTGCACATATCACTGGTTTTTCACTTCCTTATGCCTTCTCCAGGTTAATACATCTGCCCCACAGTGTGTTACTTATGTGTTGCTGTATCTTAACATGAATCACGTTACTATATCTGTCTTTTAGGTGATGGAGGATATGGCTGTTTCTCTTGGTTTCTAACTCCATTGTCCCGACCTGATACCCCTGCTGAACACAATTACAATCATGCACATAAGTCCACGCGGAATGTGATAGAAATATGTTTTAGTGTGCTGAAATCTAGGTTTCGGTGTCTGGATAAGTCTGGTGGCCTTTTGTTGCATAGTCCCTCCAAGGTCACTCAAATTGTGTTCTGATGCTGCTTTCTTCATAACATGTGTTTGCAACAACATCTGCCACATGTTGAGGAGGAGGAGGAGGAGGAGGAAGAAAGCAGCCAGCAAGCAGAGGAATTAGAGACATCTGGTGATACTTGGAGTACAGATGTAGGGAGGCAGGTTAGGCAAGAGATCATCAATCGCTATTTCTAAGGTAAGCTTGGTTTGCTTATTTCATTTGTTGTGTAATCATAAATAGATGTTTTGACTTTTTTCCCCCAAAACCATTACTCAGAATGAGTCTGTCTCCTTGACACATACAAACATACCCTCGCTTTATGAAAAACAAATGTCGTATGTGTATTGTGTGTATTTTTATTATCAAAACAACAGATTATGAGTGGCATGCATTAAATCTGGATAAGTGATCGTAAACTTGCAGTGCTAATTTCTTACAAGGCCACATAATCCATTTAGTATTTCACTTTATCATTGTGTGCAACGTCCTAACGCACAGGTTCACAAACTCGGCCCTCAGGACCACACACAGTGCATGTTTTTCACGTAACCCAGTAGAAGCACAGGTGTATGAATTACTCACAGACATATGTTAAAAGGTTCACAGGTGGAGCTAATTATGTCACTTGTGATTCTGTGAGGAGACCTGCAAAACAAGCACTGTGTGGGTTCCAGAGTGGCGAGTTTGAGAACCTGTGTTCCCAAAAAACACTCCTCAACATATAATATGTTAGCCTTGAGGAATACATGTGTCCCTATGTGTGATGCACCATCATATTTAAGACACACAAATTTACTGTAATCTGGATTAATTTATTTCCTAATGTTTGATGCTGTAAACTTGATGATGTGTAAGTAAATACACAGTTTCCCACACATATACATTATTATACACATTCTTTGATTTTTGTTGTAAAAGTACATATTTGTTTGTTTCAGCATCATGTGTAAAAACATTCTTACTAATTTTTAACACACACAAACATGTCCCAACAATACTGACATTCATTTTGTCAATTTTTTAAAACAAAACAAAGCCAACATATTACAAGCTTTTTACGTAACTCAAATGTGTTCTTCTTGTAATGTTGTATAGAGAATAAAGCTAAAATATGTGTCAATAACATTGTAATTTTGATTGTCTGCAGGGATTGAGAATGATTGGAATCTAGAAAGAGTAATGATTAGAAAAAAATCAAGTGGTCAGTTTACTTCCTGCTAAAGACATTCTGCCTGGCTGGCAATTATTGTGTCTGCAGGGAAAGAGAATGATTGGAATCTAGAAAGAGTAATGATTAGAAAAAAATCAAGTGGTCAGTTTACTTCCTGCTAAAGACATTCTGCCTGGCTGGCAATTATTGTGTCTGCAGGGAAAGAGAATGATTGGAATCTAGAAAGAGTTATGATTAGAAAAAAATCAAGTGGTCAGTTTACTTCCTGCTAACATGTATGTGTGGCTCCATCAACATTTCCCTCCTCCAATACCCAAAAAAATTGTAAAGAATAAATGTGCGTACAAATTTTATGTTTTTGTTTGTACCACTTATAATTAATGATGTTGAAAAAAGTTTCAAGGAGCTCTAAGTGTTATATATTTTTGGCCAAAAATACACTTACTAACTATTTTGAGTCACTTATCACAAATGTCTAACTTGATTTTTTTTCACTTTTTTTTGGTGGCTGCTTGTCCTGCCCTTTGCCTTTAGCACTGTCATGTTGTCGTGCTCTGGTGGAGCGTCTTGGTGGTGATGAGACTGGCGTGATATTTGGAGTAGTCGTACCAGAACTGCTGCTTGTTTGCTGTTGGTGCATGCATCTGAGTGTTTCATTCAGGTTAGTGAGGGTGGCATTGAGTTCACGTGTAGCAGCATTTTGATTGTCTACTATTCAGAATAAACTTTCATTAATCTTTTGATTGTTTTGAAAAATGCTCATATAACTTTGCTGTTGTCTGTGCTGTTCTTCCATTATGCGCTGAAAGTTGCCCATGACCTGTGTAATGTCTGTACGCATGAGTTCCATGGTATTGCCTATTCTGGTTGTTTGTTGATTTTGTCTACTCAGATTTCTTGATATTCTTCTGAGGTGAGATGGTAGGCTTGCAAACATTTGTGTCTGCTTACGCAGGCAATCTTCATTAGTGGCCTGCTGTCTAGCCCAAATGGACCAAAACACCTGATCAGTGCCTTGTGTTCCTGGTGTTGTTGGGCTGTGTTGTGGTTGTGGTGTGCTTTGCTGTGGTGGTGTACTCACAGGTGCTGGGGGGCTCATTCCTTGCATTAATGGCTGCATTTCTAAGATGTTTGTCTCCTCCATGTCACTGTGTTGCTGTTGTTGCGGAGGGATGCTGTTCCCAGGACTAGAAGCTGAAATGTTAAACAAATCTCCGTTAGCTATCCATATGTTTGAGAAATGAAAACAAATCACTACACATGGAACACATGTCATTCACTATTGCTTTCAACTATTCTGCCTAGCAACATCATCACTCATAGCTTAAATACATACATATGCCTGTTTGTGGCAAATGTGTCTGGTTACTTAATTGTGAAAGCAAACACTTTAGTTTTATTGTAGCTCACACATACTCCACCATAAAAACACATTGGAATACATAATGTGTTACCTTATAGCTTTGTTCAAACAAACATAGTAATGTTTTTATATGTATTTTGCCATGTTACCTCAAATACACATGTGTAATTTGGAAAAACAACCTTACTTTTTGCAATAAAACCAACATGCTTTTTTGTTGCAGCATCTTACACACAATGTCATACTGTATGGCTCAAGTGGACATACATATCTTTACTGGATGCGGACAAGGCCATTTAGCTTGGATTCCATTTCAGCTTTTACTTACTGCAGTAAGTATCTAAGTTTTTGATGTGTTTTGACTTAATGCGGTTATGAAAAATTTGGATTACGTTCTGAAATTTTTTACATTTATTTCAGTTTGATACTCACAATCAAGATGAGGGGAGTGTGGATGACGTCTTGGAGGTGTGTCCAAAACTTGGAGTGGGGGGACAGAACATACAGACGATAATCTTCGTGGCGGGGTAGCCTGCTGTGGTTGGGCCGGGACATACGACCTTCCTTTCTTTTCGGCCACAGGTTTTTTGTGGTAATGTCTTACAGAAGTCCCACTTCTGCTGCTCCATACTTCTTCTGATGGACCTTTTAATGAAAGTGCAATTTTTTTATGGCCATTCCTTTACAAGCATACCCTACACTACAATGGACACTTTACCTGCTTCCGCAGCGTCATCATCATCAGATGTGATAGGAGTTACTGGCCGTCGAGTAGTACTGCTTTTTTCTAACACTGTATAAAATAAAAAAATAAAAAATGATCATGCTATTGTGTATACATCCACCCATTATGCTTATAAACATTTATTCTTTTAGAAATGCTTGTTTTTTATTTATAAAAACATAAGGACCGGAAATACAAAAAGGAAAAAAAAAAAACATTGACCAAAACACATAAGCACTATGGCAACATCAACACAGGAAAACATGTACAGGACACTGACATAGGCCACAAGTTAAAGAAAAAGAAACAAACAAAAAAAACACTCACATCTTCATTTTGTATTGAAAGGATAAATATTACAGATGCAATATATAAATTGCTCTGTGATGTGGCACTCCAAAGACACATTACCACTATATGATCCAAAACAAAATGTAGCCATTTTAAAAAAAAATTACACTGCAGTGTGGTGTCACGGTACAAATACAAGCAAAAAAAAATAAAATAGTGTTATTGTAATTAAATAATTAACATTATCTAATAATGACATTACACATGTAAGTGGTTTCCAAACCACTTTCCAGTACTCCAGCCTCTAACATGACAACCACTGTTTTTTAAACATTGCACATGGATCACTTAAATATAAAACATAGTCACAATTTTTAATTAAAAAACGGACAAAATGAAAACATTATTGCAGGACAATTCAGAGACACACCAAGTCCAAACTACACATGCAAAATATCTGTCAGAAAAACACATGACATACAATAAAGTAAGATGTTACCTTGGCTTTTGTATAAAACATTAACCAAAACAATGTATTTGCTGACACACACTTGAAGATGGGAGTAATATGCAACATCACATGACACACATTTAAAAAAAAAAAACATAGAATGTAAATGCAAATACACATGCTTACCATTCTTCCAGGGCCTATCTGAATCCCGGACATGGGTTGCAGACACAACTTCTGGAGGGATTACACTCCACATGGGCTCCTCATACTCCAGATATCTTGCAATATAGGGCTGCCCACCACCGGTTTTCTGAGCCGACTTGGCCTCCTTGGCCATTTTGGACTTGACACGTTGCTTTATGTCATAGTACCGTTTGCGGCACGTGTCCTCCGTCCGCTTGACCACTACCTCACTGTTGACAGCAGCAACAACTTTCGCCCTCCACACCATCTTCCTCCGTGTTGGCACCTTGGCGGACTCAGGGACAAATAACTGCCTCTGATACTTCATCAGCTCACGCACCAATGCCACATTTTCAGCAAAACTAAACTTTACATTCCGCCCAGTCTTAGTAGTGGTGCGTGGCTGCGGAGCACTCTGACTGTCACTATCACTTGAGGCTGCTGCAGCAACCTCACCCACCTCCTCCACCTCACTAACCTCACTAACACTCACCTCCTCCACCTGACCAACCTCCTCCCCCTCACTCACACCCTCCACCTCTGAGTCACACATAATTGTGTGTCTAAACAGTTAACACAGGAAAAAAAAGACAAACAACACACTCCTCCACTACCACTACACAACTCCCACACACACACACACACACACACACACACACACACACACTGACAAGGGACTATAAAGAAAAATAACTTGGACTAAAAATGAGACAAAACCACAAAATACAAGACAACAAGAATGACAAGACGACTTTCAAACACAATACCACACTCAGAAATCGCTACCAACACTCCTCACCAAACCACAAATTCACCTACCTCCACAGCACAACCTCCCTCCTCCTCACCACTAACTAAACCCACGAGGTGCGGACGGTTTGGGGCGTATTTATTAGGGATGAGCGGGTTCGGTTCCTCGGAATCCGAACCCGCCCGAACTTCATGTTTTTTTACACGGGGCCGAGCGACTCGGATCTTCCCGCCTTGCTCGGTTAACCCGAGCGTGCCCGAACGTCATCATCCCGCTGTCGGATTCTCGCGAGGCTCGGATTCTATCGCGAGACTCGGATTCTATATAAGGAGCCGCGCGTCGCCGCCATTTTCACACGTGCATTGAGATTCATAGGGAGAGGACGTGGCTGGCGTCCTCTCCGTTTATAGAGAAGAGAGTGAGACAGTAGAGAGAGACACAGTAGTAATTTGGGGGAGCATTAGGAGGAGTACTAGTTACTTGCTGAAGTGATAGATAGTGTGACTGTATATTATCTGACTTGTGGGGGAGACACTGACAGTGGGGAGCAGTTAGAGTCTGAGAGCAGGACTCAGGAGTACATATAACGTACAGTGCACACTTTTGCTGCCAGAGTGCCACACTGCCATTGTGACCACACTGACCACCAGTATAATATATATTGTGATTGTCTGCTTAGGAGTACTACTTGCAAGTTGCTGATAGTGTGACCAGTGACCTGACCACCAGTCACCACCAGTTTAATATATATATATATATATATATATATATATATATATAATTGTATATAATATATATATAATATTGTATACCACCTACCCGTGGTTTTTTTTCTTTTCTTTCTTCTTTATACATACTACTATAGTAGCTTACTGTAGCAGTCTGCGGTGCTGCTGAGCTGACTGTGTCCAGCAGGTCCGTCATCAGTCATTACATAATAAATATATATACCTGTCCGGCTGCAGTACTAGTGATATTATATATATATATATATTGATTTCATCTCCTTATCATCCAGTCTATATTAGCAGCAGACACAGTACGGTAGTCCACGGCTGTAGCTACCTCTGTGTCGGCAGTCGCTCGTCCATCCATAATTGTATACCACCTACCCGTGGTTTTTTTTTTTTTCTTTCTTCTTTATACATACTACTATAGTAGCTTACTGTAGCAGTCTGCGGTGCTGCTGAGCTGACAGTGTCCAGCAGGTCCGTCATCAGTCATTACATAATAAATATATATACCTGTCCGGCTGCAGTACTAGTGATATTATATATATATATATATATTAATTTCATCTCCTTATCATCCAGTCTATATTAGCAGCAGACACAGTACGGTAGTCCACGGCTGTAGCTACCTCTGTGTCGGCAGTCGCTCGTCCATCCATAATTGTATACCACCTACCCGTGGGTTTTTTTTTCTTTCTTCTTTATACATACTACTATAGTAGCTTACTGTAGCAGTCTGCGGTGCTGCTGAGCTTACAGTGTCCAGCAGGTCCGTCATCAGTCATTACATAATAAATATATATACCTGTCCGGCTGCAGTACTAGTGATATTATATATATATATATTGATTTCATCTCATTATCATCCAGTCTATATTAGCAGCAGACACAGTACGGTAGTCCACGGCTGTAGCTACCTCTGTGTCGGCAGTCGCTCGTCCATCCATAATTGTATACCACCTACCCGTGGTTTTTTTTTTCTTTCTTCTTTATACATACTACTATAGTAGCTTACTGTAGCAGTCTGCGGTGCTGCTGAGCTGACAGTGTCCAGCAGGTCCGTCATCAGTCATTACATAATAAATATATATACCTGTCCGGCTGCAGTACTAGTGATATTATATATATATATATTGATTTCATCTCATTATCATCCAGTCTATATTAGCAGCAGACACAGTACGGTAGTCCACGGCTGTAGCTACCTCTGTGTCGGCAGTCGCTCGTCCATCCATAATTGTATACCACCTACCCGTGGTTTTTTTTTTCTTTCTTCTTTATACATACTACTATAGTAGCTTACTGTAGCAGTCTGCGGTGCTGCTGAGCTGACAGTGTCCAGCAGGTCCGTCATCAGTCATTACATAATAAATATATATACCTGTCCGGCTGCAGTACTAGTGATATTATATATATATATATATATATATATTAATTTCATCTCCTTATCATCCAGTCTATATTAGCAGCAGACACAGTACGGTAGTCCACGGCTGTAGCTACCTCTGTGTCGGCAGTCGCTCGTCCATCCATAAGTATACTAGTATCCATCCATCTCCATTGTTTACCTGAGGTGCCTTTTAGTTGTGCCTATTAAAATATGGAGAACAAAAATGTTGAGGTTCCAAAATTAGGGAAAGATCAAGATCCACTTCCACCTCGTGCTGAAGCTGCTGCCACTAGTCATGGCCGAGACGATGAAATGCCAGCAACGTCGTCTGCCAAGGCCGATGCCCAATGTCATAGTACAGAGCATGTAAAATCCAAAACACCAAATATCAGTAAAAAAAAGGACTCCAAAATCTAAAATAAAATTGTCGGAGGAGAAGCGTAAACTTGACAATATGCCATTTACCACACGGAGTGGCAAGGAACGGCTGAGGCCCTGGCCTATGTTCATGGCTAGTGGTTCAGCTTCACATGAGGATGGAAGCACTCAGCCTCTCGCTAGAAAACTGAAAAGACTCAAGCTGGCAAAAGCACCGCAAAGAACTGTGCGTTCTTCGAAATCCCAAATCCACAAGGAGAGTCCAATTGTGTCGGTTGCGATGCCTGACCTTCCCAACACTGGACGTGAAGAGCATGCGCCTTCCACCATTTGCACGCCCCCTGCAAGTGCTGGAAGGAGCACCCGCAGTCCAGTTCCTGATAGTCAGATTGAAGATGTCACTGTTGAAGTACACCAGGATGAGGAGGATATGGGTGTTGCTGGCGCTGGGGAGGAAATTGACAAGGAGGATTCTGATGGTGAGGTGGTTTGTTTAAGTCAGGCACCCGGGGAGACACCTGTTGTTCGTGGGAGGAATAGGGCCGTTGACATGCCTGGTGAAAATACCAAAAAAATCAGCTCTTCGGTGTGGAAGTATTTCAACAGAAATGCGGACAACATTTGTCAAGCCGTGTGTTGCCTTTGTCAAGCTGTAATAAGTAGGGGTAAGGACGTTAACCACCTCGGAACATCCTCCCTTATACGTCACCTGCAGCGCATTCATAATAAGTCAGTGACAAGTTCAAAAACTTTGGGCGACAGCGGAAGCAGTCCACTGACCAGTAAATCCCTTCCTCTTGTAACCAAGCTCACGCAAACCACCCCACCAACTCCCTCAGTGTCAATTTCCTCCTTCCCCAGGAATGCCAATAGTCCTGCATGCCATGTCACTGGCAATTCTGACGAGTCCTCTCCTGCCTGGGATTCCTCCGATGCATCCTTGCGTGTAACGCCTACTGCTGCTGGCGCTGCTGTTGTTGCTGCTGGGAGTCGATGGTCATCCCAGAGGGGAAGTCGTAAGCCCACTTTTACTACTTCCACCAAGCAATTGACTGTCCAACAGTCCTTTGCGAGGAAGATGAAATATCACAGCAGTCATCCTGTTGCAAAGCGGATAACTGAGGCCTTGACAACTATGTTGGTGTTAGACGTGCGTCCGGTATCCGCCGTTAGTTCACAGGGAACTAGACAATTTCTTGAGGCAGTGTGCCCCCGTTACCAAATACCATCTAGGTTCCACTTCTCTAGGCAGGCGATACCGAGAATGTACACGGACGTCAGAAAAAGACTCACCAGTGTCCTAAAAAATGCAGTTGTACCCAATGTCCACTTAACCACGGACATGTGGACAAGTGGAGCAGGGCAGGGTCAGGACTATATGACTGTGACAGCCCACTGGGTAGATGTATGAACTCCCGCCGCAAGAACAGCAGCGGCGGCACCAGTAGCAGCATCTCGCAAACGCCAACTCTTTCCTAGGCAGGCTACGCTTTGTATCACCGGTTTCCAGAATACGCACACAGCTGAAAACCTCTTACGGCAACTGAGGAAGATCATCGCGGAATGGCTTACCCCAATTGGACTCTCCTGTGGATTTGTGGCATCGGACAACGCCAGCAATATTGTGTGTGCATTAAATATGGGCAAATTCCAGCACGTCCCATGTTTTGCACATACCTTGAATTTGGTGGTGCAGAATTTTTTAAAAAACGACAGGGGCGTGCAAGAGATGCTGTCGATGGCCAGAAGAATTGCGGGACACTTTCGGCGTACAGGCACCACGTACAGAAGACTGGAGCACCACCAAAAACGCCTGAACCTGCCCTGCCATCATCTGAAGCAAGAAGTGGTAACGAGGTGGAATTCAACCCTCTATATGCTTCAGAGGTTGGAGGAGCAGCAAAAGGCCATTCAAGCCTATACAATTGAGCACGATATAGGAGGGGGAATGTACCTGTCTCAAGCGCAGTGGAGAATGATTTCAACGTTGTGCAAGGTTCTGCAACCTTTTGAACTTGCCACACGTGAAGTCAGTTCAGACACTGCCAGCCTGAGTCAGGTCATTCCCCTCATCAGGCTTTTGCAGAAGAAGCTGGAGGCATTGAAGGAGGAGCTAAAAGGGAGCGATTCCGCTAGGCATGTGGGACTTGTGGATGGAGCCCTTAATTCGCTTAACAAGGATTCACGGGTGGTCAATCTGTTGAAATCAGAGCACTACATTTTGGCCACCGTGCTCGATCCTAGATTTAAAACCTACCTTGGATCTCTCTTTCCGGCAGACACAAGTCTGCTGGGGTTCAAAGACCTGCTGGTGACAAAATTGTCAAGTCAAGCGGAACGCGACCTGTCAACATCTCCTCCTTCACATTCTCCCGCAACTGGGGGTGCGAGAAAAAGGCTCAGAATTCCGAGCCCACCCGCTGGCGGTGATGCAGGGCAGTCTGGAGCGACTGCTGATGCTGACATCTGGTCCGGACTGAAGGACCTGACAACGATTACGGACATGTCGTCTACTGTCACTGCATATGATTCTCTCACCATTGAAAGAATGGTGGAGGATTATATGAGTGACCGCATCCAAGTAGGCACGTCAGACAGTCCGTACTTATACTGGCAGGAAAAAGAGGCAATTTGGAGGCCCTTGCACAAACTGGCTTTATTCTACCTAAGTTGCCCTCCCACAAGTGTGTACTCCGAAAGAGTGTTTAGTGCCGCCGCTCACCTTGTCAGCAATCTGCGTACGAGGTTACTTCCAGAAAATGTGGAGAAGATGATGTTCATTAAAATGAATTATAATCAATTCCTCCGTGGAGACATTGACCAGCAGCAATTGCCTCCACAAAGTACACAGGGAGCTGAGATGGTGGATTCCAGTGGGGACGAATTGATAATCTGTGAGGAGCGGGATGTACACGGTGATATATCGGAGGATGATGATGAGGTGGACATCTTGCCTCTGTAGAGCCAGATTGTGCAAGGAGAGATTAATTGCTTCTTTTTCGGTGGGGGTCCAAACCAACCCGTCATTTCAGTCACAGTCGTGTGGCAGACCCTGTCACTGAAATGATGGGTTGGTTAAAGTGTGCATGTCCTGTTTATACAACATAAGGGTGGGTGGGAGGGCCCAAGGACAATTCCATCTTGCACCTCTTTTTTCTTTCATTTTTATTTGCGTCATGTGCTGTTTGGGGAGAGTTTTTTGGAAGGGCCATCCTGCGTGACACTGCAGTGCCACTCCTAGATGGGCCAGGTGTTTGTGTCGGCCACTAGGGTCGCTTAGCTTACTCACACAGCTACCTCATTGCGCCTCTTTTTTTCTTCTTTGCGTCATGTGCTGTTTGGGGAGTGTTTTTTGGAAGGGCCATCCTGCGTGACACTGCAGTGCCACTCCTAGATGGGCCAGGTGTTTGTGTCGGCCACTAGGGTCGCTTATCTTACTCACACAGCTACCTCATTGCGCCTCTTTTTTTCTTCTTTGCGTCATGTGCTGTTTGGGGAGTGTTTTTTGGAAGGGCCATCCTGCGTGACACTGCAGTGCCACTCCTAGATGGGCCAGGTGTTTGTGTCGGCCACTAGGGTCGCTTAGCTTACTCACACAGCTACCTCATTGCGCCTCTTTTTTTCTTCTTTGCGTCATGTGCTGTTTGGGGAGTGTTTTTTGGAAGGGCCATCCTGCGTGACACTGCAGTGCCACTCCTAGATGGGCCAGGTGTTTGTGTCGGCCACTAGGGTCGCTTAGCTTAGTCATCCAGCGACCTCGGTGCAAATTTTAGGACTAAAAATAATATTGTGAGGTGTGAGGTATTCAGAATAGACAGAAAATGAGTGGAAATTATGGTTTTTGAGGTTAATAATACTTTGGGATCAAAATGACCCCCAAATTCTATGATTTAAGCTGTTTTTTAGGGTTTTTTGAAAAAAACACCCGAATCCAAAACACACCCGAATCCGACAAAAAAAATTCGGTGAGGTTTTGCCAAAACGCGGTCGAACCCAAAACACGGCCGCGGAACCGAACCCAAAACCAAAACACAAAACCCGAAAAATTTCAAGTGCACATCCCTAGTATTTATATGGTTGCGCACAGACACTCCTACCATCTGAAACACAACCAATCACGAACGGGGATGAAAATCGAAACTGAAAGTGAAAATGTGGCCGCGGGGAAAAAAACAGCAAATACAACAAAAACACGTACGCAAACGACAATGACGGCCGTAAATGTGCCAAAAAAACACGACTGCCATCGACATCGGAAAACACGACAACCATAAAGTCGACTGCTTCGTAACTTTGCGTATATGGATTCAAAAAGTTGCATGAAAATGCACCCGATACAAAACGAGTTTAAACACTACACAAACCGACTCAAACACGAATATTAGTAAATTTTGCCCCATGTTGTCATGAAGCAGGTGCAATTTTGCATTTTTGTTTTTGTATGGAAATAGTGCCTGCTGTTCCATGTACAGTATCACACAAATACTGAGCAGCTGTGTTTTCTCAATACAGTTTGCAGTTCAGTTAGGCCTCCACCCACTGGTGTATCTATAATGGGTGCAGTGTGTGCGGTGCACACGGGCCCCTGGGTCCAGAGGGGGCCCACACCGCACAAACTGAACCCAATTCTTCTATACTTACCTTTCCGGCATCCATCGGCGACTGTGTGTGGGCCCCATCCTCTCCCATAGCCGTCACCGCCGCTGCTAGCGCACTGAACGCTAGAGACTCTGGCACAGTGCCATGCGCATGCGCTGTAGACTCTGGCACTGTGCCAGAGTCTCAGCGTTGAGAGTGCTAGCAGAGGTTGTGACGGCTGCAGGAGAGGAGGGGGCCCACACACGGAGTCTGCACACGGGTCCCCTCCTCTCTAGAAACGCCGCTGCCTCCATCCTTTGAATCTCTAAATCTATCACCTACCTCCTAACTGTCCCGATTTTTGCGGGACAGTCCTGTTTTTTGGGTACTGTCCCACTTGCAGGCCATAATGTCCTGCGGTGGGAGGCAGTTGGGAAGCCCCCATCCCTGTGCTCAGCTGCGCTCAGCATCTATTCAAGGAAGACAGAGGGGAAGGGGGCATGGCCAGCAGCTCACAGAGCGCTGGCCATGCCCCCACAGTGACGACAATGGGAGGTGTGGCTCGTGGACGCAGCATTTCTACGAAGCCTGCCCCCTTTTGTTGAGGCGACTCCCTTCTTTGGCAGAGGACTCCCACTCTCCTGATCATAGATGTTGGGAGGTATGCAATCACAATATTTACATATGTTCTCCCTGTAATGCTAAATGGTTTTGTCAAGGTGCAATTTTGCACCTTCTAGATGCAAGGAGATCCAGGTGTGAAACTGTCAGTACCTGAAAATGGTTTGCTGGAGATATTGTTGTGGGAGTGAAGCAATGTTTTCTTTAAGTTTCTATGAGAAGTCACTATAAAATACATGTGTACACCATTATGAGGCTTATTGTACATATGGTTCTCTGTAGATAGTGATAGCTAGGACATGTGTGAGAGGCCAAGCAAGGAAGTACTGTGTTCATCCATGTTTCTTTAACATCTTCATGCAGGACCGTAAATAGGGGTGGGCAATTGGTGCCACCGTACAGAGCACAGGGATCTTAGGGTGACACCTTCGCTGGCCCACAGTCCCTGCATCTGGCTAGCAGGGTGCCTGGAGTGGCACTCTGCAGCCAGTTTCGCTGCTGCAGTGCCTCCCGGAGCATTCTTTGAATACTCCAGACATGCACACTGCAGGCTGTAGTATCTATATAGCCCACTGGAGCATCCTGGGAATGCTCCAGGCAGCCCCGTCCCCTCAGCATGACATCATGTTCTCATGAGACGTGGCTGGTACAGGGCACCGTAAAGCCCTGTTATGGTGCTATCTTCATGGAATTGCAAAAGAATACCTAGACATTTATTGCTAATTTGATGATCTTATGAAGATTGTGGTCAGAGGTACCAAGAAGGGGAGCAGGTACTAATTTCCGGGATCAGGGTTGTATGGGTAGCCTTTGGTGGGGGAAGCCAGCCATGGAGGCAGATCAATGCTCCCCTATTGGCACATGTCACCTCAACAATCATCTCAAGGACTGGTTTACTGACCAGACATAGGGGTCTATTCATGAAGCAGTGAAAAGAGTAGAGAAGTGAGCCAGTGGAGTAGTTGCCCATGGAAATGACATGTGGCCAGTTACACTATGAGTAAATGCAGAGCAACATTATTCCCTAGCCCAGTGGTTCCCAAACTGTGTGCCGTGGCACCCTGGGGTGCCGCGGGACACTTACAGGGGTGCCTCAGGTTAGTTGTCAAGGACCAATTCAAACTATTTATTGTCAATTTAATAGGCAAAACCAGTGCTGGTGGCTGCCAATTATAAAATATGTGGACATACAGAAGCAAATCTTGTCCCTCACCACATAACTGACCCTAAGGATGACATATAAAAATAATTTACTTAATTTAATATTTTTTTCTAAATTCCTCAATAAGAAACTTGTGGCCTAGGGGTGCCGTAAAAAAAAAATATGACACTCCAGGGTGCCGTGACTCATAAAAGTTTGGGAACCACTGCCCTAGCCATATGGACATATATACAGTAGTGTACAATAAAACAAGTACTTTATTGCAGGTGTTTTATTGCACTTTATTTTTATTATTATTATTTATTATTTTTAAATTATTATTTTATTATTTTAAGTACTTTATTGCAGGTGTTTTGTGAACACCAAGACTCTCGTACCCTCTAGAACCCAAGAAGACAAAGTACCTTTAGAGTGGAAGGCATACATAATTGATTAATGAGAGTGAGTGGAAAATAGACGTTATGGTAAGAAATTACCGTTGATAACGTGATTTCTCTTATGTCCACAGGTATCCACAGGATTACATTGGGATATGCAGGAGCGACAGCGGAAATGGCACCAATACGGTCACGAGCCTTCTGGCCTCCCAGGATGCATCGGGGCTTCACCATATAATCCCGCCCACTGACTCAATCAAATCAGTTCTTTCCACAGCGATTAGGCAGGAGCATTAAGTAGAAACCTATTTAGGCGATAAGAACACACATGCACACCCTTCACTACAAGAGGGGAGAGGTTTTAGTGATTGTCAAGATCCTCAAATCAGGTGCGTCAGGGTGGGATCCCTGTGGAAACCTGTGGACATAAGAGAAATCACGTTATCAACGGTAAGTTCTTACCATAACATCTATTTCTCTGGCTGGGTCCACAGGATTATCCACAGGATAACATTGGGATTCCCAAAGCCATTTTAGTGGTGGGGACGCTCCTGATTGCACAGGAGGACCTTTCGCCCGAAGTCTGCGTCATGAGAGGCAAAAGTATCCAAGGCATAATGTCTAATGAATGTGTTTATGGAAGACCATGTGGCTGCCTTACAAATCTGTTCTGCTGAAGCACCCTGTTGTGCTGCCCATGAAGGACCTACCTTACGTGTAGAGTGAGCAAAACATTAGCCGGAGTAGGGAGATCTGCATGAGAATAAGCTTCTGATATTACCATTCGGAGCCATCTTGCGAGCGTCTGTTTACTAGCAGGCCATCCTCTTCTATGAAATCCGTAGAGGATGAAGATAGAATCTGTCTTTCTGATGGCACTAGTACGATCTATGTAGATTCTTAAAGCTCGGACTACATCCAGCGACGCTTCTCCCGCAGAAAGTCCCGATACCTGAAAAGCTGGGACTACAATCTCTTCATTAAGGTGAAACTTTGAAACCACCTTCGGAAGATAACCAGATCTAGTTCTGAGAACTGCTCTGTCTGGAAAAAAACTTAGGAAAGGAGACTTACACGATAACGCTCCTAAATCTGACACTCTTCTGGCTGACGCCATTGCCAGTAGAAAAAGTACTTTAGCCATTAACCATTTAAGATCTGCTCTCTTAAGTGGTTCAAACGGAGGTCCCTGGAGGAACTTAAGAACTAAGGGGGTAATTCTGAGTTGATCGCAGCAGCAAGAAAGTTAGCAATTGGGCAAAACCATGTGCACTGCAGGTGTGGCAGATATAACATGTGCAGAGAGAGTTAGATTTGGGTGGGTTATTTTATTTCTGTGCAGGGTCAATACTGGCTGCTTTATTTTTACACTGCAATTTAGATTGCAGATTGAACACACCACACCCAAATCTAACTCTCTCTGCAAATGTTATATCTGCCTCCCCTGCAGTGCACATGGTTTTGCCCAATTGCTAAAAAAAATCCTGCTGCGATCAACTCAGAATTACCCCCTAAATTCAAATCCCAGGGAGCTGCAGGAGGAACAAATGGAGGTCGAATATGTACAACTCCCTGAAAGAAAGTACGTACATCCTGTAAATCAGCAATCTTTCACTGAACCCATACAGTTAATGCTGATACTTGAACTCTCAAGGAAGCTACTTTCAAACCTTTATCCAATCCTGCTTGAAGGAAATTCAAAATCCTGGATACTTTAAAAGATCTTGGATTTAAACTTTTTTCAGTACACCAATGAATATAGGCTTGCCATATTCTATGATACACACGAGCTGAAGAAGGCTTTCTTGCTCTAAGCATAGTTTGGATTACTTGTTTTGAAAATACTCAAGCTTCTAAGATAGAGGTTTCAACAGCCACGCCATCAAAGACAAACGATCCAGATGACTGTGACAACAAGGACCCTGCATTAGCAGATCTGGACGTTGAGGCAGCAGTATTGGTGCTTCCACGGACATTCTCAGTAGATCTGTATACCAATGCCTTCTTGGCCAAGCTGGAGCTACTAGAATTATTGCTCCCTTTGCTTGCTTTATTTTTCTCACTACTCTGGGTAACAGAGATATTGGAGGGAACAGCTACGCCAGATGAAATTTCCATTCTACTGACTACAAGGACCGCTCCTGGATCCTTTGTTCTAGATCCGTACCTCGGAACTTTGTTGTTATAATCGAGACGCCATGAGGTCTATCTCTGGTAGACCCCATCTGTTCACTAGTGTCTGAAACACTTCTGGGTGTAAAGCCCATTCGGTTTCCTGAATGGTGTGTCGACTGAGAAAATCCGTTTCCCAGTTCAGTACACCTGGGACAAACACTGCCGACAATGCTGGGAGATGGAGTTCTGCCCATGTTAGAATGGGAGTTACTTCCTCCATCAATCTTTTGCTGTGAGCTCCTCCTTGATGATTGAGGTACACTACTGCTGTCGCATTGTCTGAGCGAATCTGGACCGGTCTTCCTTGCAGACTGTCCTTTGCCTGAACTAGAGCCATATAAATGGCTCTTATTTCCAACAGATTTATTGGCAGGCGACTTTCCCTTACGGCCCATTTTCCCTGGAACCAAAGGCTTCCGAGTACCGCACCCCAGCCTTGCAGACTGGCATCTGTTGTCAGGACTTGCCATTCTTTTATCCAAAAGGGTCTCCCCTTGTTTAAATGGTCTGTCTGTAGCCACTATGCTAGAGACCTTTTTACGTTTACTGGAAACTTTATCATCTGCTTTTTTATCGTCTGATGATTTCCATTCCATTTGGTCAGAATAAGGTGCTATAAAGGTCTGGAGTGGAATTGCGCATATTCCACCATGTCGAAGGTTGATACCATCAAACCCAACAGTCGCATTGCTGCATGGACTGACATTGTCTGGGTGTGCAACGCTTCCTGAGTCATGACCTGCACCTTGACTATCTTTTTCTCTGGTAAGAGAACTTTCTATAGGTCTGAATCCAATATGGCCCCCAAATGAATCATCCGCTGTGACGGATTCAGAGATTACTTTTCCCAATTTATGAGCCACCTGTGTCTCTGTAAACAAACTATTTTCTGTTGAAGATGGCTCAAAAGTAACTCCTGTGAATGTGCTAGGATTAACAGGTCATCGAAGTATGGGAATATTCTTATCCCCTGCTTGCGGAGACAAGCTGCCATAACCACCATAATTTTGGTAAACACCCTGGGTGCTGTTGCTAGCCCAAAGGGCAAGGCTTGGAACTGAAAATGTTCCTGGAGGATGGCGAACCTGAGGTAACACTGATGAGTAGGTATGCATCCTGTACATCCAGAGATACCATGTAATCTCCCGGTTTGATAGCCAACATTATGGAGCGTAATGTCTCCATGTGGAACCTTGGGATCCAAATGTATTTGTTTAACATTTTCAGATTGAGAATTGGTCGAATTGACCCATTTGGCTTCTGGATCAGAAATAGATTGGAGTAAAACCCCTGTCCCTTTTGTGATGGAGGTACTGGGACAATCACACCTGACTGCAGTAATTTTTGGGCTGCTTCTTGCAGGGCATTGGCCTTCGACTCTATACGAGACGGGCTGGTGCAAAAAAATCTTTGAGAAGGCTGCCTCCTGAATGGGAACCCATACCCCTGAGATACCACCTTCTGCACCCAAGCATCTGTTGTCGACTGTTGCCATATGTGTGCAAAATGAAGGAGTCTACCCCCAACCCTGGAATCCTCCAGGCGGAGGCCCATCTCTACAGGCTGATGGTTTCTGTTCAGGCTTGGGAGCTGGCTTTTTGGTAGCCCACTGCTTCCTACCCCTGGTTTTGAACTGGGGTTGCTTAGACTCTTTCTTAGCCTTTGCTTTGCCTTGCCATCGAAATGGCCGAAACTTTGAACCCCTAGACTTAGGGTTGTAACTAGTCGGAAATCTAACCTTCTTCGACTCAGCTTCCGATTCTAGAATGTCTGACAATCGTTTCCCAAACAATATATTACCAATGAAAGGTAATGCTTCCAATTCCTTCTTGGATTCTGCATCTGCTTTCCAAGTGCGCAGCCAAATTGCTCTATGAGCGGCTACCGTCAAGGCTGATGCTCTAGAAGCGATTGTACCCATGTCAATTGCCACTTCTTCCAAGTATTGGGCAGATTGTCTTAAATGGCTTAAATGATACTCTTGCTCCCTATTAGGAGAAGAGAGGTCATTCTCTAGTTCCTCTATCCATTCGCCCATTGCCTTTGCTATCCAGTCCGAAGCCATAGCAGGTCTTACCACTGCTCCTGCGAGAGAAAATATATTTTTCAAGAAGCTATCTATCCTTCTGTCTGTGACATCATTTAGTGAGGTAGATGACAGTGGTAAAGCAGATTTATGCACAAGTCGCAGTACATGTACATCTACTTTTGGAGGAACTTCTCTTTTCGAAAAATCCGTAGCTGGAAATGGATAATAAGAATTCCATCTTTTCGGAATCTTATACTTTTTACTGGGCGTCGCCCAAGATTCTTCCATCATTTCCGTCAGCTCATCTGACGCTGGGAATTCAGCTTAAACTGCTTTTGTTCGTTTAAACACAGGTGCTTTAGACTTTGACACTGTTTTGGCTGGCTCTTCCAAAGAGAGATCAGCTTTCACAGCCTCAATAAGTTCAGCTACATCCTCTGAACTAAAACTCTGCGACTGATCATCATACGGAGTATTTGAATATACTGTATCATCATCTGTTGCATCATCTTGTGTAGTCTGCCACATAGACGCATCTGTCTTAGTCTTACCTGTCCCTTGGTTACTTGTAGAGGCTACTGGAACCAAGCCGTAGGCAGGGAGCTGTATGTATTGGTTAATAGTGTAACCTAACCCCTGGGGTGGTGCTACCAGAGTTAACCTGTCCGCTATTGAAGACAAAGTCTTTGCAAACATATTCCATGGTGGTTCTATTGGCTGTTGAACCAAATCCTGTTTTTTACTTTGCTGAAAAGCAAAACAGTTCGCACATAACCTCTCATGTGTGACCAACTGGTCAATTAACCCTGTTTTACAAGATAAACATGTTAGGGATGTAGGAGTGCCTGATAAATTCTCCTCATCACTTTTGCCGCTCACAGACATGGTAATATTTTGTTAATGACTACACAATTTGTGACTGAAAATCACCTATATATGGATATATAGAAGTGAGATCAATCTGACCACAACCGTGCACCTTAATTGAGGGTCAGAACAGGACTGACGACATAAAAAAGTCAGCACACATACTAGCAGTCAGTCACATATTAAGGCATTAAACATTGTCATATGAGAATACAACCCCCGTAACAACTTACAAGTAAGTAGGAAAATTGTACTTCTGTTTTAAAGAACTTCTGTTTCAAAGAAACAACAGTAACATACAGATCTCATATGCAATATGTACTAAAAATAAGATTTTAAACCTACCGGTAAATCTTTTTCTCATAGTCCGTAGAGGATGCTGGGGACTCCGTAAGGACCATGGGGATAGACGGGCTCCGCAGGAGACATGGGCACTTTAAGAAAGACTTTAGGTATGGGTGTGCACTGGCTCCTCCCTCTATGCCCCTCCTCCAGACCTCAGTTAGAGAAACTGTGCCCAGAGAAGACGGACAGTACGAGGAAAGGATTTTTGTTGAACCAAGGGCAAGATTCATACCATCCCACACCATTCACACCGTATAACTTGTGATAAACTAACCAGTTAACAGTATGAAAAAACAACATAGCATCAGTCGGAGACCGATGAAAACAATAACATAACCCTTATGTAAGCAAAACTATATACAAGTCTTGCAGAAGTAGTCCGCACTTGGGAAGGGCGCCCAGCATCCTCTACGGACTACGAGAAAAAGATTTACCGGTAGGTTTAAAATCTTATTTGCTTTTACGTCCTAGAGGATGCTGGGGACTTCGTAAGGACCATGGGGATTATACCAAAGCTCCCAAATGGGCGGGAGAGTGTGGATGACTCTGCAGCACCGATTGAGCAAACAGGAGGTCCTCCTCAGCCAGGGTATCAAACTTATAGAACTTTGCAAAGGAGTTTGAACCCGACCAAGTAGCAGCTGGGCACAGCTGTAGTGCCGAGACCCCTCGGGCAGCCGCCCAAGATGAGCGCACCTTCCTAGTGGAATGGGCCTTGACCGATTTTGGTAACGGCAATCCAGCCGTCGCATGCGCCTGCTGAATCGTGTTACAGATCCAGCGAGCAGTAGTCTGCTTTGAAGCAGGAGCGCCAACCTTGTTGGCTGCATACAGGACAAACAGTGCTTCTGTTTTTCTGTCTCTAGCCGTTCTGGCCACATAAATTTTCAAAGCCCCGACCACATCAAGGGACTCGGAATCCTCCAAGTCTTGTGTAGCCACAGGCACCACAATAGGTTGGTTCATATGAAAAGATGACACCACCTTAGGCAAAAATTGAGGACGGGTCCACAATTCCGCTCTATCCATTTGGCAAACTAGATAGGGGCTTTTATGAGACAAAGCCACCAATTCCGACACTCGCCTAGCCGAAGCCAAGGCTAACAACATGACTACTTTCCAAGTGAGATATTTTAACTCCACCGTTTTAAGTGGTTCAAACCAGTGCGACTTAAGGAAACTCAACACCACGTTAAGGTCCCAAGGCGCCACCGGAGGTACAAAAGGAGGCTGAATATGCAGCATTCCCTTCACAAAAGTCTGAACTTCTGGGAGAGAAGCCAATTCTTTTTGAAAGAAAATGGATAAGGGCGAAATCTGAACCTTAATGGAGCCTAATTTTAGGCACAAATTCACTCCAGTTTGTAGGAAGTGAAGGAAACGGCCCAGGTGGAATTCTTCCGTAAGAGTATTCCTGGCCTCACACCAAGAAACATATTTTCGCCATATACGGTGATAATGTTTAGCTGTCACGTCCTTCCTAGCCTTTATCAGAGTAGGAATGACCTCACCTGGAATGCCCTTTTCCGCTAGGATCCGGCGTTCAACCGCCATGCCGTCAAACGCAGCCGCGGTAAGTCTTGGAACAGACAGGGCCCCTGTTGCAACAGGTCCTGTCTTAGAGGAAGAGGCCACGGATCTTCTGTGAGCATCTCCTGCAGATCCAGATACCAGGCCCTTCGTGGCCAATCTGGAACAATGAGAATTGTCTGTACTCCTCTTTTTCTTATTATTCTCAACACCTTTGGGATGAGAGGAAGAGGAGGAAACACATAGACCGGCTGGAACACCTACAGTGTCACTAGGGCGTCCACAGCTACCGCCTGAGGGTCTCTTGACCTGGCGCAATACCTCTGCAGCTTTTTGTTGAGGCAGGACGCCATCATGTCTATCTGGGGCAGTCCCCACTGGCTTGCAATCTGTGCGAAGACTTCCTGATGAAGTCCCCACTCTCCTGGATGCAAGTCGTGTCTGCTGAGGAAGTCTGCTTCCCAGTTGTCGACTCCCGGAATGAACACTGCTGACAATGTGCTTACATGATTTTCCACCCAGCAAAGAATCCTGGTGGCTTCCGCCATTGCCACTCTGCTCCTTGTGCCGCCCTGGCGGTTTACATGAGCCACTGCGGTGATGTTGTCTGACTGGATCAGAACTGGTAAGTCGCGAAGCAAGGTCTCCGCTTGACGAAGGGTGTTGTATATAGCCCTCAGCTCCAGGACGTTGATGTGAAGACAAGTCTCTTGACTTGACCAAAGACCCTGGAAGTTTCTTCCTTGTGTGACTGCTCCCCAACCTCGGAGGCTTGCGTCTGTGGTCACCAGAATCCAGTCCTGAATGCCGAACCTGCGACCCTCTAGAAGGTGAGCACTCTGCATACACCACAGGAGAGATACCCTGGCCCTGGGGGACAGGGTGATCAACTGATGAATCTGTAGATGTGGCCCGGACCACTTGTCCAGTAGGTCCCATTGGAAGGTCCTCGCATGGAACCTGCCGAATGGAATGGCCTCGTAAGATGCCACCATCTTTCCCAGGACTCGAGTGCAGTGATGCACTGACACCTGTTTTGGTTTCAATAGGTTCCTGACCAGAGTCATGAGTTCTTGAGCCTTTTCCATTGGAAGATAAACCCTTTTCTGGTCCGTATCCAGAATCATGCCCAAGAAGGTCAGACGATTCGTAGGGACCAGCTGCGACTTCGGGATATTGAGAATCCAGCCGTGTTGCTGTAACACCTTCAGTGAAAGTGACACTCTGTTCAGTAACTGCTCTTGTGATCTAGCTTTTATGAGGAGATCATCCAAGTACAGGATAATTGTGACTCCCTGCTTGCGCAGGAGCACCATCATTTCCGCCATTACCTTAGTGAAAATTCTCGGGCCGTGGAAAGCCCAAACGGCAACGTCTGAAATTGGTAATGACAATCCTGTACCGCAAATCTCAGGTACGCCTGATGAGGTGGATATATGGGAACATGAAGGTATGCATCCTTTATGTCCAGAGATACCATAAAATCCCCCCCTTCCAGGCTGGCGATGACCGCCCTGAGCGATTCCATCTTGAACTTGAACCTTTTCAAGTATAGGTTCAGGGATTTTAAATTTAGAATGGGTCTGACTGAACCGTACGGCTTCAGGACTACAAACAGGGTTGAGTAATATCCCCTCCCTTGTTGAAGTAGGGGAACCTTGACCACCACCTGTTGAAGATACAATTTGTGAATTGCATTTAACACTATCTCCCTTTCTGGGGGAGAAGTCGGCAGGGCCGATTTGAAAAACCGGCGAGGAGGCACCTCTTCGAATTCCAGCTTGTAACCCTGAGAAACAATTTCTATTGCCCAGGGATCCACCTGTGAGTGAACCCAGATGTGGCTGAAAATTCGAAGACGTGCCCCCACAAGGGCGGACTCCCTTAGCGGAGCCCCAGCGTCATGCGGTGGATTTTGTAGAGGCCGGGGAGGACTTCTGTTCCTGTGAACTAGCTGTGTTGTGCAGCTTTTTCCCTCTGCCCTTACCTCTGGCAAGAAAGGACGCACCTCGTACTCTCTTGTTTCTTTGTGACCGAAAGGACTGCATTTGATAATGTGGTGCTTTCTTAGGCTGTGAGGGAATATAAGGCAAAAATTTTGATTTACCAGCTGTAGCTGTGGAGACCAGGTCCGAGAGACCTTCCCCAAACAATTCCTCACCCTTGTAAGGTAAAACCTCCATATGCCTCTTTGAGTCGGCATCACCTGTCCACTGCCGGGTCCATAGGACTCGTCTAGCAGAAATCAACATAGCGTTGATTCTAGAACCCAGTAGACCAATGTCTCTTTGAGCATCTCTCATATATAAGACAGCATTTTATATGTCCTAGGGTCAATAAGATGGTATCCTTATCCAGGGTTTCAATTTCCGCTGATAAGGTATCTGTCCTTGCTGCTACAGCGCTACACACCCAAGCCGACGCAATAGCCGGTCTGAGTAAGGTACCCGAATGTGTGTAAGTGGACTTCAAGGTAACCTCCTGCTTGCGATCAGCAGGATCCCTGAGGGTAGCCGTATCCTAGGGGAGGATTCCCACCGTATCCTGTCCGTTGGCGGGAAAGGATACGCCATAAGAATCCTTTTGGGAATCTGCAGTTTTTTGCCTGGAGATTCCCAAGCTTTTTCACATAACTCGTTCAGCTCATGTGAGGGAGGGAAGGTTACCTCAGGTTTCTTTTCCTTATACATGTGTACCCTCGTGTCAGGGACAGGGGGTTCCTCTGTAATATGCAAAACATCTTTTATTGCAATAATCATATATCGAATACATTTAGCCACTTTTGGCTGTAACTTTGCATCATCGTAGTCGACACTGGAGTCAGAATCCGTGTCGGTATCTGTGTCTACTATTTGGGATAGTGGACGCTTTTGAGACCCCGAAGGTCCCTGTGACATAGGGACAGATATGGGTTGACTCCCTGGCTGTTCCTTAGCTTCCGCTTTGTCTAATATTTTGTGCAATAAATTTACATTAGCACTTAAAACATTCCACATATCCATCCAGTGAGGTGTCGGCATTGTCGACGGAGACACCACATTAATTTGCTCCTCCTCCCCCCTAGGAAAGCCTTCTACCTCAGACATGTCGACACACGCGTACCGACACACCACACACTCAGAGAATCCTCTTATCTGAAGACAGTTCCCCCACAAGGCCCTTTGGAGAGACAGAGAGAGAGTATGCCAGCACACACCCAGCGCTATATGACCAAGGAAAAAACACACACAATATGTTTACCTAGATAGCTGTATGTATTTTGCGCTAAATATGTGCCCCCCCCCCCCCTTCTTTAAAACCCTCTTTCACCGTGGATAAGCATGGGAGAGTTTGGGGAGCTTCCTCTCAGCGCTGTGCTGTGGAGAAAATGGCGCTGGTGAGTGCTGAGGAAGAAGCCCCGCCCCCTCGGCGGCGGGCTTCTGTCCTGCTCAAATATCTAAAAAACCTGGCTGGGGCTCTTTATATATACAGTGCCCAGCTGTATATATATATACTTTTGCCAGAAAACGAGGTTTATTGCTGCCCAGGGCACCCCCCCTGCGCCCTGCACCCTTACAGTGACTGCCGTTTGTGTGTGCTGTGTGGGAGCAATGGCGCACAGCGTTACTGCTGTGCATTACCTCAGTGAAGATCTGAAGTCTTCTGCCGCCTCTGAAGTCTTCTTTCTTCTCATACTCACCCGGCTTCTATCTTCCGGCTCTGCGAGGAGGACGGCGGCGCGGCTCTGGGACGGACGGCGAGGGTGAGACCTGCGTACCGATCCCTCTGGAGCTAATAGTGTCCAGTAGCCTAAGAAACAGAGCCTAACATTAAAGTAGGTCTGGTTCTCTACACTCAGTCCCTCGATGCAGGGAGTCTGTTGCCAGCAGGCTCCCTGAAAATAAAAAACCTAACAAATATACTTTCTTTCAGGAAACTCAGGAGAGCTCCCTGTAATGCACCCAGTCTCCTCTGGGCACAGTAGTAAACTGAGGTCTGGAGGAGGGGCATAGAGGGAGGAGCCAGTGCACACCCATACCTAAAGTCTTTCTTAAAGTGCCCATGTCTCCTGCAGAGCCCGTCTATCCCCATGGTCCTTACGGAGTCCCCAGCATCATCTAGGACGTAAGAGAAATTAACAATTCATACTAACAAGTAGAGAGAATTTTTAGTACTGTATACCCTTCCTCTATAGAGCGGGATACAGGGAGACTCACCACACTTCCATATCCAAGCAAATACGCTCGCAAGACGCTGAGTGGATTCAAACGCTACTGATGTACACTACCGCTCCTGATAACTGATGAAAGACACAGTCGCTCACTGACGGACATGGACGCTCAGCGACTTCCACGTGTATGCAGACGCTAAGGCCTGCGACTCAGTCTAGGCGGGATCTCTAGTGTACACAACCGTAGCGTCTAAGCTACGACTGAGTACCCTCGTGGTAGCGTCTGAGACGGAAGTAAGGTCATTCAGTTCATGGACGGGAGACGCGCGGAAACTGGTCGTGAACTCGGAGGAGGGGCGGCCAGGAGAGCGTCTGAATCCCCCTGTTGACTTAAACTCTAAGGATCGCGGCCTCTACCTAGCCCTGGCGCCTATGATCCCTAGAGCGTAGCGCTGTCGCACCAACACACTGTTTGTAGTCTCCACCAAAAGCAGTGTAGCTGTGTCCGGACCCCTCTAGTAAGAGGAAATCCATAGACTTACCTTCTCCCCATGCTCCTGCCACAGCCTGGTTACGTCTGCTGGACCTGCTAGAGCATCAAACACAGACGCCCGTCGAGACAGCACTGTATCGCGAAGGTAAGCGTTGTTGCGACCCGGTGGGGAGTTGTTGGAGCGACTCTTTCCTAGTATGCGTTTAAGACGCTGTTAAGAAAAGTCGCTCAAAAAAGAAAAACATAGTAAGACTATAAAAATAACATAAAAAAGCTACAGGCTGCTTTATTAACAGCAGCCCTGTGACCATGGTCCGGCTCCTGCCGCACCAAACAAAAAACTGATTTGATTGAGTCAGTGGGCGGGATTATATGGTGAAACCCCGATGCATCCTGGGAGACCAGAAAGCTCGTGACCGTATTGGTGCCATTTCCGCTGTCGCTCCGGCATATCCCAATGTTATCCTGTGGATAATCCTGTGGACCCAGCCAGAGAAAGGAGTAATTGGGGAGTAGGCCTGAGAGGCCTACCCCAAGTATTCAGTTGGGTAACTTCAAAAATAATGTAAGTAATACTAATATATTATTACAGTTCTGTTAAGCTATAATATATACAAAAATGTATTGTACCAAAATGAAAAGAAGTGTAGATTAAAAAATAAATGTATACAGAGACTGTATACAAGAAGTGCAAGTGGGAAGTTCATAGAAGTAAGCTAAATCTATCTTGGGTATCTATCTAAGTTTATTGTCCTTCTATCTGTATTTTTTTCTTAAAAACCACCAACAGTTTTTATTTCCTATATGTTGTGAAATTTAAATTATTTCATTTTAGATTAAAACAAAACAAAATACTTAATATATCTAATTTTCTATTGTACATTTAATATCCTAACATTCTGAAAAGTACAATATCATTACCTTGCTGGGTGATGCATTACACATGTGAACTGGTAATGAAATAATATCCCATTGTGTTCGGTACTTCAACTTTGCAATAAAAAAGGAAAATCCATTTTGATTTTATATTGTAGAACATATTTATACAATTATTTTTTATGTCCGTTGCCTCTTTTATATATTTCCCCTAATGAGACCTTTATAATATCACCTCTCCATTTTAGAAGTGACTGATGCTTATTTGCTGATTGCTTTTTGCATGAAACTGCCACAGCGTTATTGTGTCCTCCCCATATCGCAAATGCATATGTATTAAATGTGCCATTCAGCTTCATAAATAAGAACTGCTTTCAGAAGTCAATTTGAAAAGGAAAAGCAAATGTTGAGATAACTTGGGATCACAGACTTTAAATAAAGGGTGCAACATTTCTCCTAACAAAATATAAAAGTCCTTTAGGTCGTCTCTCTCCTGAGTAATGAGGGCACAGAACATCATATACTGTACGCTTAGTGGGAAGCACTGTATATAACTGCACTGTGCTGTATGTAATCTGCTTTTAAAAAAATCTAACTCATGTATCAAAAATAACACTGTTTAATAGAATAAATAACAAATCAATTTACACGAAATCCGAAGGCGGGATGATGACGTTTTACCTTGATGACGTCATAGAGGCGAACAGGAAAACCCGAGCTGGATCGCATAGTTCGGGGGGGTTTGGTTCCCAGGTAACCCAACCCACTCATCGATAGTAATATGGACATTTATTTGTATCAATGTAATTTCTGATACAGAGTTCCAGCTGTACAATGGGGGTCATTCTGACCTGATCACACGCTAGTTATTTTTTGCAGCTCTGCGATCAGGTCAAAACTTGACAAAACTGCGCATGCGTATGCACCGCAATTCGCAGGCGTGTCATCCGGGTACAAAGCGGATCAGTGCTGGGTGATGGATTTAACAAAGAATCCATTTGCACAGCCGATCGCAAGAAGATTGACAGGAAGAAGGTGTTAATGGGTGTCAACTGACAGTTTTCACACTTGCAAAGCGAAAATACACTCCCCCATAGGCGGCGACTTTTTGATCGCAGCACTGCAAAAAATAGCTAGCAAGTGATCAACTCGGAATGAGCCCCAATATCAATTTAGTGTTTATGCCTGCACACTACACAGTAAAACAGGACAATCACCCGATTTTTGGCAAAACGGTCCAATAATTGTACAGTGTATAAGCTACTACTGAAATGGGAGGATCATCTTATGGTCTAGCCAGTGGATTTCATACAGGGTGCCGTAGCACCCTGGGGATCCACAGGGAACTTGCCAGGGATGCAACAGCTTGCTGGTCCATTCCAAATTCAAAAGATTTATGGACTATGCGATTGGAAAAAACAGTACCACATTACTGAAACTAAGGATAACTGGTAAGCATAATTTTTTTTCTGCTTATCTCAATAATAAACTTTTGGCCTAGGGGTGAGAAACCTTGGGAACCATTATTTTAACCCATGGCATTGATCTATGTGAGGCAGGACTGATAGCATAAGTAGAAATAAGTAAAAATAAATCTTGTGTTTTAAAGGCTTACTTCATAAAAGTGGGCATTTGCTCAAATGTGAGGCAACCCATATGTATCCATTAGAATTAGATCATAGTGTCTGTACTCCATTATCAGGGATTAAACTGGATAGGCAGTTTAAACCTGTAGCCCAGGAGAATAGTCTGCAGCTTAACCGTACCGCCCCCCCCCCCCCCCCCTTCCTTCCAGAGCCTAACCCTAACCTCCCCAGGGGGTGGCTAAACTAACACCCCACCCCAACCCTAAACCTAGCACAGGCACCATAGTTACATAGGTTGGGATGCTGACTGAAGGGATGCCGGCGCCATGATGCCAGCTGTCGGGATTCCAGCATCAGTCTCCTGACCATTTTCGGGATTCTGGCGCCAGCATTGTGATGGGTGTCGGGATTCGGTATTCCGGCAAATTAACCTCATCCCAGCACTATACATACAGGAAGCTGCAGCACAGGGGACTGGAGTGTTAAGTATTATGATGAGAAACTTGAAGAACTCAGTGGAATATCTCCGATGGCTCCGATGTTGTATAGACCAGCACAGTCTTTATTGTGAAGAGCACAATATTTGGGGGGCACACAATATAGAAACAGCTTCTTAAAGTGACAGAATATACTTTACCAGAATTCAGAAAGCAAGAAAACTATGGACTGACAACCACCGCCATATGGAAATATCTGGCCTGATTTATTTGAATGTTACAACATATAATGATGCCAAATGGGATGTAGTTAATATCCCAGCGGTCGGGATCCCAGCGGTCAGAATACCGATGCTGCGATCCAGACTGCCGGGAATGCTGGCAGCTGCGCCAGGGCTATTCACACTTGTGGGTGTCCACAATGCTTTCTAGCACTCGCCCGGCTGACAGCATTCTGATGGCCGGGATCCCAGTGTCGGTATACTGACTTCCGGGATCCCAGCTGCAGAGATCACATCCCCTAAAGAAGCAAAAGACAATGGCTTAAAGTGCCCAGTAATTATTTGTTCTTTTTTTCTAAAATAACTGCATTGGTAAATTAGGTTAACAAAACATTTTTATATTTAATTCTTAACTGAAAAATGTATTTTATTTTAGTTTGTCTAATATTTTAACAGTACTTTATTGCTGTCGAATACATGACCTATGGAGGAGCAGCTGCAGACAGGTCAGGAAAGTGTAAATACTGTAGGAAAAAAACAAATTCCCACAGCACACTGCAATAGGCCAGCAAGAGACGTACATCATTCATCATCCTAGAGAGCAGGCAGAAGGCCTTTTGAGAGACACAGTGAATGCTGGCTACATAGAAGTGGACACTATAAGGGTACGGACTAGTGAAGCACTACCCGTAGCAGGACAGCCGCGGCTCATCACAGCCAAAAGCACGCTGTCACTTCCAGCTTATGGGCTGTAACACACTCGCTGGCTTTTGCCGGACGGGAAAAAGCCGGATAGCTTTTTCCCGTGCCGGTATTGTAATTAACAGTGTGAGGGGTAGGGTCCTTTCACACTGCACGGCCCCGGCCCGGCTGCCGGGTTGCAGCCGGAAATATCCACTGGAAAGTCCAGCTGCTGGGCCAGGGCCGTGCCGTCTTTGTAGGCAGTGTACCGTGTGTGTGAAGGGGAGCTTTCACACACAACCGTTTTTTTAGCAGCCGCTGCGCATGCGCACAGCGTTACACACGGCTCAAAGCCGTTGTGTGTGAATGACTCTGCCGGATGGCAAAAAAACGGACAAAGTTTGTCCGGCTTTTTGCCATACGTGGAAAACTGGGGAGTGTTTTACAACCCTAACTCAGCGGGACAACCGTAGCATACTCCAGCCGGCAGCACCTTGTGACTCCAAGCCGTACCACGGAGTATATACTACAGAATTCACCCGAGGACGCTCGGGCTCACCTGCTACCGGAGAGGTAATTAATTAGTTTACTTGTCTGTCACTGTACAGATACCGGCTGAGGCACATCATGTCCCTACAGCAAATACTGCTATTCTACTGATACTCAGGAGCAGCGCCTTCTATCTATACATTCAGCTACATTGTGTCCAAAAATAACTTGTTTGCCACAGTCTGCAACATTATATCACACCCTGTCTACCAACAGTCTATTGGTTACAGTTACCATTTAAACTTATCTGTTTTCTGATTTTGGCTATACACAATTCTTTCCAGCTAATTACCATATTTCTGCTGGTTTATGGACTTCCATAATATTACTTATTATATTTATTCACAATGCGGTATCTTCAGTAAATAAGGGTATAATATTTTTTATGTTTTTTTTTATCGTTATTGTTGCTTGTATCTATGTCATTTGTATACTGTAGCAGTATTTATTAAATATTTTATATTTATTTCCAGCTCTCCATCTGTATTAGTTTACTGCTGCTCCCATGAGCGCTGCTATATTTCTTTACTTCTCTTTGTTCACTTTTCCTTAAAGGATTATACACCTCCTTTACAGCAGCGAATGAGAGACTAGCAGCATTATTTACTTTTACATTGGCGCTGAAAAGCATTGAATTGTTTTTTTTTGTTGTTGTTGAATACAGTACATCATACGTGATAATAGTAATGCACAGATCTCACCAACATACACTTGAAAATATATGGTAAGCCACCAGCCACCACAAGGCATCTCTGCACTGGTGGTCCTACACTCAGGAGCGGTTCTAGGTACGGGAAAGCAGGGCGGGCGCCCGGGGCACTGCGGCCTGTGGCGCAGGTGCAGTCACCCTGCAGTGGGCTGAGTGGGCGCCCACTGCAGCCAGTGCCACTGTCAGACCCTAGAGGTCATAATTGACCTCTAGTGTCTGTGCGGCGCTGCTATGGGAGAGACGTCATGACGTCTCTCCCATAGAGAGGAGCGGGTGGCTAGAGATGGAGGGCAGCGCAGCAGCAGTCTGGAAGCAGGAGTGGGGCTGGTAAGTATTGTGTGTTTTTTTTGTGTTAAGTGAAAATTCCAGGCGCTATGATTTATACAAATGCGTAAGCAGCTCTCTCAGGGGCAATTGGTATTTCGCCCCTGAAATAGAAACAGACAGACCAAAAAAATGAGAAAGCGCTATTCACATTTGATGTGGATTTTATTTATCCTTAAAAATCAATTTTCACTAAAAAGCACATAGTATGTATTCAATTTAAATGCCGGCCGGCAATGCACAAACAGTAAATATAAAAATATTACAATAAACTCAGTAATAATAATCTTGATATTTCCTTTCACCTGTATATTATAAGTACAATGACTCTGATTTACAATCTGTCTATATTATGACAGAGATTCACATGCATACAATGTATCCACCTTAGGATCTTCTCATGTTAGTATGTTGTTACTATTATAGCCAGGCAATTGTTGGACTTGTGCCTCTGTAACAATATTAAACCATGCTGGTATCCATGAATCCCGGGTTAATGGAGTGCATGTATTTCACAGTGGATTTTTGTGATAAATTTGTTTAAAGATGTTAATTGCAGTTCATAAATAAAGTTAATACATGTATGGTGATTTTGCCACTGTATAAATAATATTAAATGAAAGTACCGTACAGATGCCTCTGTTCAAACGCACTGATTAAATTGCTGCTCCTGGCTGGTGTTCCGCAATTGCCTTTAGTTGGAGTTGAACGGCTTTTATCCGCGGTGTGTTCTCTTTTTCCTCCCGGCCGGTAAACACTGAGGAAGCCGCCGATACCTGCAAGTAGGCGGAGAAACGCGTATGTCAGCATCTCCGGTCACATTGCATTGTAGACCGAGTTTACCAGCCAGCCAGCTGAGCACAGTCCTTGTGGAGAGGAGAAACTTTCACCACCATCGGCTCACGGACTCCGGATAAGGCCGAGGGGAGTGCTTACCGGCCGGGAGGAAAAACTGAGCACAGCCCTTGTGGAGAGCAGAAATCTTCAACATCACCCGTTCTCGGACTCCGGATAAGGCCGGGGATAGTGTTTACCGGCCGGGAGGAAAAAGAGAACACACCGCGGATAAAAGCCGTTCAACTCCAACTAAAGGCAATTGCGGAACACCAGCCAGGAGCAGCAATTTAATCAGTGCGTTTGAACAGAGGCATCTGTACGGTACTTTCATTTAATATTATTTATACAGTGGCAAAATCACCATACATGTATTAACTTTATTTATGAACTGCAATTAACATCTTTAAACAAATTTATCACAAAAATCCACTGTGAAATACATGCACTCCATTAACCCGGGATTCATGGATACCAGCATGGTTTAATATTGTTACAGAGGCACAAGTCCAACAATTGCCTGGCTATAATAGTAACAACATACTAACATGAGAAGATCCTAAGGTGGATACATTGTATGCATGTGAATCTCTGTCATAATATAGACAGATTGTAAATCAGAGTCATTGTACTTATAATATACAGGTGAAAGGAAATATCAAGATTATTATTACTGAGTTTATTGTAATATTTTTATATTTACTGTTTGTGCATTGCCGGCCGGCATTTAAATTGAATACATACTATGTGCTTTTTAGTGAAAATTGATTTTTAAGGATAAATAAAATCCACATCAAATGTGAATAGCGCTTTCTCATTTTTTTGGTCTGTCTTTTTTTGTGTTTGTATGTGGCACTACAGGGGGCACAGCTACTGGGGGCACAGCTACAGGGGGCACAGCTACAGGGGGCACAGCTACAGGAGGCACAACTACTGGGGCAAATCTACTGGGGGCACAGCTACTGGGGGCACAGCTACATGGGGCACAGCTACATGGGGGCAAAGCTACATGGGGGCACAGCTACAGGAGGCACAACTACTGGGGGCACATCTACTGGGGGCATAACTATTGCGGGCAAATCTACTGGGGGCACATCTACTGGGGGCACAGCTACAGGGGGCACAACTATAGAGGGCACAGCTACAGGAGGCACAACTACTGGGGGAAAATCTACTGGGGGCACAGCTACTGGGGCAAATCTACTGGGGGGCACATCTACTGGGGGCATAACTACTGTGGGCACATCTACTGGGGGCACCGCTACAGGGGGCACAACTACAGAGGGCACAACTACAGGAGGTACAACTACTGGAAGCAAATCTACTGGGGCCACAACTACTGGGGGCACAGCTACAGGGGGCACAGCTACAGGGGGCACAACTACAGGGGGCACAACTACAGGGGGCACAGCTACAGGGTGCACAACTACTGGGGGCAAATCTACTGGGGAAAATCTACAGGGGCAAATCTACTGGGGGCACAGCTACAGGGGGCACAACTACAGTGGCCATAACTGTGGCCATGCCCCATTCCTATGAATCCACGTCCCTATTATTGGTGCGCACCTTTGGCGCGCATCAACTCTATTTTACCTGTCGGGGGTGTGGGCACGCCAAAGGAAACTTTAGCCCTGGGCACCACAAGGTCTTGAACCGGCCCTGCCTACACTACATGATAATAGCACCTTCTTTGGGTCAAATGTTTATGTATTTCTTACTTTGAGATCTAACTTGCTTAGAGGCCCCCTAGAATATGACACTTCAAGGATCAGCATAACCTCCAGCTATTGATCATGTACATGTCTCACAGTACAGTGATTCACAGAATGGAAGTTGCTCAATTCAATTTATAGGCCCATCACAGGTGCATGTAAGGGATTAACCCCTCCCTTAGATGCGCCTGGGATGAATTGATTTGGGCAACTGCCATTCTGTGTATCACAGAAAAGTGTAAATGTCACATGGAGATTCCACCACCTACCCCTTTTTATTACCATGATATTCATGACATGACTCACTCATTTTTCTCCTAAACTCCTGCTCAGTTGAGCCGTACTTATTATTTAAATTAATCAGCAGTTTTTTATTACACTATATCCATGTGCCTTTAGTGGTTTATAGTGTGGTGGAAAAACACCAGCAGTCACTAGCAAATTGATCCCTTTATTATTTAAAAGCATAATATAAAATGTAATAAAATAGAAAACCTCTCTTGGAGCCATTAAACAGTCATTATGTCTTGAAGATGAGTATCCTCAGCCTCTGTAAGCACCAATTTACATGGCTTTAAAATAACTTGTTTACATATGGGCAATGTACTGTACATCACAGACTTCAGCTTCCATTGCAGAACACTACAAAGTATTAGTATGCAAGAATGTCTTATACTCAGAGGTGAAGCTAGGCATTTTGTCACCCTGGAAGAAGATCAGCTCAGGCCAGTCCCCAGTTCTCCCCTTCAAGTGATGGCTATAGTGTATAAGCAGAAGCCCATCCTGTAGTTGGTTTTATGGACTATTGATATGATGGTAATTCCATTTTAAGTGTTTTTTTTGTGGCCGTCTATTAAACTGTGTAACCTATGGTATATGGGGGGTCATTCCGACCCAATCGCTCACTGCAGTTTGTCGCAGCGCAGCGATCGGGTCGGAACTGCGCATGCGCCAGTGCCGCAGTGCGCCGGCGTATGGTAGTCGTTGGTGCCCAGCGATCGCCTCTGAGACAGAGGCAGTCACTGGGCGGGAGGGGGCTGAACGGTGGCGTTAAGCCGCCATTTAGTAGGCGCGGTTCGGCCAATGCAGACGTAGCCGGACCATTGGGGGGGCATGGTGCGACCTCCAGCGGCAGTGACACACAACTTACGGCCAGCCGCAGCAGCTGCGCTGGCCGGGAGTTACTCCACAGATACAAAGGCATCACCTCTGTGCGATGCTTTTGTATTTGTGCGGGTAGGGGGGCGGCACTGGCATGCGGGGTGGACTAGCCCTATGCTGGGCGTCCCCCCGCATGTCTGAGTTTACGATCGTAGCTGTGCTAAATTTAGCACAGGTACGATCAACTCGGAAAGACCCTCATGGGGCCTAATTCAGAGTTGATCGCAGCAGCAAATTTGTTAGCAGTTGGGCAAAACCATGTGCAGGGGGGGACAGATATAACATGTGCAGAGAGAGTCAGATTTGGGTGGGGTGTGTTCAAACTGAAATGTAAATTGCAGTGTAAAAATAAAGCAGGCAGTATTTACCCTGCACAGAAACAAAATAACCTACCCAAATCTAACTCTCTCTGCAAATGTTATATCTGCTCCCCCCCCCCCTGCAGTGCACATGGTTTTGCCCAACTGCTAACAAATTTTCTGCTGCGATCAACTCTGAATTACCCCCATAGTATAGGAAGTAAGGCAGTGGTGCTTCACTAGGTAAAAGTGGCCAATCAAAATCCCAAATGTAGAAAATGCTAAATATAGGTGAAGTATTGATATAGCACTACCTTATAAGCTTAAAAACATAAAATGATATATAAGAGAGTAATAGAACTTCCGTTTAGTGATAATTGTAAGGTTTTCAATAAAGTTGTTCCACAACCATGAAATCAACCATGAAATACAAGAATATACAATATTGTTGCAAGAAACCATTTGTTGATGCATGTATATTTTTATATTTTCCTGCCCACCTATCAGTGCCATAACTAGGTGTGGGCGGATCAACCTCCACCCCGTTTGGCCACCCCAACCAGCACTACCTAATATCAAAGCAGCGCTGTGCCCAGCTCCTTCTCTGCTGGACGCAGCTCTGCTGATATACTTACAGGCGGCAGCAGCAGCGCTCCCCCACTTGACTTCAGCGGCGCACTGAAAACAGCCAGGACACGCCTCCAGCTCCTTCTGGCGGGGAGCCGCGCGGAGGATGTGCATCACCCGCACGGAGACTTCCCCTGCCGCTGCCATGGCCGCTCGCACTTCCAAAGAAGAGCAGCTCAGACCATCGATGGGTGAGTGCTCTGAAGTAATTAACTGTCTCCACTAACTCTGTGTCTCCCACATGGCTGAGGTTCTGACAGATGGGGGGGAAGTGTCACAGCCTGTGGCGACCCCCCCCTCCTGTCAGCACCCAAGACATATGAGACTCACAGGTAAGTATAATTCTCTCTCTCTCATGTGTGAAAAGGAGGGGACTGCTGCTGTAATGTGTAGAAAAGGGGGATTGTGCCTGCCTAATGTGTAAAAATCTGGGAGCCTACCGTTATGTGTAAAAAGGGGGACTCTGTCTGACGTAATGTGTAAAATGGGGGTCTCTGTTGCAGTAATGTGTAAAAAAAGGGGGACTGTCTGCTGTAATGTGTAAAAAGGGGAAAGCTGTCTGCCGTTATGTGTAAAAAAGGGGACTCTGTCTGCCGTAATCTGTAAAAAGGTGATGCTGTCTGCCGTAATGTGTAAAAAGGGGGCGCTGTCTGCCGTGATGTGTAAAAGGGGCTCTCCCTGGTGTAGTGGTGCTACTGTGCGGCGTAATTTGAATAATGGAGACTACTGTGCACCGTCATATAAATTGGTATTATTTTGTGGCCACGCCCCTATATATTTTTGCGCGCGCCTGCCCCTGTTTTACATAAAAGGGGGGGGGGCTCCAATGCCGTTTCTTGCACACAGCGCTAAAATGTCTAGTGACGGCACTGCCACCTACTGTGTGAGATAAATGGCTAAAAAACATTATGGCCAAATAGGTGGGCAATCTCGCTATATACCACAGACGTAGGTCTTCTCCCTATTAAAAGGCCCCTGAAGACAGCAAAAGCTATCACTGGCTGCTTTTTTTAAAAGGATTGCAGTGGTACATTTCATCTCTGAATAGAGACAATGGTGGTCATTCCGAGTTGATCGCTAGCTGCTTTCGGTCGCTGCGCAGTGATGAGGCAAAAAAAACGGCACTTCTGCGCATGCGTATGTGGCGCAATGCGCACGCGCGTTGTCCTATTACAAAGAACGATGTACTGTAGTTTCACACAAGTTCTAGCGAAGCTTTTCAGTCGCACTGCTGGCCGCAGAGTAATTGACAGGAAGAGGGCGTTTCTGGGTGTCAACTGACCGTTTTCAGGGAGTGTTCGAAAAAATGCAGGCATGCCAGCAAAAATGCAGGCGTGGCGGGGCGAACGCAGGGCGTGTTCATGACACCAAAACAGGAACTGAACAGTCTGAAGTGATCGCAAGCGCTGAGTAGGTCTGAAGCTACTCTGAAACTGCACTAAATTTTTTTGTAGCCGCTCTGCGATCCTTTCGTTCGCACTTCTGCTAAGCTAAAATACACTCCCAGTGGGCAGCGGCATAGCGTTTGCACAACTGCTAAAAACTGCTAGCGAGCGAACAACTCGGAATGACCACCCATGAGCGGGAGTAGAGGACAAAATACTTTAATTAAAAACATAATTTTCCATTGATAGTTATGTTAAATAATAATTTATTATTGGCTATTTTTTGTTACAGTGTTATAGATTTTTTTTGTAACTTCTACTGAAGTTCCAGTTCAGTCCCTCAGTGCTGGACACTTGTCACACGTATCCGCAGGAAGGACATGGACTGGCTGGCAAAGTGGTGAGAGATAAAGTGGAGAGAATAACGTACCAGCCAATCAGCCCCTAAGTGCCATGTTACAGTCTGTGTTTGAAAAATGACAGGAGCCTGTTGGTTGGTACTTTATCTCTGTCTACTTTATCTCTCTCCAAGGCTTAGCATATAGACTCTCCTGGCATGAAACACCCAGTGTTGTATCACTATCACAACGTCTTCTTCATTGGTTGCCAAACTTTCACACACACAGGATAAAAACCACAGACAGTTCTACGATTCCCAAATGTAATTTTAAAAATAAATGAACTGATGCAGAGTTGAACACAAGAGAGTTTTGCAGATGGATCTTGCGCTGTGTTTGTTTTGCACTGTGCAGACTCCAGAGTCGCATGCATACATATAAGTGCAGTTTAGAGTCCTACCCAGCTCAGTCACATCTTAATTTATTGTTGAAGGGGAGGAACTGCTATGGTAAAGAGGTGTTCAAATGAGGTTTAAAGTTGGCCTGACGACACCATTGCAGCCTATGCAGAGACGTGTGTTCACAAAGACTTGTCTATTTCCACTTAGGATAGGGATGGTACAAGTGCGCACGGATAATGATAATGACTATGAAACCATGGGTACAGTATGGCTAGTGGCTGTGCAGTCACCTAGATGTGTATAACTCCACATATGGGGTAATATATGAACTTGGTTCTGTGCATGTGATGTGGGAGCATTTGCCAGTAACTTGCATGCAGCTCTGCGTCAGATTCATGGGGTTTTCCACTAAAAAAATTTGCTATTTTTCTTTCTTTCAGAAAATGAAGCAAATCAGTGGTATTAACATACAGCTAACAGCTGCAAAAAGAAGGAAGACCATTTATACAAGTAATACCAATTTCAGACAGAAGCCGGGGCCTCCATCCGGGTTTTTCACGGATTGTTCAACACGGGCTGGACCTGGGGCACATCTCCCTCCTCCTTTCACACTGCACGTTGGACCAAAGTTATTCCCAGGTCAACCCCTTTCACAATGAACCTGGGTCAGCCCTGCAAAACAGTAGTTTGCAGGAATCTATGACCTGCAAACTTCCTTTGTTCTAGGGAATAGGATTGCCACCTAGCAACAGCAGGTGGGTTATGTAGTCAGAATCATGATTTTCCGCTGTAAGGCAGGGAAGTTAAATTTTTAAATCACTTACCTGCCGACCAGGCCCGGCGCTGGACGCTCAACAAGGTCTGCAAAGCAGGGAGGCGCTGGGCTAAAGAGGCGTTCTCCCCACTCTGCTACCTCGCTCTTGGTGATGGGCAGTGTTAGTGTTACTGCCGGCTGCTGCAGCCTGCGCCTGTCACACTGACAGGCAGCAGCAGCAACGCCAGTAGGATGAACAGCTGAGCTGTGCCAGGAACCTCCCCTCTCCTCCCGCTGCACATGTCCAGACTCCTATAGGCAGCAGCGTGGCCCCCCCTTCCCCCCTGTGACTCTGTCTGAAGACACAGCAGTATTCAGCTCCGTCTATCCCATCCCCTCCCCACCCCCCTCCTTCCCCACACACACACATCAGTGGAGGAGGCAGGTCACGTGCATCGGAGAAGCCAGCAAACATGAGAACTTCGAAGAGCAGCAGCCACACACTGAGGAGCAGAGACTGTGGTAAATAAATACTGCTGCAGATAAACATGTGCTGGGGGTGTTTGTGTGTGTAATTAATGTGTACTGAGGTGTGTCATTGATGTGTACTGGGGAGGGGGGTAATCATTGATGTGTACTGGGGGGTGTCATTAATGTGTACTGGGGAGGGGGGTAATCATTGATGTGTACTGGGGAGGGGGGTAATCATTGATGTGTACTGGGGAGGGGTGGTGTCATTAATGTGTACTGGGGGGGTGTCATTAATGTGTACTGGGGAGAGGGGTAATCATTGATGTGTACTGGGGAGGGGGGTAATCATTGATGTGTACTGGGGAGGGGGGGTGTCATTAATGTGTACTGGGGGGTGTCATTAATGTGTACTGGGGAGGGGGGTAATCATTGATGTGTACTGGGGAGGGGGGGGGGGTGTAATTAATGTGTGCTGGAGGGTGTCATTGATGTGTACTGGGGAGGGGGGGTGTCATTAATGTGTACTGGGGGGGTGTCATTAATGTGTACTGAGGAGGGGGGTAATCATTGATGTGTACTGGGGAGGGGGGTAATCATTGATGTGTACTGGGGAGGGGGGGTGTCATTAATGTGTGCTGGAGGGTGTCATTGATGTGTACTGGGGAGGGGGGGTGTCATTAATGTGTACTGGGGGGTGTCATTAATGTGTACTGGGGAGGGGGGTAATCATTAATGTGTACTGGGGAGGGGGGTAATCATTGATGTGTACTGGGGAGGGGGGTAATCATTGATGTGTACTGGGGAGGGGGGGGTGTCATTAATGTGTGCTGGAGGGTGTCATTGATGTGTACTGGGGAGGGGGGGGTGTCATTAATGTGTACTGGGGGGTGTCATTAATGTGTACTGGGGAGGGGGGTAATCATTGATGTGTACTGGGGAGGGGGGTAATCACTGATGTGTACTGGGGAGGGGGGGTGTCATTAATGTGTGCTGGAGGGTGTCATTGATGTGTACTGGGGAGGGGGGGTGTCATTAATGTGTACTGGGGGAATCATTCATGTGTGCTGGGGAGGAGGGTGTAGTTAATGTGTACTGGGGAGGGAGGGTGTAATTAATGTGTGCTGGGGAGAGGGGGGTGTCGTTAATTTGTGCTGGGGAGAGGGGGGTGTCGTTAATTTGTGCTGGGGAGAGGGGGGTGTCGTTAATTTGTGCTGGGAAGGGGGGTGTCATTAATTTGTGCTGGGGAGGGGGGTGTAATTAATGTGTGCTGGGGAGAGTGTGTGTGTGTGCTGCAGGGTTGTGTCATTAATGTGCTGGGGAGTGGCATACAATGTGTGCTGGTAAGGGCGTGTGTCATATTAATGTGCACTGGAGAAGGGGGGCTCATAGTAATGTGTGCTGGGGGGAAGTGGCATGTGTAAAAGGGTACTCTACCTGGAATAATGTGTGACTGGCTCTACCTGGCGCAATGTGTAAGAGGGGCTCTACCTGGCGTAATGTATATAAGGGACTCTACCTGGTGTGTATAAGTGATACTACTGTGTGGCGTAATTTTGATAAATGGAGACACAAACTGTCCATGTTTTAGATCTTGGAGGGAGGGCACAAAAATGTCTAGTTACAGCTCTGAGGATGAGATCAGTATTTGTAGAAAGGCACAAAATTGATAGTTTGCAGGAGGGCGCCGAACGCCCTAGCACCGGCCTTGCTGCCGACACTAGCAGTGAAGTTGCACTTGCCCAGCAGGCTAGGTTGTGCACAGGTCACATGCACACTAGCAACTGGGCGGGGCTAACACTCACTGAATCAGATTTTTCAAAGCTTACTGGTAGCAATCCTAATAACAAGAACACCTGTCGGTGAGTATTGTGTGTGTTGGAACAAAGGAGAGTAATACCTACACATTTAGATCTGAACTGACTTAACCATTTAGGCATACAATGCTGGTGAGGCTTGTGAAAGGCAAACCCTGAGAAGAAATAACATATATATATATATATACTGTATATATAAATATATATTCACTCTTTTAACTCTAGTTATATGTGTACTGTATAATATGTATAAGCAGAACAAGAAATGGAAGCTAGAACAACTTTCTTAGAATTTTAGACAATTGCACTTGGAATAACAATAAGTGTACACAACTAGAGAATAAAGTCTTGTGTGTGAAATGACTTTTTTCGGCTATATTTGTCTTGTTTTCCAGAAATGGATGGCAAAACAATATTATAAAGAAACCTTTGTTTTGCAAGTAAACAAACTGAAAAAAAATTGAGGCATCTCAATTTCTAGAGTCCTCTGTAGCCAGACTCTGTAATATTCATCTACCTCAGAGGGCCTGAAAAGACAATAGACTAATGTCTGGAAGAGTAACCAACAGAGAGCAACAGCTACTTTGTAATAATAATAATATTTTTTTTATTTTTTGGGGGGAGGGTGGGATGGGCGCTGTTGCTAGGTGGCAATCCTATTCCCTAGAACAAAGGAAGTTTGCAGGTCATAGATTCCTGCAAACTACTGTTTGTTCGTCGGGAGGATTGCCACCTAGCAACAGCAGGTGGGCAGACTACCACACACCTGTTGGTTGTCCTGAGAGACCTAATCTTTTCTTCATCATAAGTCTCCAATAATGTTATGCACATGACCACTTTAATGACAAATGAGCCTTGTATATAATTATTTGTCAGAGAAGTCCTTCTGAGATACCTTCATATTGCTAACTCCTCTCAAAAGTGGCCTTTGAGTAGTGTCATATCCATTGAAGTTGAGGGTATATCAGTGTGTGAGGTAAATTTCCCTTCAAGCTACCGTATTTGCAGGCGTATAAGACGACTTTTCCCCCCTGAAAAACATGCCTCCAAGCGGGGGGTCGTCTTATACGCCGGGGGTCGTCTTATACGCCGGGCGGGAAGTCACGCTGTGGGAAGTCGCGAAACAGGGGCGTGGCCTAGCATAAGGGGGCGTGGCCTCGCGGTCGGACCGCCGTTTTCAGCAATCCAGGGGGTTAAGAAGATGATGTTGGCTGCCCACCCCACTTCCCCCGTGAAGTGCCTCTATCTGTACGGTGAGTGTACGGCGCTGCCGGCGGGTGAAGCTGTGTGAAGTCCGGCTCCTACACAGGGACAGGAGCCAGGTGCTGCACGTATTGTTACAGTGCAGCACCCGGCTCATGTCACTGAGCAGGAGCCGACATTCAGCAGTGACAGGCGGTTAGGCAGGGAGGACAGCGGACAGCGGCAGCACTGACATGTCTCTTACAGTATAAGAGATTTGGAGTATCAAGGTATGCATAAGAAGGGGGGGTAGCGGCTTAGGCAGGGGGGACAGCGGCAGCACTGCTGGGAAGCTGCAGGTGAGGGGGGCTTACAACTTTATGTGGTGGGTTAATACTGGTACTACAGGTATCCATAATATGGATTCAAGGGCGGACCAGACAGCTGCTAGTGACAGGGAGACGGCAGGGGTAGTCTTATATGGCGAGTACATAACAAACTCTATGTTTTGAGTGGAAATGTTGGGGGGTCGTCTTATACGCCCAGTCGTCTTATACGCCGGCAAATACGGTAATTGGAGGGTATAGGAGGTAAACCTCCTGATCGCCAGTCTCCGTAGTATTTTCCCAATGCACGCGCAGATGACCAGCTTGCAGCGTGCATGATAGCTTGACATGGCAAGACCTTGAAGCAGCTTTGGAAGCAGTCACCCAGTAAAGAGAGGCCTTTAAACTGAGAAATATCAAATATCAGACACTATCATGTGACAATATATTCTGTAGGGTGGAGGGTTTAGCTGTACAGAAAGGTTTTGTAAACTTATAAATAATTGCTGTATATTGTAACAAGTGGGGTAAGAGCAAGGTAAGTAGATAAACAGGAGACAATGTAATGGTTTGGTTCTTTATCAGCTTTACTTTTTCTAATTCTATTAAGAATTCTACATAAGAGATGTTTTGGTATGACCCTTGAGAATAATTTGGTACACTTTTGGGGTTGAGAATGGTTTGAGAAAACTAATAGGATAAGCTCAACTCTTATTTGCAAATGCTAAAGCTAAGAGGGAAGCCAGTGTCTTAGAAATCGACATAATAGATAATAAGGAAATGAAGGTAGTCAAAGAGAGGAAAGGTAATCTGCAAGTTAGATAATATTTCCAGACAGGTTTATTGCTTTTAGCATTATGGGGGTAATTCCAAGTTGATCGCAGCAGCAAATTTGTTAGCAATTGGGCAAAATCATGTGCACTGCAGGGGAGGCAGATATAACATGTGCAGAAAGAGTTAGATTTGGGTGGGTTATTTTATTTCTGTGCAGGGTAAATACTGGCTGCTTTATTTTCACACTGCAAATTTGATTGCAGATTGAACAGACCACACCCAAATCTAACTCTCTCTGCACATGTTAAATCTGCCTCCCCTGCAGTGCACATGGTTTTGCCCAACTGCTAAAAAATTTCCTGCTGCAATCAACTTGGAATTACCCCCTATGTTCCTTTCTATGATCTCTTGCAAAATGTCCAAATCTGCCATGCAAAGGAACATTAAAAGATTTTCTCTATTCTGTTATGTAGGACATAGCTGTCATATTGTCCAGAGCAGAACTAGAGTATTGTGTGTCTAGAGAGGTTAAAGAGATTCAACAGTTATTTACCAGCTCTACGTTCTAAGGTACTTTTAGAAAGGCTATTTTCTTCTGTGACAATTCTCCTTGTATGGATCTTTGTTGGGAGAAGTTATCCTATCCCAGATGAGACATATCTGATGTTATTATTAAAATCAGTAGAGGGTCTAATGCGGGCCTGTAATTTGGAAATTGGCAGAGAATTCCAACTGGATATCTCCCATATGACATGGGAAGATAGGTATGCTTGACTAGCAGTGACAGGTTTTTAAGAAACTCCTGGAGAGCTAGTGAGTTCCTGCATAGGAGAGAAAACGTGTAAGAGAGATCTACCTTTGTCCCGGTTAGTGTCGCTAAATCATTGAGAGAAATTGTTGGCTTTGGCAAGAAAGTCAGAACCAATCTCTCTATTGCTCCCCATTTCTTTGGAGGAGGCAGGTTCCATTATTCAAAGCATGTACTGGAAAGAAGGGGTGCTTTATCATGATTCAACCTTAGGGATCTTGCCTATAAATGCCGCTGCTCTGTTGACTGCCCTATTATGGCAGTTTATGATAAAGGTCAATTCTATTATGAAAGATACTAAGTCCCTGTGGTGTATGATTTTAACAAATTGTTTATGTATACCACTCTCTAGACTCCATATGGTTGGAGAAATGTGGTGACTACTATTGTTCCAATAGGTAAAATATAAGGTGTGTTTGAGAAGCGAAATAACATGACAGGACACTGGAATAAAAGCATTTTTCAATAGAATTGTAACATACTGTTGTATAGATGTATGGGAATGGGAAGGAAAGCATTCTGGAGATCTATTTTAACGCATAATCCATTCTGGTTTAGTAAAAAGTAAATGCCATGCAAACTCTCCACACTGAATCTTATGGGTTTTGAAAAGCTGTTTTGCACTCTTACATTTAATACTGGTCTGAATGACAAATGTTAATTTTTACTTTATGTATTTAGTTATTTTTGATTGGGAAGTTATAACTGATCAGCTATGCAAAAATGGGGTTTCATCTCTAATTTGTTCTAGTCAGAGAACAGTTTGTAATATTTCATTCAGACAGGACTGCATTTCAAATGGTTTATTTGATGAGAAATTAAATGAGTGGCAAGTTGACATCAACTTGTATTGTCTTTAGCCATTTTGTCTGTGGTAAGCTCTCTTTACTAAAGTCTAGCTCTGGAAGCACAATGCACAAAGAGCTTCATACAATGGGGTATATTTACTAAGATTCGTAATTTCCGAAAATAGGTCAAAGTTCAATCACGAATGACATCGACAGTGTAAAACTGCAACTTTTTGAATTGATTACGATGGATTTACTAAGCTGTCGTATTCGTATTTTTCTTTGCTTCCGATGTCGATGTAATTCGTTTTTTTTTACCTATTTTTACGGCAGTGATTAGCAAAACACTGCCGTTTTTTTTTTACAATCAATCTCGGCCGGATCTGTGTGATCCGTGCTGGGGTTCTTATTTTTTTTTTTTTTTAATTAAACAATGTAAAATCACAAAAAAAAATGCGTGGGGTCCCCCCTCCTAAGCATAACCAGCCTCGGGCTCTTTGAGCCGATCCTGGTTGCAGAAATATGGGGAAAAAAATGACAGGGGTTCCCCCATATTTAAGCAACCAGCATCGGGCTCTGCGCCTGGTCCTGGTCCCAAAAATACGGGGGACAAAAAGAGTAGGGGTCCCCCGTATTTTTAAAACCAGCACCGGGCTCCACTAGCTGGACAGATAATGCCACAGCCGGGGGTCACTTTTATACAGCGCCCTGCGGCCGTGGCATCAAAAATCCAACTAGTCACCCCTGGCCGGGGTACCCTGGGGGAGTGGGGACCCCTTCAATCAAGGGGTCCCCCCCCCCCCCAGCCACCCAAGGGCCAGGGGTGAAGCCCGAGGCTGTCCCCCCCCCATCCAATGGGCTGCGGATGGGAGGGCTGATAGCCTTTGTTGTAAAATAAAATATATTGTTTTTAGTAGCAGTACTACAAGTCCCAGCAAGCCTCCCCCGCATGCTGGTACTTGGAGAACCACAAGTACCAGCATGCGGCAGAAAAACGGGCCCGCTGGTACCTGTAGTACTACCACTAAAAAAATACCCAAAAAAAGACAAGACACACACAACGTGAAAGTATAATTTTATTACATACATACACACATACATACATACTTACCTATGGCCCCACGCAGGTCGGTCCTCTTGTCCAGTAGAATCCAAGGGGTACCTGTTGAATAAATTATACTCACGAGATCCAGGGGTCCAGGCTCCTCGGCAAATCCAGGGTTAATCCACGTACTTGTTAAAAATAAAAAAACGGTGTCCCGACCACGAACTGAAAGGGGCCCCATGTTTGCACATGGGTCACCTTCCCACGAATGCCAGAAACCCACTTTGACTTCTGTCTAAGTGGGTTTCTTCAGCCAATCAGGGAGCACCACGTTGTAGCACTCTCCTGATCAGCTGTGTGCTCCTGTCTTCACTGACAGGCAGCACACGGCAGTGTTACAATGTAGCGCCTATGCGCTACATTGTAACCAATGATGGGAACTTTCTGCTCAGCGGTGACGTCACTTTAGGTCAACCGCAGGGCAGAAAGTTCCCATCATTGGTTACAATGTAGCGCATAGGCGCTACATTGTAACACTGCCGTGTGCTGCCTGTCAGTGAGGACAGGAGCACACAGCTGATCAGGAGAGTGCTACAACGTGGCACTCCCTGATTGGCTGTAGAAACCCACTTAGACAGAAGTCAAACTGGGTTTCTGGCATTCGTGGGAAGGTGACCCATGTGCAAACATGGGTCCCCTTTCAGTTCGTGGTCGGGACACCGTTTTTTTTTATTTATTCAAGTACGTGGATTAACCCTGGATTTGCCGAGGAGCCTGGACCCATGGATCTGGTGAGTAGAATTTCTTCAACAGGTACCCTTGGATTCTACTGGAGAAGAGGACCGACCTGCGTGAGAACATAAGGTAAGTATGTATGTATGTGTGTATGTATGTATGTAATAAAATTATACTTTCACGGTGTGTGTGTCTTGTGTTTTTTTGGGTATTTTTTTAGTGGTAGTACTACAGGTACCAGCGGGCCCGTTTTTCCGCCGCATGCTGGTACTTGTGGTTCTCCAAGTACCAGCATGCGGGGGAGGCTTGCTGGGACTTGTAGTACTGCTACTAAAAACAATATCTTTTCATTATCACAAATGGCTATCAGCCTCCCCATCCGCAGCCCATTGGATGGGGGGGGACAGCCTCGGGCTTCACCCCTGGCCCTTGGGTGGCTGGGGGGGGACGACCCCTTGATTGAAGGGGTTCCCACTCCCCCAGGGTACCCCGGCCAGGGGTGACTAGTTGGATTTTTGATGCCACGGCCGCAGGGCGCTGTATAAAAGTGACCCCCGGCTGTGGCATTATCTGTCCAGCTAGTGGAGCCCGGTGCTGGTTTTAAAAATACGGGGGACCCCTACTCTTTTTGTCCCCCGTATTTTTGGGACCAGGACCAGGCGCAGAGCCCGATGCTGGTTGCTTAAATATGGGGGAACCCCTGTCATTTTTTTCCCCATATTTCTGCAACCAGGATCGGCTCAAAGAGCCCGAGGCTGGTTATGCTTAGGAGGGGGGACCCCACGCAATTTTTTTGGCAAAAATAAGCACTTTCCCACCCCTTCCCACTGATATACATGCACGGATCTCATGGATCCCTGCATGCATCTCAAATCACGGAAAAAAAAAGCAGGTCTGTTTTTTTTAGGACTTTTTTACGAGTTGTAATTTTTCACGGCAGTGTTTTGTGTTTTTTTGCTTTGCACTTCTTAGTAAATGACCGAGATTCATATCTAAACAGGCGTAATTTGACCGATGGTGTATTCATTCGTAATTTTTTACCTGAACTAGCAAAAAATTACGAATGCCCTCATCACTGCCGTGATTAGTGTTTAGTAAATGACCGAGATTAACCGAGATGACACTTTGAAGAAAAAACGGCATCTCGGTCAAAATCGGGAGCTTAGTAAATATACCCCAATATGTTCACCTTGAGCTCTAGGCTTCAGCACCACAAAGATCCTGTGAACCATATAACAAGACATTAATCCTGACAGAAACCCTGGTCCAACCAGGTCTACGTGTGAGAGACTAGAATATTCCAGATACTTTGGTTCTAGTTTTGATAAGTCTGCTCTAGCGAGCGATGATACAGATGGGTCCACGGTTATCTTGGCTAGTTTGCTGCGCCTAGGCACAACATGGTTTATTAACATAAACCCTTCATCTATTGTTCTAACCTGCAATACAATACAGAGAACAATACAGCAGGGGATTAAGTCCGACTGCCCTGGCTCAGTTAATTCTATTAAAGGTCAAGATAAACATGGACCCATCTGTACTTTTCTAAAGTTTGTAAAATAGTTTAACGCTTGTCCCACAATGCAGTAGCACTGCTGATAACTTTTAGAAGGGAGCAAGAAAAAGTGTATCCAGGGAGCATACAGATTTTCCTTCCTTTCTGCCCAGGACATATAGCAGAGGACCTGCTGCAGCTTTCTCAGAGTTTTATTTGAGAAATCAGCAGTTTATCACACAATAATGCATTAAGAGCTGCATCAAAAACTGTGAGAAGAGAATTGGCATATCAAGCAGGCCTATGTAATCCTCAGTGCCATATAATATTATATTATAAGTGTAGACCTGAATGCCTGTTTAGAATTTTCATGCACCTCAGATTGCGAATGCAAAGCCCAGTGTGAGGATGGAGTATAGGTTAGGCAGAGGTGTCCTGGCAGCTAGAGCCACACCTGCACCCTGGCATTAGGATTCCCATTCAGAAGTGTTGAATTTATTATGAAGGGAAAGTTTTAGTGACATTGGCCAGCAGTCACATTATCTCTTATTCAGAGATGGGTTTCTAATGTTTTTGTCAACTACAGGCAATATCAGGGAACGTTGTGTGTACGCCTCAGCTGACATCCCTGTGAGGATTTATTTATTTATTTTAGTGGCAACATCAGTCTTGAACATGTGCCTACCTCAGAAAATGGTTTATTATGATCGGAGTCCATTTTCTACCTCAAAGTCTGAGGGATTATTATATTTCCTCACAACTACTGTACTACGTGAGGATGATGATAATACAGTGACGAACCTTTGTGTGTTTGTTACTTTTGTATATTCATGCCTGATACAGTGAGAGGTAAAGTATACAGTATACTGTATCTGTGACAGATACCAGCGCTGCATTATCTATCATCGGTCTCTGACAGAAAGCTCCTCAGTACCCAGTGTGACATTGAAGACACAGCTGTCCCAATCCTTTCCTCAGACTCTGCATCTACCACAGAGGAGGGACTTGAGGATTAAGCAGTAAGGGAAGGACCAGCATTGGGTTTGTCATGAGAGTACCCTTTAATCATATTTCGGGTCTCCACTTGCTGCCAGCTCCGGGCAGAGGTATATTGCCAGATACGGGCAGTACTGTTCTGTCAGCTCCGGACAGGATAGGTTTGCCTGCTATGGGCAGTTTCAGGGAGTGAGAAATAGATTGGCCTGAACAGGCACCCCTGTGAGAAATCCATATTATTTGTATTTATTTAGTTATATTTGATAGCAACAAACTTATCATAATATAGAGAAAGACTTGAATGATTAGCTCAGAGTTGTACCTCAGAATGTGAATTGGCCATCAGGTATTATTTCTGAAGGATTTCTCATTCCCTCTGATAAATACTGTGTCTCAGATGAGGGAGTAGTGGACACTGATAATAAGAATTTACTCACCGGTAATTCTATTTCTCGTAGTCCGTAGTGGATGCTGGGAACTCCGTAAGGACCATGGGGAATAGCGGGCTCCGAAGAAGGCTGGGCACTCTAGAAAGATTTATGACTACCTGGTGTGCACTGGCTCCTCCCACCATGACCCTCCTCCAAGCCTCAGTTAGGACACTGTGCCCGGACGAGCAGACATAATAAGGAAGGATTTAGAATCCCGGGTAAGACTCTTACCAGCCACACCAATCACACCGTACAACTCGTGATACTATATCCAGTTTGACAGTATGAAAACAACTGAGCCTCTCAACAGATGGCTCAACAATAACCCTTTAGTTAACAGTAACTATGTACAAGTATTGCAGACAATCCGCACTTGGGATGGGCGTCCAGCATCCACTACGGACTACGAGAAATAGAATTACCGGTGAGTAAATTCTTATTTTCTCTAACGTCCTAGTGGATGCTGGGAACTCCGTAAGGACCATGGAGATTATACCAAAGCTCCCAAACGGGCGGGAGAGTGCGGATGACTCTGTAGCACCGAATGAGAGAACTCCAGGTCCTCCTCAGCCAGGGTATCAAATTTGTAGAATTTTGCAAACGTGTTTGCCCCTGACCAAGTAGCTGCTCGGCAAAGTTGTAAAGCCGAGACCCCTCGGGCAGCCGCCCAAGATGAGCCCACCTTCCTTGTGGAATGGGCATTTACAGATTTTGGCTGTGGTATGCCTGCCGCAGAATGTGCAAGCTGAATTGTACTACAAATCCAGCGAGCAATAGACTGCTTAGAAGCAGGAGCACCCAGCTTGTTGGGTGCATACAGGATAAACAACGAGTCAGTTTTCCTGACTCCAGCCGTCCTAGAAACATATATTTTCAGGGCCCTGACAACGTCTAGCAACTTGGAGTCCTCCAATTCACTAGTAGCCGCAGGCACCACAATAGGCTGGTTCAGGTGAAACGCTGACACCACCTTAGGGAGAAATTGGGGATGAGTCCTCAACTCTGCCCTATCCATATGGAAAATCAGATAAGGGCTTTTACATGATAAAGCCGATAATTCTGACACTCGCCTGGCTGAAGCCAAGGCTAATAACATGACCACTTTCCACGTGAGATATTTCAGATCCACGGTTTTTAGTGGCTCAAACCAATGTGATTTTAAGAAACTCAACATCACGTTGAGATCCCAAGGTGCCACAGGAGGCACAAACGGGGGCTGAATATGCAGCACTCCTTTTACAAAAGTCTGAACTTCAGGTACTGAAGCTAGTTCTTTTTGAAAGAAAATCGACAGAGCCGAGATCTGTACTTTAATGGAGCCTAGTTTTAGGCCCATATCCACTCCTGCTTGCAGGAAATGCAGAAATCGACCTAGTTGAAATTCCTCTGTTGGGGCCTTATTGGCCTCGCACCATGCAACATATTTTCGCCATATGCGGTGATAATGCGTTGCCGTAACATCTTTCCTGGCCTTAATAAGCGTAGGTATGACTTCTTCCGGAATACCCTTTTCCTTTAGGATCCGGTGTTCAACCGCCATGCCGTCAAACGCAGCCGCGGTAAGTCTTGGAACAGACAGGGCCCCTGCTGTATCAGGTCCTGTCTGAGCGGTAGAGGCCACGGGTCCTCTGAGAGCATCTCTTGAAGTTCCGGGTATCACGCTCGTCTTGGCCAATCCGGAACCACGAGAATTGTGTTTACTCCTCACTTTCTTATTATTCTCAATACCTTTGGAATGAGAGGCAGAGGAGGGAACACATAAACCGACCGGTACACCCACGGTGTCACTAGAGCGTCCACAGCTATCGCCTGAGGGTCCCTTGACCTGGCGCAATATCTTTTTAACTTTTTGTTGAGACGGGACGCCATCATGTCCACCTGTGGTTTTTCCCAACGGTTTACCAGCATCTGGAAGACTTCTGGGTGAAGTCCCCACTCTCCCGGGTGGAGGTCGTGTCTGCTGAGGAAGTCTGCTTCCCAGTTGTCCACTCCCGGAATGAACACTGCTGACAGTGCTAGTACATGATTCTCCGCCCATCGGAGAATTCTTGTGGCTTCTGCCATCGCCATCCTGCTTCTTGTGCCGCCCTGTCGATTTACATGGGCGACTGCCGTGATGTTATCTGACTGGATCAGCACCGGCTGGTGTAGGAGCAGGGCTTTTGCTCGACTTAGGGCATTGTAGATGGCCCTTAGTTCCAGAATATTTATGTGAAGGGAAGTCACCTGACTCGACCATAGTCCTTGGAAGTTTCTTCCCTGTATGACTGCCCCCCAGCCTCGAAGGCTGGCATCCGTGGTCACCAGGACCCATTCCTGTATTCCGTACCTGCGGCCCTCTAGAAGATGGGCACTCTGCAGCCACCACAGTAGAGACACCCTGGTTCTTGGAGACAGGGTTATTAAGCGATGCATCTGAAGATGCGATCCGAACCACTGGTCCAACAGGTCCCACTGAAAGATTCTGGCATGGAACCTGCCGAAGGGAATTGCTTCGTAAGAAGCCACCATCTTCCCCAGGACCCGTGTGCAGCGATGCACTGATACTTGTTTTGGTTTCAGGAGGTCTCTGACTAGAGATGACAACTCCCTGGCTTTCTCCTCCGGGAGAAACACTTTCTTCTGGACTGTATCCAGAATCATACCCAGGAACAGTAGCCGTGTCGTCGGAACCAGCTGTGACTTTGGGATATTCAGAATCCAGCCGTGCTGGTGCAGCACCTCCTGAGATAGTGCTACTCCCACCAACAACTGTTCCTTGGACCTCGCTTTTATTAGGAGATCGTCCAAGTACGGGATAATTAAAACTCCCTTTCTTCGAAGGAGTATCATCATTTCCGCCATAACCTTGGTAAATACCCTCGGTGCCGTGGACAGTCCAAACGGCAGCGTCTGGAATTGGTAATGGCAATCCTGTACCACAAATCTGAGGTACTCCCGGTGAGGATGGTAAATGGGGACATGTAGGTAAGCATCCTTGATGTCCAGGGATACCATGTAATCCCCCTCGTCCAGGCTTGCAATAACCGCCCTGAGCGATTCCATCTTGAACTTGAATTTCTTTATGTACGTGTTCAAGGATTTCAAATTTAGAATGGGTCTCACCGAACCGTCCGGTTTCGGTACCACAAATAGTGTGGAATAATAACCCCGGCCTTGTTGAAGTAGGGGTACCTTGATTATCACCTGCTGGGAATACAGCTTGTGAATTGCCGCTAGCACCACCTCCCTGTCTGAGGGAGCAATCGGTAAGGCAGATTTTAGGAACCGGTGGGGTGGGGACGCCTCGAAATCCAGCTTGTACCCCTGAGATACTATTTGCAGGATCCAGGGATCCACCTGTGAGCGAACCCACTGATCGCTGAAATTTTTGAGGCGACCCCCCACCGTACCTGGCTCCGCCTGTGGAGCCCCACCGTCATGCGGCGGACTTGGAAGAAGAAGCGGGGGAGGACTTTTGCTCCTGGGAACCTGCTGTTTGTTGCAGCCTTTTTCCCCTACCTCTGCCTCTGGACAGAAAGGACCCGCCTTTTCCACGCCTGTTTTTCTGGGTCCGAAAGGACTGAACCTGATAAAAACGGCGCCTTCTTAGGCTGTGAGGGGACATGGGGTAAAAATGCTGACTTCCCAGACGTTGCTGTGGAAACTAGGTCCGAGAGACCATCCCCAAATAATTCCTCACCCTTATATGGTAACACTTCCATGTGCTTTTTTGAATCCGCATCTCCTGTCCACTGGCGAGTCCATAAGCCTCTCCTAGCAGAAATGGACAATGCACTTACTTTAGATGCCAGTCGGCAGATTTCCCTCTGTGCATCTCTCATATATAAGACTGAGTCTTTTATATGGTCTATGGTTAACAGGATCGTGTCTCTGTCTAATGTGTCAATATTTTCTGACAGTTTATCTGACCACGCAGCGGCAGCACTGCACATCCAAGCTGACGCAATAGCTGGCCTAAGTATAATGCCTGTGTGTGTATATACAGACTTCAGGATCGCCTCCTGCTTTCTATCAGCAGGTTCCTTGAGGACGGCCGTATCCGGAGACGGTAGTGCCACCTTTTTAGACAAACGTGTGAGCGCTTTATCCACTCTAGGGGGTGTTTCCCAACGTGACCTATCCTCTGGCGGGAAAGGGAACGCCATTAGTACCTTCTTAGGAATTACCAATTTTTTATCAGGGAAAGCCCACGCTTCTTCACACACTTCATTTAATTCATCTGATGGGGGAAAAACTACGGGTAGTTTTTTCTCTCCAAACATAATACCCTTTTTAGTGGTACCTGTAGTTATATCAGAAATGTGTAACACCTCTTTCATTGCCTCAATCATGCAGTGAATGGCCTTAGTGGGCATCAGGTTAGACTCATCGTCGTCGACACTGGTGTCAGTATCAGTGTCGACATCTGGGTCTGCTTGAGGTAGCGGGCGTTTTAGAGCCCCTGATGACCCATGCGACGCCTGGGCAGGCACGAGCTGAGAAGTCGGCTGTCCCACATTTGGCATGTCGTCGATTTTCTTATATAGGGAGTCTATACGTGCACTCATTACTTTCCATAAGCCCATCCACTCAGGTGTCTGCCCCGCAGGGGGTGACATCCCTTCTAAAGGCATCTGCTCCGCCTCCACATCATTATCCTCATCAAACATGTCGACACAGCCGTACCGACACACCACACACACACAAGGAATGCTCCGAATGAGGACAGGACCCACAAAAGCCCTTTGGGGGGACAGAGTGAGAGTATGCCAGCACACACCAGAGCGCTATATAATGCAGGGACTAACTGAGTTATGTCCCCTATAGCTGCTGTTTTATATAATATATATATTGCGCCTAAATTTAGTGCCCCCCCTCTCTGTTTTTACCCTGTTCTGTAGTGTAGACTGCAGGGGAGAGCCAGGGAGCTTCCTTCCAGCGGATCTGTGAAGGAGAAATGGCGCCTGTGTGCAGCAGGAGATAGCTCCGCCCCTTTTCCGCGGCCTATTCTCCCGCTTTTTTCCATATTCTGGCAGGGGTATTTTCCACATATATAGCCTCTGGGACTATATATTGTGGAGTTTTTGCCAGCCAAGGTGTTATTATTGCTTCTCCGGGCGCCCCCCCCCCCCCCCAGCGCCCTGCACCCTCAGTGACCGGAGTATGAAGTGTGTATGAGGAGCAATGTCGCACAGCTGCAGTGCTGTGCGCTACCTTGGTGAAGACTGATGTCTTCTGCCGCCGTTTTTCCGGACCTCTTCTTGCTTCTGGCTCTGTAAGGGGGACGGCGGCGCGGCTCCGGGACCGAACACCAAGGACTGGGCCTGCGGTCGATCCCTCTGGAGCTAATGGTGTCCAGTAGCCTAAGAAGCCCAATCCGGCTGCAAGCAGGCGAGTTCGCTTCTTCTCCCCTTAGTCCCTCGCTGCAGTGAGCCTGTTGCCAGCAGGTCTCACTGAAAATAAAAAACCTAAATCTATACTTTCTTTCTAAGGGCTCAGGAGAGCCCCTAGTGTGCATCCAACCTCGGCCGGGCACGAAATCTAACTGAGGCTTGGAGGAGGGTCATGGTGGGAGGAGCCAGTGCACACCAGGTAGTCATAAATCTTTCTAGAGTGCCCAGCCTCCTTCGGAGCCCGCTATTCCCCATGGTCCTTACGGAGTTCCCAGCATCCACTAGGACGTTAGAGAAATAACCTTTACCAAGGATTTTATGTCCATTTTTGCAATATATGAGGAAATAACAGTGTGTCAGCCAGAGAGACTGAGCCTGTGTCCTCATCCTTCAGCGCTGAAGAAAAATCTGATTCAGTGAGTGTTAGCTCCGCCCAGTTGCTAGTGTGCATGTGACCTGTGCACAACCTAGCCTGCTGGGCAAGTGCAACTTCACTGCTAGTGTCGGCAGGTTAGTGATTTAAAAATTTCACTTCCCTGCCTTACAGCGGAAAATCATGATGCTGACTACATAACCCACCTGCTGTTGCTAGGTAGCAGTCCTCCCGACGAACAAATACTGTGTGTCATAAGAAATGGACTGTTTTTTGGGCACACAGAGATGAGGTCATGAAAAGTGGGTGGTGACTGCTCACTGCATTGCATTAAACATGGCCGATGAGTTACTACTGAGTAGCCTGGAGTTCCTGAGTTACTGGTGTTTTTTGCTGTTTCACACAACAAATGAGAGCCTGATGCAGCTGCTTACACTGTGCTACCTGGTGCAGTGTTATGTCAGTAGGAGAATTGCACAATTTCTGGCTGAGAGAGCTAATATTGGATCATACTTACCGACATTCTGGCTGCTCTCTGCGGGAGAGAGCAGCCAGGTCGGCTCAGCAGGCGGGCAGGGGAGTGCTGTGACATAAGGAGGTGGTGGGCCGGAGGCGGGGTGGGGGTGGAGCAATGGTGGGGCAGGGCGGGGTTACGGTGACGCCTCCTTTAAGCCACGCCCCCGCTCTGTAATGCCACGATCACCGGCATTACACTGCAGGGGGTGTGGCTATGATGACGCGATTCAGCAAGAATCGCGTCATCGACTGCCCGGACCACCCACTTTACACACTAAGTGGGCGGACGGGCAGGGGGGACCCCTCAAATCGTGAGACTTGCCTGCTCTTCCGGGGGGCCGGGAGGGTCACCCGATTTTCGGGAGCCTCCCGGCCATTCCGGGAGAGTAGGCAAGTATGTATTGGATGCATTTGCAAAGGAGGAGATAAATCAGACTCCAGTGCCCCAATCAGCCATACTAGCACGCTCAGCTAATCACCCAGTAATCCGCCTGCTCAACCAATCATTGCTGGTTACCGCAACCCAGATCCAAAACCCCACAGATCACACAGCGGGCAGGAAAAACCCTGGTAACTACCAGAGTCAAAGTCCTGGGAATTTCGACCTGGATTGACTCTTTCATACAAAAAAATGACCCAGGTAGACCCAGCTCATGCAGAATATTAATGGGTAATTTTCTCTGTGTAAAAAGGGTATAATACTCATGTAACATACTTCGTAGCTGTGCCAAAGAATATTACACCATCCGCACAAAATTACACTAATCATAGTAACCATTATTTAAGACACAAGCGTCTTTATTGCCCGAATGTGCATCTAAATAACCTTTTACAACCTAAATTCCGGGTCTGAACTGGGATTTGAAACATGGTTCCGGAGCAGGTTAGACCCACAACACCTCATTCTACATTGCAGTTTCAACCACATTTATTCCTGAGTCAGAGCCGTTTATACTGCACATGGGTACAGTAGAGATGTAAATCTCAGCAGCAGCAGCATGAGCCCCGCCTCCAGTATGGATTACTGCGGCACCCCTGACATCACTGATCCTGCCCCCGGTTCAGTGTCAGCTCAGCAGAAACCAGAAAGTACAGCAGCACCAGCATCCTGCGTGCAGGTACAGTATAGGATTTCTCCATGCTGTAAATGGGAGCTGGGTTTCTATAATGGGTGCAGTGTGTGCGGGGGGGCCACACCACACACACTGCACCCATTTCTCATATACTTACCTTTCCGGAGTCCATCGCTGACCGTGTGTGGGCCCCCTCCTCTCCCGTAGCCGTTGCGCCGCTGCTAGCGCACTGACCACTAGAGATTCTGGCACAGTGCTAGAGTCTACAGCGCATGCGCAGGACTCTGGAAAAATGGCGTGGTGGCCATTTTTCGTACTCCTGCGCATGCGCTGTAGACTCTGGCACTGTGCCAGAGTCTACAGCACTGAGAGTGCTAGCAGCGGCGTGACGGCTACGGGAGAGGAGGGGGCCCACACATGGAGTCTGCACACGGGTCCCCTCCTCTCTTGAGACTCCCGTTTCCTGGGTTAACCATTTTCCACTGAGCCACAACCCAGGTTAACCTTGCAATAACCCGTGTTATAGCGGAAGTGGAAAACGGGTATTAGTCACAAGCTGATGCATAAAAACAGCTTCACAAGACTGTACTCATTAATTTATTATTCAACACTTGTATATCTGTGTGTGACTGAGTCTGAATCTGAATACAAAGTGCTACGATGCTGTGGCAACGGTTTTTATGCACATTAAGTTATGTTGTGCTTCGTCGTATATAGATTCAGAATTGCACACAGATATACAAGTGTCGAATATAAAATTAATCAGTGCACTCCAGTAAGCGGTTTTGTACCATTGCATTGTAACAAAGGGGGAGATGTACTAAGCAGTGATAAAAGTGGAGAAGTGCGCCAGTGGAGAAGTTGCCTATGGCAACCAATCAGCATTGACGTAACATTTATAATTTGCATAATATACAAGTATACAGTCCGGGAACTGGCAGCTCATCTATTCCAGGCTTCTTGTGCCGCATGGCGTATTGAGGCTAGGTGTATGAGGACACATCTATAGAGACAATTGCACAGATTTAATTGGAGATTAAATACAAAAAAGGAAATAATGAATTGTGTGTAACTAGGGTCTTCTGATTATGCATATGATTGCAAATGATTATGCTCCAGCCAATCGGCTCCTGTCATGTGTTTGAAAAATGACAGTTGAGAGCAGATTGCTTGGAGCTAGGTGGCGCTTTTGACCAATGAACTGAGAGTACAAAGTAGCTCACATAAAACACAACAGGAAACAGATACCTGCTCCAAAAAGCCTACAATCTGCGAAGAAATAACTGAAACCAGACCTTTGCATAAAGTACAAATGATCTGAAACCTGGTGTAATAGGGAAGTTCTATCTTACTAAAGGCATACTTGCCTACTTTTGAAAAAGCATTTTAGGGAGATATGAAAGTAACACCTATCAGCACGGGCGTGCACTGCTGTATCTGAGAGGCGTGTCATGAAAATGACTTACATCCAAATGTAAATGAGCCCCAAAGTTAGTAAGATCTATTTGTTGAAGAAAAGACACTGATATTTTGCAGGATTTGTTCATGTATTGTGTTTTACAAGAGGTTCCATATACTGTAAGTGGTCATAGGGATCGTTGTGCCTTATAACCAATGCAGGGAAATGGCACTAATGATCCTATTTGAATGTATTTATCTCTGATTTATTTTTCCCCCAAGAATGTAATAGCTGCATAATGGGGATAAGGTGCAATCAGGGAGATTGACTGACTTTTCAGGGAGTGCGGGAGATTGCTTCTATTTCAGGGAGTCTCTTGCAGAATGAGGGAGGGTAGGCAACTATGACTAAAGGCCTGATTCATGATTGTAGGTGTGCTATAGTGCAGAGGCGTTACCGGGTGTGGTGACACCCGGAGCGCACTCTGTACTATTACACCCCCCATCCCCTGCTCAGGCCGCCAGAGCCACGGGCGCCCAAAAAGGGAGTGTGGCCTAATTTGAAAGGGGCGTGGCCTCATGGGTCTTTTCTCCTTCGCTCCGGGGGCATGTCCAGCTTCCCCGAAGATGCTGGCTGCCCCCTGGAGACTGGTTTGTGTGTGTGTGCCGGCTCTTATCTGTAACAGGAGCCAAGTGCCGCAGGAGATTGTCTCACTGCAACACTCGGCTCCTGTCACTGCAGAAGATCTGGCACTTTGGTGTCACCCCTTCTGAGGGGGACACCTGGATGCGGCCCACACCCGCCTTCTGACGCCACTGCTATACCAGAGTTTGCTAACCTCTGCCACAGTCTAGATTTTAAGGATATCCATACTTGAGCACATGTGTCTTATTTATTATCTCTGTCAGTTTGATTTAACTATCTGAACTCAAGCATTGATCTGTTTAAAACCTGAACTGTAATGGTGGAGTTTGGGAAACTCTGTTGTACGTAATTGCGTATGATATCACTATGATTAGAGATGGTAACTGTGATCCATTGGCATTTTGGGGAGGTGACTTAAAGTAAATGCTAAAAAGGGGCCATCTCATAGGGTTGTTATGGGCATGTTTTGGCATGTGGTTGCATTCTCTATCCCATCACTGCAGCCACAGTTGCTATACTATATTTTAAGGTAGTTAAGAAGTAGACTCTGAGAAAGTCATGGGCTGCATGTTGCGTTCCATGTTGTGTCAATGGTGGAGTGTTCAGATTCACCAGCGGAACTGCACAGTGCTGGGATATGCACAGTGAGAGTCGCAGGATTTGCTCCGTCCATTGCACTTTACTACACTAGAAAATGTGGCAATTGCATATTTTCGCACTTATTTCTTATACAGAGCAACATTTTCCATTGGACTATCCATGAGAAATCACAGCCTCTGAATCAGGCCCAATGAGAGCTGTGAGGGGAAAGTGAGGGTCAGCCCTTCCTGCAGCTCTATACTGCACAGCTGTTAGACACACGGGTTTTCTTCAGGTTGCCGACTGTCGGGATCCCGGCGCACAGTATACCGGCGCTGGAATCCTGACAGCCGGCATACCGACAGTAATTCTCCCTCGTGGGGGTCCACGACCCCCCTGGAGGGAGAATAAATAGCGTGGCGTGCGTAGTGCGCCACCGTGCCTGCAGCGTGGTGAGAGCAGTGAGCCCGCAAGGGGCTCATTTGCGCTCGCCACGCTGTCGGTATGCCGGCGGTCGGGCTTCCGGCGCCGGTATGCTGGTTGCCGGGAGCCCGGCCGCCGGCATACCATACCACACCCAGACACACACCTTACAGAATTATATAATAGGTTCCATAAGGTCCAATCCAAGCCACTGTGTACAAAGATGCAGCTATGGATGCAGATCAGTCAAGTAACTCTACGCCACAAAGAATGGGCACCGGAACTAAAACACCATAGCAATTGTGCCACATATGAGATTTCAATCACAGTCTGCGACATGCCTCCAAAACGGTCAGGACACGCCTGCATATGTCACTCACACGCATATGCCCCGATAAATGCTCAACTGCGAAAATATATTAGAAGAACTAGCCTGGATTACCTAAAACGATTTAGTCAACTGATCGCCTATAACTGGGCTACCCAAACCTTTCTCAGAAGCTTTTGCAAATTTAGGCAATGCACCATAGAGATGCCATATAATTAGTTTCTATATTATATAAATATAGACCCTATCTTGGTACAAAACACCAGTCTGCATATTAGGGGTCATTCCGAGTTGATCGCTCACTAGCTACTTTTTGCAGCTGTGCAAACGCATAGTCGCCGCCCACTGGGGAGTGTATATTTGCTGTGCAAGGGTGAGATCACATGTGTAGCCGAGCGGTACAAAAATAGTTTGTGCAGTTTCTGAGTAGCTCAGAACTTACTCAGTCCTTGCGATCACTTCAGCCTGTCCAGTCCTGGAATTGACGTCAGAAACACACCCTGCAAACGCTTGGACATGAATAAAGTAGAAGTACTGGCGCCGGCTGAAGTTCAAAGAAAATTGACTGTACCAAAGTGATAAAAAATCTTATATTTAATTTCTACACATTCATAAAGATAAAAGGAAAATATTCCTCAATGATAAAATACAATCAAAATGTAAATAGCTAATATATATCTGAACTGCAGCTAAACCCAGTAAGAATGTATCGTCTACAGTCCCTGGCTAGGACATTTGCCAACAGCTATATCACAAGTTCAAATTGAACAGGGTTGATTACCAGACTTTTTTTTTCCCGATGGAAATTCCCTAGGTATCCATTTGCAGAGGAAACCAGATGGCAGATGGGTATAAGTCCGGATTTCTAAGTCCCTTGTGTGCAAAATTGGAGCCGATGCTTGTAGTTCTTCAGATAAAAAGAAGCTCAATGCGTTTCACTGGTCTTATGGGTGCCAGCTTCCTCAGGAGCATATATCTAGTAGCTATCTAGCAGACTATATATACCCTTAGAATCATAGGGCAATTGAAAACATCTGTCAATCACAACATGATAAATAAATATTTCATAAAAATAAGTTAAAAACTTAGTAGAAGGCAATCCTTTATAACATACTGCAATGGATATTATTTATTTATAAAAACGAGGTCTCAAAGTGTTAAAAAGATTAATAATAATATATAATCTAAACATGTACCATGTGATCTTTCTTGATCACATGGTATCTGTAAACCAATGGGCGCTGTGTGTTTGTATGTGTGTGTTCCCGCCCGGGAGCACGTGATCTCCTCCGATCACGTGACCCAGCTATCGGGATCACACGGCGCATACCCGGAAGCGTCATTACGCTCCGTGGAGCGCACAAGCAAGGACTGCGGAAGTGATTGTGTTCCAAAGGTTCATGGCAATCACATCAACAAGACCTCAGATCCTCATACTGCGCATGCGTGAAAATATCATTGCGCTCTGTGGAGCTCACAGCTGTTCATAGAGAGAAAGATTTATGTTCTATGGATCTCAGATCCAATAGAACATGAGGTGGGGGGATCCTTATATTAATATGGGGAAAACAAGGGGAGACATCCATACATTCGAATAAATAGAGGGTTAATTATCATAATAAAATCCATTTTTTCTTTATTCAAATGAATTTAGTTCAATTTTCAGTGTACATACAGTGTATATTGCTATTATCAAAATTTCAGGTACCAACAGTGTATCTTTGGACTAGAGGGAAAAGACAAAGAAAGGACTATAACTTTTGAGGAAAGGAGTCTTACACCTTATAAAGAGGAACCTAATGTGTATATATGCATCAATTATATACATATACAGGTTGAGTATCCCATATCCAAATATTCCGAAATACGGACTTTTTTGAGTGAGAGTGAGATAGTGAAACCTTTGTTTTTTGATGGCTCAATGTACACAAACTTTGTTTAATACACAAAGTTATTAAAAATATTGTATTAAATGACCCCCAGGCTGTGTGTATAAGGTGTATATGAAACATAAATGAATTGTGTGAATGTACACGCGCTTTGTTTAATGCACGAAGTTATAAAAAATATTGTCTAAAATGACCTGCAGGCTGTGTGTATAAGGTGTATATGTAACATAAAAGCATTCTGTGCTTATATTTAGGTCCCATCACCATGATATCTCCTTATGGTATGCAATTATTCCAAAATACGGAAAAATCCGATATCCAAAATACCTCTGGTCCCAAGCATTTTGGATAAGGGATACTCAACCTGTATCCGAATATTCACCAAAAGCAGTTTCAAAAAGGTATTATTGTATAGTGTTTAATTCTATACTTTCATTAAGTCCATCTGGGTACAGGGAACCAAATTTAAGTATCCAGTAAACTTCTCTACAGCAAAGTTTATAGAACCTGTCACCTCCCCTGGGTGTGGGGGCGACATGTTCAATACAAATAAGAGACAGACTCTTGGGGTCCCCCGAGTGTATTTGTGAAAAGTGTCTCGAGACATTGTGTTTATCGAATTTTTTGATTATATTCCTGCGGTGTTCCATAAACCTGGTGTGTATGGGTCTGGTGGTCCTCCCCACATAATTGAGGCCACAACCACAGGTCAGAAGATAAATCACATAATTTGTATCACAATTCATAAAAGTTTTTATGTTATATTGTTCATTAGTCCCCGGTATAGTTATTGAGCACGTTTTTTTAGGCATATGTGTACACGTAGTGCAGCGGGTCTTCCCACAATTGAAGCACCCGGTTGGTCTAGTTGGCAGCCACATGCATCCTATGGGTGTCTCTTTTTTCCGCTCTCGGGGATCTAAGTATGTTGGAGCTAATATGGTTTTAAGAGACTTATTTTTCTTAAATATCACCAGGGGTTTGGAAGGAAGCACTTGATTTAGGGTTCGATCTTGTTTTAAAACTCTGTAATTTTTGGAAATAATAGATCGTATTTCCTGAGATGAATTATTATATTTGCATATAAATGCCAACTGTCTCTCACTATTGTCAATGTTACCATTTTTACTGCTATTGGTTCCGTCTTTAATTTTTGGAATGAGTAGTTCAGATCTATCCATATTATACACCTCACTGAAAGCTTGTTGGAGTAAATTCTCCGGATATTTTCTCCGTCTCAAGGAGTCCATTAATTCCTCCGCCTGCTGTGAAAATACATTAATATCTGAACAATTTCTCCTAAGACGCATCATCTGCCCCTTGGGGATGTTACGTTTCCAAGGGGCATGATGTGCGCTCTCAAAATGTAAGTACGAAAATGTGCTCACTGATTTGGTGTAATTAGATGTAATGATTTTGTTATCTTTGATTTCGAGGGTCACATCCAGGAAGTCTATGCGCTCCCTGCTGTGTTCAAAAGTGAATGATAAATTATAAGTGTTGTGATTAAGATAGGAAACAAAAGAAGAAATACTAGAAAGATCCCCTTCCCAAATGATAAAAAGGTCATCAATGTAACGGCCATAGAAGACCAGGTTATCCCCCCAGCCGCTTCCCCACACAAGTGAGTCCTCAAGGTCTCCCATGTATAGGTTAGCATAACTGGGGGCAAACCTGGTCCCCATGGCCGTCCCCATTATCTGTAGATAGTACGTGGACAGAAAAAGAAAATAATTGTGAGATAGTATAAAGGAAATAGACTGAAGAATAAAAGTCTGGTGTTCAGTGCTGAGGTCCCCATCCAGGGACAATTTCCTTGAAATAATGTCTATCCCCCTCGAGTGGGGGATATGTGTATATAATGCTTGTACATCTAACGTTAGGAAATGATAGTTCTCTTTCCATTGTATATTCTGAATTTTGTTGAGAAAATCTGTCGTGTCCCTGATATGTGACCTCAGCGCTGAGACACGAGACTGGAGAAAGGAATCAACATAAAAAGAAAGGTTAGATGTAATAGAACCGATACCAGAGATGATTGGTCGCCCAGGAGGTGTAGTGAGGGACTTGTGAATCTTAGGAAGAAAATAAAAAGTGGGTGAAACTGGAAATTGGGGTAGAAGGAAGCCATATTCTTCCTTGGATATGACCCCCGACTTCAGAGCGGAGTCCAGCAAGGTCCTGATTTCCTTCAGAAAAACATCAGTAGGGTTTTTTTTCCAATACACAATAAAACTCTTTATCCCCTAACTGTCGGTTAGCCTCATTGATATAATCTGTTCTATTCATAACCACAAGACCCCCACCCTTGTCTGCTTCCTTTATGACAAGGGTGCTGTCCTGTGTGAGGTTCTTAAGTGCTCTCCTCTCTTCCCTGGATAGGTTAGATGGAGACTTTCTACAACCCTGCTGTCGTCCTACCAGATCTCTAAAGTCTTCTAACGTTATTTTATAAAAAGATTCTATTGAACTACTTTTGGTATATATAGGAAAAAAAATCGGATTTTTTCTTAAAGATGGTAGGTTCTCTCTCAAGGTCGTAGACCTTCTGTTCTTGGGCCCCTTCTATGTGATTCTGCTCCCAAAGTTCTTCCAAGGAGGCCAGTAGGACATCGTCATTACTATCTAGCACTATTGGAATAGATGATTCATCATCCTTGGATAATTTTTTGTTTGCAAAATACTTTTTCCTGCACATAGTGCGAACATATCGGTTTAACTCTACAAAGAGGTCGAACATATTTGGTCCACTTGTCGGGGCAAACTTAAGGCCTCTTTCTAACAGTGAAATTTCTGAATTATTAAGTTCCCTAGAGGAAAGATTAAACACACTTTGTCTCTTATTTGACAGATCCTGACTCATGCCTATATTCTCCTTGGATTTTTCATTTCCTTTTCTAAGTCTGCCTGCTCTTCTTCCCCTCAGTTTGAATCTCTTCTCCTTTTGGGTGTCCCCCATGTGTTTATTTTGGTTGTGTCCCAGGTTTTTGTTTTCGGGCGTGCCCCCAAAAAATGGTCCCTGGAGTCATTCCCTTCTCTATTCGTAGAATTATCTCTGTAGCTGTTTCTACGGGGATAAAACCTTTTGGGCTAATATTCTACTTTCTTATCTTTAGTCCATCGTGTTTCTTCCCCCTTTTGTTGTTCTGTGACCCGTCTGTCTCCCCTATCCCAGTTCCTCCTCCCCCTATCTTGATGTATTTCTTGTCTTTCCCCAAGATAGTCTCTTTTTTGTTGTTGTTTCTCTTTCTCTCTATAGGTTCTTACTATATTATTTTCATAATCTGATAGATCTCTCCTAAACTTCTTCTGTTTAGTTTCCATAATCTGACGCTCATATTTAATGACTCTATCGTTAATTATCTTATCTTTTTCTTTTAATCTCTCATCATTCTTATCCATTGTTTTCTTGATATCTTCTATCTCCTTTTCTATTGCCTGAACCTTCGATGTCCTATACCTGACGATTAGGCCAATCAGTGCAAAGGAACAATCATCCAACAGTTGATCCCAGAGCCTCTGATATTCCACATCATTCTGGAATATTGATGGTTTAAAAAGACGGAGGCCTCTGGGAATCATTTTCTTATCCAAATATTGTTGGAGATTGACACTATCTAACCAATTTCTTGATTCTGCTTTAAGCAGATCTTCTAATTTGTATAGTTTCTTAAAGAAATCTGTTTCATCAGGTATAGGGACATCAGTCTTAGGTTCATCTAAATGAGACCAAAAGGATTGCCTTCTACTATTACGTTCATTTAAATTTGAAAAACAGCTCATGACTGCAGCACTCACTGACCAAAAAATGTAAACCAAAACAAAAAGTGTAAATAGAGTGCGCTGTCAGCGGCAGCCTGTACAGGGAAGGTCAATTCCCTTATAAAGAGGAACAAGAATAAAGTAGAAGTACTGGCGCCGGCTGAAGTTCAAAGAAAATTGACTGTACCAAAGTGATAAAAAATCTTATATTTAATTTCTACACATTCATAAAGATAAAAGGAAAATATTCCTCAATGATAAAATACAATCAAAATGTAAATAGCTAATATATATCTGAACTGCAGCTAAACCCAGTAAGAATGTATCGTCCACAGTCCCTGGCTAGGACATTTGCCAACAGCTATATCACAAGTTCAAATTGAACAGGGTTGATTACCAGACTTTTTTTTCCCAATGGAAATTCCCTAGGTATCCATTTGCAGAGGAAACCAGATGGCAGATGGGTATAAGTCCGAATTTGTAAGTCACTTGTGTGCAAAATTGGAGCCGATGGATGCATATAAGTCCAAATATTGCCAGGATGTGGATAGGGCTGCTGATGCTTGTAGTTCTTCAGATAAAAAGAAGCTCAATGCGTTTCACTGGTCTTATGGGTGCCAGCTTCCTCAGGAGCATATATCTAGTAGCTATCTAGCAGACTATATATACCCTTAGAATCATAGGGCAATTGAAAACATCTGTCAATCACAACATGATAAATAAATATTTCATAAAAATAAGTTAAAAACTTAGTAGAAGGCAATCCTTTATAACATACTGCAATGGATATTATTATTTATAAAAACGAGGTCTCAAAGTGTTAAAAAGATTAATAATAATATATAATCTAAACATGTACCATGTGATCTTTCTTGATCACATGGTATCTGTAAACCAATGGGCGCTGTGTGTTTGTATGTGTGTGTTCCCGCCCAGCTATCGGGATCACACGGCGCATACCCGGAAGCGTCATTACGCTCCGTGGAGCGCACAAGCAAGGACTGCGGAAGTGATTGCGTTCCAAAGGTTCATGGCAATCACATCAACAAGACCTCAGATCCTCATACTGCGCATGCGTGAAAATATCATTGCGCTCAGTGGAGCTCACAGCTGTTCATAGAGAGAAAGATTTATGTTCTATGGATCTCAGATCCAATAGAACATGAGGTGGGGGGATCCTTATATTAATATGGGAAAAACAGGGGGAGACATCCATACATTCGAATAAATAGAGGGTTAATTATCATAATAAAATCCATTTTTTCTTTATTCAAATGAATTTAGTTCAATTTTCAGTGTACATACAGTGTATATTGCTATTATCAAAATTTCAGGTACAAACAGTGTATCTTTGGACTAGAGGGAAAAGACAAAGAAAGGACTATAACTTTTGAGGAAAGGGGTCTTACACCTTATAAAGAGGAACCTAATGTGTATATATGCATCAATTATATACATATATCCGAATATTCACCAAAAGCAGTTTCAAAAAGGTATTATTGTATAGTGTTTAATTCTATACTTTCATTAAGTCCATCTGGGTACAGGGAACCAAATTTAAGTATCCAGTAAACTACTCTACAGCAAAGTTTATTGAACCTGTCACCTCCCCTGGGTGTGGGGGCGACATGTTCAATACAAATAAGAGACAGACTCTTGGGGTCCCCCGAGTGTATTTGTGAAAGTGTCTCGAGACATTGTGTTTATCGAATTTTTTGATTATATTCCTGCGGTGTTCCATAAACCTGGTGTGTATGGGTCTGGTGGTCCTCCCCACATAATTGAGGCCACAACCACAGGTCAGAAGATAAATCACATAATTTGTATCACAATTCATAAAAGTTTTTATGTTATATTGTTCATTAGTCCCCGGTATAGTTATTGAGCACGTTTTTTTAGGCATATGTGTACACGTAGTGCAGCGGGTCTTCCCACAATTGAAGCACCCGGTTGGTCTAGTTGGCAGCCACATGCATCCTATGGGTGTCTCTTTTTTTCGCTCTCGGGGATCTAAGTATGTTGGAGCTAATATGGTTTTAAGAGACTTATTTTTCTTAAATATCACCAGGGGTTTGGAAGGAAGACATGCCTGCGTTTTTCCAAACACTCCCATAAAATGGTCAGTTGACACCCACAAATGCCCTCTTTCTGTCAATCTCCTTGCGATCGGCTGTGTGAATGGATTCTTCGTTAAATCCATCGCACAGCAATGATCTGATTTATACCCGTACGACGAGCCTGCGCATTGCGGTGCATACGCATGTGCAGTAGTGACCTGATTGCTGCGAAAAACAGCAGTGTGCGATCAGGTCGGGATGACCCCCATTGCCAGGTTCCCTATTCACATTTACCTTGCCTTGGCCTGACGCAGAGACATAATACCTGTATTTGTATTGTCATTATGGTTCTTCAACATCTGTTTATATTTTTATTTATGACGTTTTGTAGACAGTAAAAATGAACAAAAGTAAGCTTAGTCATAAGACATTGACAACCATGTTTTTGGCACATTATTTTTTTATTGTACAACAAATATATCATTTACAAAACACAGGACACATGTGTTTGAGTTGGAATACAGATTTTCATATTTGTATTACATTATACAAACAAACAAAATTATAAATAATTACATATTCAAATAAATGCAATACCAGGATCTGGGAGGCATCGAGTAACAAATGTAATTAACATCTAAATTCTAAATGTAGGGAGAATAAATTATATGGGTTCACTATGGTATGCCGTTGGTCGGGCTCCCGGCGACTAGCATATCGGCGCCGGGAGCCCGACCGCCGGCTTACCGACAGAGTAGCAAGTGCAAATGAGCCCCTTGCGGGCTCGCTGCGCTCGCCACGCTACGCGCGCCACACTATTTTATTCTCTCTACAGGTGGGTCGTGGACCCCCACGAGGGAGAATAAGTGTCGGTATGCCGGCTGTCGGGATCCCGGCGCCGGTATACTGTGCGCCGGGATCCCGTCAGTCGGCATACTGAAGACCACCCAATTATATAGCTATATAGACAAACTATTAAAGAAAATAATTATCTTAGATGTTAGGTAATATGATTTTATGAAACCATTCTGTATATTCCAGTACCTTCAAAACTGAGACTTGAACAGACTTGAAAAAGCATTCTGTATTCAACCCCAATATTACCAAGAAAGCTGGGTCAAACTTAATGTAAAGGCACACTGGACAGATCCCCAGTCCCCACAATTCAAGGGGTCTTTAAGCAGGGGTGAGCTGGGCCAGAGGCATCTGCCTCCCCGGCCGATGCCTCCAGAGCTTCTTTGGAGGCAGGTAGAGAATGCTTCCTGGCCACTATGGGGGTCATTCCGGCCCGATCGCTCGCTGCAGTTTGTCGCAGCGCAGCAATCGGGTCAGAACTGCGCATGCGCTGGCGCCGCTGTGCTCCGGCACATGGCAGTCGTCATTGCCTAGCGATCGCCTCTGAGGCAGGAGGCGGCTGAACGGCGGCATTAAGCCGCCGTTTAGGGGGTGTGGTTCGGCCAACGCAGGTGTGGCCGGACCGTTGGGGGGGCGGGCCGCGGCAGCTGTGTGACGTCACACGCAGCCGCTGTGGCCAGTATCAGTGAAGAACAACTCCCTGCCAGCCGCAGGAGCTGCGCTGGCCGGGAGTTACTCCAGAAATACAAAAGCATCGCCGCTGTGCGATGCTTTTGTATTTGTGTGGGGTGGGTGGCACTGACATGCGGGGCGGACTAGCCCTGTGCTGGGCATCCCCCCGCATGTCAGGGAACATGATCATAGCTGTGCCAAATTTAGCACAGCTACGATCAACTCGGAATGACCCCCAATGTGAATTGCATCCAGTCAGAGCAGCCAGGCAGAATACTTTACCTGTCTCCCAGGCTGCAATTAGACAATGAATAGAGGGCAGCTTGCTAATTGGTGGATGGCAGAAGCTATCCTCCAATCGGAGTGCAGCATTCTCTACCTGCCTCCAGCCAGCAGCCAGATAGCAAATGGCTATCAGCTTGCTGATTGGTGGATGGTTGGAGCTATCCAGCAATTAAAGTGCTGACAGCCATTCACTGTACGGAAGCATGTGGAGAGATGGTGTAGGACAGCAGGAGGGGTAAGTTATGATTTTTTTTTTAAATAAAATTATTAATGAGAATGGGTGGGTAGGGGCCCTAATGCATTGGGCCTTCAATGCTGTGAACATGACTATGCAACAAATAATTAGAGCAGAGATTCTCAAACTCGGTCCTCGGGGGCACACACAGTGCATATTTTGCAAGTCTCCTCACAGAATCGCAAGTGAAATAATTAGCTCCACCTGTGGACCTTTAAAATGTGTCAGTGAGTAATTAATACACCTGTGCACCTGCTGGGTTACCTGCAAAACATGCACTGTGTGTGCCCCCGAGGACCGAGTTTGAGAACCTCTGAATTAGAGGATCTATTTTTGCCCTATTCTCCAACGGCCCTCTTGCACTGTCCATTAGCTTTACTTCCTTTATCTCTTCAGCAGAATATACTGCTACAGGAAAAAGCTTGGAGAAAGGTTAATAAACACCTTATTGGAACCCTGGTATATTCTTCCTTTGCTACATTTTGGGGAAACCATGTTTTTCTCCACACCTCTAGACAGTGTTTTGTATAAAAATTGGGCTCATATGGCTATTTCGTCAAAGATGTACCACTTGACCTTGGGGGTCAGATGTTTAGCTGCTTTATACAACTGAGAGAGAAATAGAACATTCATCAAACACATTGTTTATGCATTTCCAAATTCGTCACTATATAACATCTATTACCACCATATTTAGTTCAGCAGACTCCAGAGATTTAATAAAGGTTATGATTACTCTATTTATAATGAGTAGATTTGGGATATGTAATAAACATTTTCATTGTGCCGATTTTACATAGTCATTGTTTTGGGTGAATACTGAGCGGGCTTAGAGTAAAGATTTATATATATATCTCTGGATCACCCAGAAATTATTTCTAAATTAGATCAGATTGCGCCATCACTTTTGTCGGATTTCTGCTTGCACCCCCAGAGGGGTACGAGATGAAATCCTCTTGACAGGTATCACAGCGGTCTGAATTGAATAGCACTTGGAGCTCATTGCAGGCGGTATTCAATCCACACTGAATTTAATCGAGCCCAATGAGAATCTTTATCCCAACTTAGTGCCTAATTCACTAAGGACTGCAATTGCAAAGCTGTTTGCTGCAGCTTTGCGATTGCAATCCTTAGCAATGCAAATGCAGAAGGAGGTTTACAGCACCTCCTTCCTGCATTTGCGATGTGATCGCATTTGGGATGACCATCAGTTGCGAACTTCATCTGCGACAGCAAGCTGATTAAGCCTGAGCTTAGTTAGAGGAGAGGCATGTAGCCCAGATATATAAGAAAACATACATTTTAATCTCTAACCAACCGATACAAGAAAATGTTTTATGCGTAAATACGAAATAATGGGCTAATTTGGTTGGAGCTGTGCCCTAAAGCAAATTACAATATTAGGGTTAGGGGGTTCGGCAAGACCTCTAGTGGATCTAAACCAAAGAAGGCTTCTGGCACACTCTTTTAATATTGTATAATGAATTAATTTTAAAATGTAACTTTTATTACAATTTATTTAAAAAAGGGTGACATTTTCAAAATAGGTATGACATAAGATCAGTGTCTGTCAACCCAGAAAACAAAAAAATGTATTAAAGGCTCAAAACAAATTCCTGCTCTTATATATGCAGAATAAAAACGGAAGTTTTTATATGTAGAACGCCACCCTAATCTATTCATATAATCTCACTGATAAAAAAGTTTTTTTCGTTTAGGTGTTTAGGTGTGATTCATATCCGGTGTATTACTTAATATGAGCAAATATTAATATAGTAATAACCTTTGTGTGTATATGTTGTGTCTTGCCTCACTATTGTTTAGTATTCATGAGCAGATATTATTTGGTAGATCCTTAGCTCAATATGATCTCCCTTGCCCATGAGCTAAGCTCAAAGGTATATCCTATAATATTGAGAGCCGTATAGGTGATAATCATTATCATTACTGACTGTTTTATTTATCCCTTAAGGTCCCTATATGTAAAAGAGTAATTCCTCAACATTCTAGGTCCCCCTATGTATAAGAATAATTCCTCTATATTCCAGACTTTACATTAAATAAGCTCCATATATCATATACTATCCATGTATTACTAATTTTATGTTGACAGACACTGATCTTATGTCATACCTATTTTGAAAATGTCCCCTTTATAAAATAAATTGTAATAAAAGTTACATTTTAAAATTAATTCGTTATACAATATTAGAAGAGTGCGCCACCAAGGAAGCCTTCTTTGGTTTAGACCCACTAGAGGTCTTGCTGAACCCCCTAAGCCTGAGCTTACTCAGGCTTGCCGTCGCAAGGCAGCTTGCAAGGCCAAGCATAATGCTTCTCGCTGCGCAGTCCTTGGCCTCGCCACTCCAGGAAAATGGGATTGCCCGACCCCTCCCTGCAAATGCCTTTGCCTGTCAATCAGGCAGAGGCATTCGCATCTCTATGATGAGGACCCAGAATGGGTCCTGCGCATGCGTGCTCCTCCATCAGGGAAATGCATAAGCGATCCTTACAGAATCACCCCCTTAGAGCATTGTTGTCCCTTTTGACAGTTTTTTTTACAAAACGACAATCATTTACCCACCACTTACACTCTCATTGTTCAGGCAGTTTTGTTGGTTTTTCCCTGAACACATCATACATTTCTCCAATCACATTTAGTTGCTCAGCGCTATCTTTACCCCCATTTGTTGTAATTCTCTATCCATTGTATATACATTTTTGGGTTTAGAATGTTGGGGTATTTTTGCAATGAAGCAAGTTGTGCAGTTAGTATAGGGCCTAATTCAGACCTGATCGCAACAGCAACATTTTTCTCTAATGGGCAAAACCATGGCTAGTGCGGGTGGGGCAGATGTAACATGTGCAGAGAGAGTTAGATTTGGGTGGGGTGTGTTCAAACCAGGGGTTAAAGTGAGCCGCAATGGGGCAGAACTGCGTTCCGTGAGTTCCACTTGGAGACGGAACGCAGTTCCGCCTCCTCCGGCTCACCTAACCCGCTGTGTGCTGCAGGGTGATGCCGGGCGCCCGCTGAGATTACATAGTCACATAGTATCTGAGGTTGAAAAAAGACAATTGTCCATCGAGTTCAACCTATTTGTGGTCTCCTATGCATGATGATTTTACAAAAATTTCTGACTGATGCTGCTGTCAGCCGTTGCATTTTATCCCTATTTATAGTAACTATAATGCATGACTATGCACCATACCCCTGGATATCCTTATCCATTAGGAATTTATCTAACCCATTCTTAAAGGTGTTGACAGATTCCGCCATTACAACTCCCTTGGGCAGGGAATTCCAAACACGTATTGTCCTTACCGTGCCTTTACGACGTATTGTGCGGAATCTCCTCTCCTCTAACCTGAGTGAGTGTCCACGAGTCCTCTGTGTTGATCTAACCAAAAACAGGTCCCGCGCAAGCTCTGTGTATTGTCCCCTTATATATTTGTAGATGTTGATCATATCCCCTCTTAGTCTCCGCTTTTCCAATGTAAACATGCCTAGTCTTTCAAGCCTTTCCTTGTATTCCATCGTCTCCATGCCCTTAATTAGTTTGGTCGCCCTCCTCTGTACCTTTTCTAGCTCCAGGATATCCTTTTTGTAGTACGGTGCCCAGAATTGTACACAGTATTCAAGGTGTGGCCTCACTAGTGATTTATATAACGGGAGTATAATACTCTCGTTCCTAGCATCAATACCCCGTTTTATGCATGCTAATATCTTATTAGCCTTCTTTGCTGCAGTCCTACTTTGGGTACTACTGCTTAGCTTGCTATCTATGAGGACACCTAAGTCATTTTCCAGTACAGAATCCCCTAATTTTACCCCATTTAGTAGGAAGGTGTAATTTTTGTTCTTGTTACCACAGTGCATTACCTTACACTTGTCTGTGTTGAAGCGCATTCTCCATTTGGCTGCCCATGCTTCTAATTTAACTAAGTCGTTCTGAAGAGACTCGGCATCCTCCTCTGTATTTATAGCCTTACACAATTTGGTATCATCTGCAAAAATTGACACCATGCTCTCTAGACCTTCTGTTAGGTCGTTAATGAAAATATTGAACAATAGCGGTCCTAATACTGAGCCTTGCGGCACACCACTTAGCACTTCAGTCCAAGTTGAAAAAGATCCATTAACCACAACGCGCTGCTCCCTATTATCTAACCAGTTTTTGACCCAAGTGCATATTGTGCTTCCTAGCCCTGATTCTTGTAGCTTGTAGATAAGTCCCATGTGTGGTACAGTATCGAACGCTTTGGCAAAGTCTAAAAAGATTACATCCACGTCTTTACCCTGATCTAGGTTTGCGCTTACTGTTTCATAAAAGCCAAGTAAGTTGGTTTGACAGGATCTGTCCTTCATAAACCCATGTTGATTCCTTTTAATGACCTTATTGACTTCAAGGAACTTCTGAATACTATCTCTTAGAATACCTTCCAATACTTTCCCCACTATAGATGTAAGACTAACTGGTCTATAATTACCTGGTTCAGCTTTACTTCCCTTTTTGAATATAGGCACTACTTCCGCTATACGCCAGTCTTTGGGAACCATACCTGATATAACTGAATCCTTAAAGATCAAAGATAGCGGTTTTGCCAGTTCAGAGTGAAGCTCCATTAGAACCCTTGGGTGAATACCATCGGGCCCTGGTGATTTATTAATCTTTAAATGTTTCAATCGGTCACAGACTACTTCCTCGCTTAAATAAGTACCTATCAGTGGGATATTCTCATTATTGAGATTGTGTGTCAGTCCCTGAATTGGGTCCTCTCTAGTGAATACTGTTGAAAAAAACTCATTTAGTGTGTCCGCTATGTCATTATCATTTTTTCTTAAGACTCCCAACTTGTCTTTTAAAGGGCCTATACTCTCCTTCTTTAATCTCTTGCTATTAATGTATTTAAAGAATTTTTTGGGATTCGCTTTGCTTTCCTTTGCTACTAGTTTTTCAGTTTCTACTTTAGCCGCTCTTATTTCCTTCTTGCAAATTTTGTTACATTCCTTATAGTGCTGAAATGACTCTGCTTCCCCGTCAGATTTGTATTTTTTAAATGCTCGCCTTTTCTTGCCCATAAGTTCCTTAATCTTTTTGTTAAGCCACATCGGTTTATGATTTTTATTCCTTTTTTTGCTGCTCATAGGAATAAATTTGAGTGTATTTTTAGCTAGCAGCAATTTTAGCACCTCCCATTTCTCCGTAGTATTTTTTCCTAAAAACAAACCTTCCCATTCAATATCCCTGAAAAATACCCTCATCTTTTCAAAATTTGCTTTGCTAAAGTTTAGAGTCCTAGTTGAGCCAGTATAGGGCTGTTTATGGAAACTGATATTGAATGTGACCATATTGTGGTCGCTGTTTCCTATGGGTTCCCCTACTATAATACCTGATACCAAATCCCCATTGTTTGTTAATACCAGGTCTAAGATTGCATTGTACCTAGTTGGTTCCTCAATTAGTTGGACTAAGTAGTTATCATTAAGTGTGTTTAAAAACATATTGCCCCTAGCAGTATCACATGAATCGTTTTTCCAGTTTATCTCTGGATAGTTAAAATCTCTCATCACTACTATGTCTCCTACTCCTGCTGCTCTTTCAATTTGCTTTAGTAACAATTCCTCATCAGATGCGTTGATACCAGGCGGCCTATAGCATACACCCAATACTAACTTTTTTATTCCTTTTTCCCCGCATGCAATTTCTACCCATAATGTCTCGAAAGTGTCTACAGTCCCCTCCTGAATATCTTCCCGTATATCAGGTTTTAAAAACGGCTTTATGTAAAGACACACCCCTCCACCCTTTTTATTTAGTCTGTCTCTCCTAAACAGTGTATAGCCCTCTAGATTGACTGTCCAATCATGAGAGTCATCCCACCAAGTTTCAGTAATGCCTATAATATCATACTGTTTGCTTGCTGCAAGTATTTCTAGTTCACCCTTTTTACCAGTAATGCTTCTGGCGTTTACATACATACAACTAAGATAAGTATTTTCCCTTGCGTTAGGGACATCTTTCTCCTTATGTAGCAATGATGACCTGTAATCGTCATTGGTTAGTGCTTTGGTAAAATCTCTTTTAGTACCCATGTTAGTAACCTTACCGCCTGCTCTTACCCTCCCCCCAACTTTTCCCCCATTTCGTTTACTACCGCCATCCCCACTATTCTCACTGCATGACCTGTAGTTTCTAGCTAAACCCTCCCCCCAGGCTCCTAGTTTAAAATCTCCTCCAACCTTCTAACCATCCTTCCCCCCAGCACCGCTGCCCCCTCCTCAGTCAGGTGCAATCCGTCACGACAAAAGAGATGGCGCCTGACTGAGAAGTCCGCCCAGTGTTCCAGGAACACAAACCCCTCTTTCCTGCACCAATCCCTAAGACACACATTTACCTCCCTAATCTCCCTTGCCTCCCTGGACTAGCGCGTGGCACGGGTAATAATTCCGAGAATATTACCTTAGATGTCCTTGCCTTCAGTTTCTTTCCTAAGTCCCTATAGTCTTTCTTAAGGACATCCCACCTTCCGCTAACTTTGTCATTGGTGCCAACGTGCACCAAGACCGCCGGGTCTTTCCCAGCCCTTCCCAACAATCTATCTACCCGGTCCGCGATGTGCCGTACCCGAGCACCCGGGAGACAACAGACTGTATGGCGATCACGGTCCCGGTAGCAGATTGCCCTATCTGCCTTCCTGATGATAGAATCCCCTACCACCACCATCTGACTAGGTACCTCTCTTTCTTTTATCCCAACCGCGCCAGAGGGACCGCTCCTCTGGATGCTAGAGGGAGCAGTCTCCTCCGGCACCGTCATTTCTTCACTATCATCCTCCGATTCCTCGTCCAATCGGGCAAATTTGTTCGGGTTTGATAGTTCGGAGATGTCGAGCCTCCCCCTCTTTTTCTTCCTTCTAACTGTGACCCAACTGGCTACCTGATCATCATCCTCTTCTACCAGTGACCCCTCCCGCAACTCCTCCACCGTTCTATCTAAACTACGCTCGAGATTGTGAATCTCCCTCAGTCGCGTAACGGTTTGCTCTAGATCAGTTACCTGGGCTTCCAGGGCAACAGTTCGCACACACCTCGTGCAGATGTAATCACACTGGGCCGGTAGCTCCAGGTGTGCATACATCTTGCACGACATGCACTGAGTGAGGTCCCCAATCACAGCTCCTCCCATATTGTTTGTAAGGTCTAACTCCCTGTTAAGGGGGGTACTCACGGGAGAGATGTGTGCTGAACGATCTTAACACAGACCGCTCAGCACACATCTCTCACCCCGCTCAGCACAGCGCGATGTGCTGAGCGAGGGGGAAAGCCGACGGGGGGCCGCTCACTTCACACAACGGTGAAGTGAGCGACCCGCTAGATTGAGCCTGCATGCAGCTCAATCTAGCATCGGCGATAGCGATGCGCGGGGCCGCGCATCGCTATCGCTGGAGGGCATACACACGGCAGATCCGTGCTTAAAATCTAAGCAATCTAGCAAGATTGCTTAGATTTTAAGCACGGATCTCTCCGTGTGTACCCCCCTTAACTCTCAAAGAAAAAGCAGAAAAAATAAAAAGTAGAAGACAAGCAATCTCACTTATACAATAATTAAGGTGGCTTATACTTATCTATCTTTGTGCGGTTCTTGGTCCTTCACTTTTATGCAGCCGTAGTACTCTCTCCTGCGGCACCGATACTCCACTTAGCAGTTGCAGTTGTTCCAGCTCACTGCACCTCCTTTTCACTCGGCTTCCAGCTCCTGCAAAAAAAAAAAAAAAATGCCCCTCACACACGCACAATCACAGCCCCTCTGCTACTCCAAGTAAGAGACCCTCTCACTCACTCACAAGGTCAGCCCCTTGCAGCCTCACCAGAAGTTTAATGGTACTGCAAATGTGTGTTCCTGATTGTGTATTATAAAACTCACCTTTTTCTGTATTCTAACTCACCTTTTTGCTGTTTACAACTCACACTTAGAAATCCAAGCAGCACTTAAAAAAGACAAGCCTTTACACAGAGCAAGCTCCAAAGAGTCTAATCACCTATTGCGTCACCAGCGGCGCCCAGCGGCAGCAAGAGTCAGGAGCTCAGTACTGAGCTCCGGCTTCTGGCGCTGTCACTGTGCGCTATGGGAGAGACGTTATGACTTCTCTCCCATAGTGCCGAGGAGCGGGCGGCGAGAGAGGACTGCAGCGATCTGGAGTGGGGCTCGGTAAGTATTGTGATTGTTTTCTTCCTTAGTGTAGCGGCGCATCTACGGGGGCATCTACTGGGGGCAAACTACTGAGGGGGGCATCTACAGGGGGCAAACTACTGGGGGGCATTACTACTGGGGGGGATCTACTGGGGGCAAACTACTGGGGGGCATCTACTGGGGGCATTACTACTGGGGGGGCATCTACTGGGGCACATTATTACTGGGGGCCAACTACAAGGGGGCAAGCTACTGGGGGCAAACTACAAGGGGGCAAGCTTCTGGGGGCAAACTACTTGGGGGATCTACTGGGGGCAAACTACTTGGGGGCATCTACTGGGGGCATTACTACTGGGGGGGCATCTAGTGGGGGACATTATTACTGGGGGCCAACTACACGGGAGCAAGCTACTGGGGGCAAACTACAAGGGGGCAAGCTTCTGGGGGCAAACTACAAAGGGGCTAACTACTGGGGGCAAAATACAGGAGGGCAAACTACAGGAGGGCATTACTACTGGGGGGCATCTACTGGGGGCCAACTACAAGGGGGCAAACTACAAGGGGACAAGCTTCTGGGGCAAACTACAAAGGGGCTAACTACTGGGGGCAAACTACAGGAGGGCATTACTACGGGGGGCAAACTACAGGAGGGCATTACTACTGGGGGCATTACTACTGGGGGCGTAACTACAGGGGCATTACTACTTGGGGGCATAACTACAGGGGCTAAACTACTGGGGGCATTACTACTGGGGCTAAACTACAACTGGGGCATAACTACAGGGGCTAAACTACAAGGGGGCAAACTACAGGGGGGTATTATTGCTGGCGGCTAAGCTACAAGCAGGCAAGCTACTGGGGCTAAATTACTGGCGGCATTTCCACTGGGAGACTAAACTAAAGGGGGGGGGGGTAAACTACTGGGGTCATAACTGCAGGGGCATTACCACTGGGGGCATAACTACTAGGGCTAAACTACATGGGGCTAAATGACTGGGAGCCTTAGTACAGGCAAAATTACTACTGGGGGCAATACTACACAGGGCCATTACCATTAAGGGCATTACTACTGGGGGCCCTTCTAATGAGGGCATTGTAAAGGGGGCACTTCATAAGGGGCATCACTCCTGGGGACATAAGGGGCACTACTATTGCGTGCATTGCATAAGGGGCACCACTACTATGGGGTCTATATAGGGGGCACTACCACTGTGGGCACTAGCAGTACAGTGGACATTGCATAAGGAGCACTACTACTGTGGGCATTGGATGAGGGGCGCTGTGGGCATTGTGTATTACGGGCAGTGTCGGACTGTGGCATGTAGGGCCCACCGGGGGAATGCAGTGGTAGGAGCCTATGTTAGGGGTGTGGCCAGTCTGTAGAGGGGTTGTGGCCTGCCACCTTATTGGTTTGACTAACTATTAGAGAGTGCAAGGATTGGGCCCCTTCATAAATATATAAAGTAAATTAAGCAGCTGCATGCATGATAATGTACCAGATTAACAACAGATTAATAACAGCACTGTAGAAAATAAGGTAACACATGTATAATGTGTAATTCCAGTGCACTGTCTAGAACCTGATCCTTAGAGCAGGAGGTGGGCCTCCAGGCAGGAGGGCCCACCGGTGGTTTCCCCTGTGGGCCAGTCAAAGCCTGATTACGGGGTGCTACTACTGTGGGCATTATTACTATTCTGTGACCACGCCCCTTTCTTTTTGAGACCACGCCCATTTTTTTTCGGCGCGCGCAATACCTTTGTTGCACTGGTTCAAACTGAAATCTAAATTGCAGTGTAAAAATAAAGCAACCAGTATTTACCCTGCACAGAAACAATATAACCTACCCAAATCTAACTCTCTCTGCACATGTTATATCTCCCCACCCCCCCTTCCCCCCGCAGTGCACATGGTTTTGCCTATTTGCTAACAAATGTGCTACTGCAATCAGGTCTGAATTAGGCCCACAGTTTTTTACTTTTCAATCGACTTTCATTTTGTTTATAAATAAATTCATTTTTAAGTTTTGTTTTAAAAATAAAAATAAGTATAAGTCATTATAGTTTTTTGTGTCTTTTTATGTGGAAACAGGTAATTAAAATAATCCTGCTACTATGCCGAGCTACATGCAGAGATCTCATAATACTGTTATTTATTTATTTTTGCTATTTGATGTTGCAAATGTACGTAGGGCAAACATAGGCACAAATAGGATGCTGGTTTACTGTTTCTCTTCTGAAGGTGCCAGCAGGATGCTAGAGGGATTTTCCTAAAGGCAGAAGAACATACCAAGACTTGTTTAAAAAGGTAACTTATTTTTTTGGATCCTTAATGATCAAAAGATCCCGCTGAAGAGTAATAACCTTAGTAAACAACTAAAACAACTAAACAACTAATCATACTTCGAAGTCCACACTTCTTGTAATGGTATTGTTCACTGCTGTCTTTTCACACCGATGACAGAATGCCACATATTGTAGGTCGACATCAGCAGTGGCATATCTGATTTTCTGACTGGCATCTTCTAGGTAAACAACAAATAAAATAAAAAAATCACATACAGTATGTTCATGCAGAGCCGTAACTAGACTTTTTGGTGCCCTGTGCCAGAGAGAGAATTGGTGCCCCCCCCCTCCCCATTTTTCCAATAGGGACATAAGGCACATGCCTCATGGGTAAGGGGCATGACAAGATTGATCCCATAGAAAGTCAATGCTAGGATACACCTTCCCACATTTTTATATTTGTATAATATAGTACACACACATTTATAGACCACTGCAAGAAAACGGAATTGCACACAAATCCTCTTTATACCACATTCATGCCCTTTACTTGAGAGCTCGTTGTTATTCAGTTACAATACCCTTTATTACATGCAGTGGCAGAACTAGCGAGCGGTGGGCCCAGGTGCGACAAAATGCTTTGGGCCCCCCCCCTCATCCCATCTAAGTCCACCCCCTCACCCCTGGAGAGGATCTGGTGAGGGGGACCTGCTCAGGGCCAGAGAATTGGATACCTAGCAACAGTGCCGTAACTAGACATTTTAGCACTGTGTGCAAGAAACGGCATTGGAGCCCCACCCCTCCATGCAAAACAGGGGCAGTGCGCGCCACAGGCGCACGCAAAAAATATAGGGGCGTGGCTTTGTGGGGAAGGGGTGTGGCCACAAAATAATATCAATTTATATAACGGTGCACAGTAGTCTACATTATTCAAATTATGCCGCACAGTAGCACCACTACACCAGGTAGAGCCCCTTTTACACCTTAAGGCAGACAGTCCCCCTTTTTACACAATACGGCAGACAGCGTCCCCCTTTTTACACATTGCGGCAGACAGCATCCCCTTTTTACACATTTACACATTAAGGCAGACAGCGTCCCCCTTTTTACACATAACGGCAGACAGCGTCCCCTTTTTACACATAAATGCAGACAGCGTCCCCTTTTTACACATAACGCAGACAGCATCCCCATTTTTACACATTACGGCAGACAGCGTCCCCATTTTACACATTACGGCAGACAGCGTCCCCCTTTTAACACATTAAGGCTGACAGCGTCCCCTTTTTACACATTAAGGCAGACAGTGTCCCCTTTTTACACATTATGGCAGACAGCGTCCCATTTTTACACATTAAGGCAGACAGCGTCCCCTTTTTACACATTAAGGCAGACAGCGTCTCCCTTTTTAGACATTATGGCAGACAGCGTCCCCTTTTTTACACATTACGGCAGACAGCGTACCCCTAATTACACATTGCGGCAGACAGCGTCCCCCTTTTTACACATTACGGCAGACAGCGTCCCCTTTTTACACATTACGGCAGACAGCGTCCCCTTTTTACACATTACGGCAGACAGCGTCCCCCTTTTTACACATTAAGGCTGACAGAAAAGAAAGAAAGAAAGAAAGAAAGAAAGAAAGAAAGAAAGAAAGAAAGAAAGAATTATACTTACTCTCTCCGCTGGCAGTCAGGCTCCTCGGTGCAGCTTCTTGCAGAGATCCCGGGCAGGAGAGAAGGAGGAGGAGGGAGGTGGAGGAAGGAGCCGCAGCAGCACTGTGTAATTGGTGGAGGCACTGCTGCAGCTGTCCTTCACCATAGGCTGTTCTCCGCCGCCCTGCCCCCCCCCCCCTCCGTGGCCACTGCGCCCCACTCCTCAGCGGGTGGCTGTGTGCTGCGGGCAGCGGTTGCCCGCGGCACACAGCGGCATGTAATGAGTTGGTTTGACTCATTACATGCTTTGGGCCCCTGGACAGTGGTGGGCCCCAGTGCAAGGCACTGCTTGCACTGGCGGTAGTTCCGCCAATGATTACATGACATATTTCAATATACTGTCCCGACCCAGGATTCAAACCTATAACTTGTTGAATCCTAATCAAACACCCTACTCAGAAGAAATCTTTAGTGGAGTTCATTAATGTTGTATAGGTATTAGTGACAGAAGTAGTGGCGGTAGGAGACAGGGGCGGTCAGGAGATGCTGGGCTTCAAAAAGGGGGGAAGCAGCAAGTGAAAGTAATTAAAACAGGTAATTGAGAAGTGCTGCCAACAGCGCCCTCTACCCTGCAGCGCTATGTGCGGTGCCCCTTCCGCACACACCTAGTAACGGCCCTGTGCTCATGGAAATAGCAAAAATTATGTTGTAACATCACAGAGCATCACTAGGGATGGTGTCACAGAAGAATGGGTGTGTGGCCTCCTGTCCGAGGTGGTGACACCAAAATAGCTGAGGAGCTCTGCTATTTAGGTGTCACCCACTAGTATGGTGTTACTACCCCCTCCACCCCCAGTGATGCCAATGATCATCCATCCCCCACATATTGACAGGTTATTTAAATAGAAATCTTACAATCCAAGGCCATTATGTGACTGTACAATATACTGTTTTACTGTTATTGTTAGCATTAAAATGTCTTTTTTAAACTTTCATTAGTAACAAGAAATTGTAAACAGACCATCAATATACTGTAACAACAAAATGACAGTATACATTGCAGTTTCATACTTTCAAAAACAAAGGTGGCCTCCTTGCTGATGTTATTTGACCAGAATAATCCCAAAATATTTTGGACCAAATTGAGCATCATAAAGAGCGGTAGGCTCGTGACGATATGATCCGGTGACTACATTTAGGGAGAGGAAGCAAGTCTGGCATTTTACCTTTGCAGGTTACCACTCATATCACTACTCAGATTGTGCACATGTGATCTTTGCTCGGGGCACCCTAATGTATTAAAGCGACCTTGTTGAAAAAAAAAATATTTTTTAAGAAAATCTTTATTATTTTATCAAATAAAAAATATATGTGAAATTATCCAATGGAAATTGAACTACTCACCCAATGCCATTCTGTGAACTGAAAAATGGGAGATTCAATGGTCCTGCCATTCTGGGCTATACAATATACTGTATTTTCATAAGTGAATGTTTGTTGTACTGTAATATATTCTGAAGACTGCTGGACTGTATTATATAGTGAAAAGTTCTATTCTGCCTTTTATAATGATATATCATTTTAGTAACTTGCATTCATAATAATTAAGTGCCGCAACCAAAGTATGTAACAGCAACTACAACCATGCATTAACCTCATCTCACTGCAGTTTGTGCATTTTTCAAAGTATGTAACTGCAACTGGTTTTGCTTTTTTAAATCAATGCTGCTTAAAAAGGAGACAGACGCACCAGCATCACTCCAATGCCGGCATCACGCAGGCTTCTACATTTTCCCCCAGTTGTCTTTTTGATACATTTATGTTGCTACCCTGCCCACCTAAGCCAACTCTTTTGACTACCATCAATTCCCAAAATCTTGCTTTCTAGTTGGAGAACAAAAGTAGCTGATATGAAATGGTATCCTCTTCCTCAGCCAGCAACCTACTGTACACAGAGGTAAATGTACTATCCTCTGTTATGGGGGAGAAGTGGTATCAACCCACGAAATGTGCACTGATGCTGCTCCTCTACCATGTATGACTGCCGCGGTGTGAGCAAGGTGACACGGGCACTATGCACCCATCATTATCCGTGCTGCTATCTGTGATAGCGAGCCAAGGTGCCGGGCAATATAAGACGGGCAGTGGCACTGGCCATTCCGACCCCTGCATCTATCAATTTCAACAGCTGCATATGTCATTGCCCCATACACAGCCTCTCTTACCTGGCAGTGGCTGCTGGTCTCGGATTGAACATGGGAGATCTTGCAATAGTAGAGAGATTTCACACATGCGCATTAGAACCGGCCAGGAGGGGAGACATGGCACATCAGCACTGGGCTAATATGATGTGGGGGGGGGCTGGCAGCGAATGCCAGAGGGGGAAGTTTTTACTCCCCCACTCCAGCAAACACAATGATGATACATCTTGTCGCTATTGCTCTATACCATGGCGAAGCATGAAGAGAATTACTGGCACGATCAGTGCTTGGTAATCAGTGGTGTCGAGAGAGGTGGGGGTGAGGGTACAAATTACTAGAGATGAGCGCCTGAAATTTTTCGGGTTTTGTGTTTTGGTTTTGGGTTCGGTTCCGCGGCCGTGTTTTGGGTTCGAACGCGTTTTGGCAAAACCTCACCGAATTTTTTTTTGTCGGATTCGGGTGTGTTTTGGATTCGGGTGTTTTTTTCAAAAAACACTAAAAAACAGCTTAAATCATAGAATTTGGGGGTCATTTTGATCCCAAAGTATTATTAACCTCAAAAACCATAATTTACACTCATTTTCAGTCTATTCTGAATACCTCACACCTCACAATATTATTTTTAGTCCTAAAATTTGCACCGAGGTCGCTGTGTGAGTAAGATAAGCGACCCTAGTGGCCGACACAAACACCGGGCCCATCTAGGAGTGGCACTGCAGTGTCACGCAGGATGTCCCTTCCAAAAAACCCTCCCCAAACAGCACATGACGCAAAGAAAAAAAGAGGCGCAATGAGGTAGCTGTGTGAGTAAGATTAGCGACCCTAGTGGCCGACACAAACACCGGGCCCATCTAGGAGTGGCACTGCAGTGTCACGCAGGATGGCCCTTCCAAAAAACCCTCCCCAAACAGCACATGACGCAAAGAAAAAAAGAGGCGCAATGAGGTAGCTGTGTGAGTAAGATTAGCGACCCTAGTGGCCGACACAAACACCGGGCCCATCTAGGAGTGGCACTGCAGTGTCACGCAGGATGGCCCTTCCAAAAAACCCTCCCCAAACAGCACATGACGCAAAGAAAAAAAGAGGCGCAATGAGGTAGCTGTGTGAGTAAGATTAGCGACCCTAGTGGCCGACACAAACACCGGGCCCATCTAGGAGTGGCACTGCAGTGTCACGCAGGATGTCCCTTCCAAAAAACCCTCCCCAAACAGCACATGACGCAAAGAAAAAAAGAGGCGCAATGAGGTAGCTGACTGTGTGAGTAAGATTAGCGACCCTAGTGGCCGACACAAACACCGGGCCCATCTAGGAGTGGCACTGCAGTGTCACGCAGGATGTCCCTTCCAAAAAAAACCTCCCCAATCAGCACATGATGCAAAGAAAAAGAAAAGAAAAAAGAGGTGCAAGATGGAATTGTCCTTGGGCCCTCCCACCCACCCTTATGTTGTATAAACAAAACAGGACATGCACACTTTAACCAACCCATCATTTCAGTGACAGGGTCTGCCACACGACTGTGACTGATATGACGGGTTGGTTTGGACCCCCCCCAAAAAAGAAGCAATTAATCTCTCCTTGCACAAACTGGCTCTACAGAGGCAAGATGTCCACCTCATCTTCACCCTCCGATATATCACCGTGTACATCCCCCTCCTCACAGATTATCAATTCGTCCCCACTGGAATCCACCATCTCAGCTCCCTGTGTACTTTGTGGAGGCAATTGCTGCTGGTCAATGTCTCCGCGGAGGAATTGATTATAATTCATTTTAATGAACATCATCTTCTCCACATTTTCTGGATGTAACCTCGTACGCCGATTGCTGACAAGGTGAGCGGCGGCACTAAACACTCTTTCGGAGTACACACTTGTGGGAGGGCAACTTAGGTAGAATAAAGCCAGTTTGTGCAAGGGCCTCCAAATTGCCTCTTTTTCCTGCCAGTATAAGTACGGACTGTGTGACGTGCCTACTTGGATGCGGTCACTCATATAATCCTCCACCATTCTATCAATGTTGAGAGAATCATATGCAGTGACAGTAGACGACATGTCCGTAATCGTTGTCAGGTCCTTCAGTCCGGACCAGATGTCAGCATCAGCAGTCGCTCCAGACTGCCCTGCATCACCGCCAGCGGGTGGGCTCGGAATTCTGAGCCTTTTCCTCGCACCCCCAGTTGCGGGAGAATGTGAAGGAGGAGATGTTGACAGGTCGCGTTCCGCTTGACTTGACAATTTTGTCACCAGCAGGTCTTTCAACCCCAGCAGACCTGTGTCTGCCGGAAAGAGAGATCCAAGGTAGGCTTTAAATCTAGGATCGAGCACGGTGGCCAAAATGTAGTGCTCTGATTTCAACAGATTGACCACCCGTGAATCCTTGTTAAGCGAATTAAGGGCTGCATCCACAAGTCCCACATGCCTAGCGGAATCGCTCCCTTTTAGCTCCTTCTTCAATGCCTCCAGCTTCTTCTGCAAAAGCCTGATGAGGGGAATGACCTGACTCAGGCTGGCAGTGTCTGAACTGACTTCACGTGTGGCAAGTTCAAAGGGCATCAGAACCTTGCACAACGTTGAAATCATTCTCCACTGCACTTGAGACAGGTGCATTCCATCTCCTATATCGTGCTCAATTGTATAGGCTTGAATGGCCTTTTGCTGCTCCTCCAACCTCTGAAGCATATAGAGGGTTGAATTCCACCTCGTTACCACTTCTTGCTTCAGATGATGGCAGGGCAGGTTCAGTAGTTTTTGGTGGTGCTCCAGTCTTCTGTACGTGGTGCCTGTACGCCGAAAGTGTCCCGCAATTTTTCTGGCCACCGACAGCATCTCTTGCACGCCCCTGTCGTTTTTTAAAAAATTCTGCACCACCAAATTCAAGGTATGTGCAAAACATGGGACGTGCTGGAATTTGCCCATATTTAATGCACACACAATATTGCTGGCGTTGTCCGATGCCACAAATCCACAGGAGAGTCCAATTGGGGTAAGCCATTCCGCGATGATCTTCCTCAGTTGCCGTAAGAGGTTTTCAGCTGTGTGCGTATTCTGGAAACCGGTGATACAAAGCGTAGCCTGCCTAGGAAAGAGTTGGCGTTTGCGAGATGCTGCTACTGGTGCCGCCGCTGCTGTTCTTGCGGCGGGAGTCCATACATCTACCCAGTGGGCTGTCACAGTCATATAGTCCTGACCCTGCCCTGCTCCACTTGTCCACATGTCCGTGGTTAAGTGGACATTGGGTACAACTGCATTTTTTAGGAGACTGGTGAGTCTTTTTCTGACGTCCGTGTACATTCTCGGTATCGCCTGCCTAGAGAAGTGGAACCTAGATGGTATTTGGTAACGGGGGCACACTGCCTCAATAAATTGTCTAGTTCCCTGTGAACTAACGGCGGATACCGGACGCACGTCTAACACCAACATAGTTGTCAAGGACTCAGTTATCCGCTTTGCAGTAGGATGACTGCTGTGATATTTCATCTTCCTCGCAAAGGACTGTTGAACAGTCAATTGCTTACTGGAAGTAGTACAAGTGGGCTTACGACTTCCCCTCTGGGATGACCATCGACTCCCAGCGGCAACAACAGCAGCGCCAGCAGCAGTAGGCGTTACACGCAAGGATGCATCGGAGGAATCCCAGGCAGGAGAGGACTCGTCAGACTTGCCAGTGACATGGCCTGCAGGACTATTGGCATTCCTGGGGAAGGAGGAAATTGACACTGAGGGAGTTGGTGGGGTGGTTTGCGTGAGCTTGGTTACAAGAGGAAGGGATTTACTGGTCAGTGGACTGCTTCCGCTGTCACCCAAAGTTTTTGAACTTGTCACTGACTTATTATGAATGCGCTGCAGGTGACGTATAAGGGAGGATGTTCCGAGGTGGTTAACGTCCTTACCCCTACTTATTACAGCTTGACAAAGGGAACAGGGGGCTGTGGATACGACTAGCGCAGTTTTCCAATTTCTTCCATATTTTCCAAAGGGAACACACGGCTTGACACCTGTTGTCCGCATTTCTGGTGAAATACCTCCACACCGAAGAGCTGATTTTTTTGGTATTTTCACCTGGCATGTCTGACTTAAACAAACCACCTCACCATCAGAATCCTCCTTGTCAATTTCCTCCCCAGCGCCAGCAACACCCATATCCTCCTCATCCTGGTGTACTTCAACACTGACATCTTCAATCTGACTATCAGGAACTGGACTGCGGGTGCTCCTTCCAGCACTTGCAGGGGGCGTGCAAATGGTGGAAGGCGCATGCTCTTCACGTCCAGTGTTGGGAAGGTCAGGCATCGCAACCGACACAATTGGACTCTCCTTGTGGATTTGGGATTTCAAAGAACGCACAGTTCTTTGCGGTGCTTTTGCCAGCTTGAGTCTTTTCAGTTTTCTAGCGAGAGGCTGAGTGCTTCCATCCTCATGTGAAGCTGAACCACTAGCCATGAACATAGGCCAGGGCCTCAGCCGTTCCTTGCCACTCCGTGTGGTAAATGGCATATTGGCAAGTTTACGCTTCTCCTCCGACAATTTTATTTTAGGTTTTGGAGTCCTTTTTTTACTGATATTTGGTGTTTTGGTTTTGACATGCTCTGTACTATGCCATTGGGCATCGGCCTTGGCAGACGACGTTGCTGGCATTTCATCGTCTCGGCCATGACTAGTGGCAGCAGCTTCAGCACGAGGTGGAAGTGGATCTTGATCTTTCCCTAATTTTGGAACCTCAACATTTTTGTTCTCCATATTTTAATAGGCACAACTAAAAGGCACCTCAGGTAAACAATGGAGATGGATGGATTGGATACTAGTATACAATTATGGACGGGCTGCCGAGTGCCGACACAGAGGTAGCCACAGCCGTGAACTACCGCACTGTACTGTGTCTGCTGCTAATATATAGACTGGTTGATAAAGAGATAGTATACTCGTAACTAGTATGTATGTATAAAGAAAGAAAAAAAAACCACGGTTAGGTGGTATATACAATTATGGACGGGCTGCCGAGTGCCGACACAGAGGTAGCCACAGCCGTGAACTACCGCACTGTACTGTGTCTGCTGCTAATATATAGACTGGTTGATAAAGAGATAGTATACTCGTAACTAGTATGTATGTATAAAGAAAGAAAAAAAAACCACGGTTAGGTGGTATATACAATTATGGACGGGCTGCCGAGTGCCGACACAGAGGTAGCCACAGCCGTGAACTACCGCACTGTACTGTGTCTGCTGCTAATATATAGACTGGTTGATAAAGAGATAGTATACTCGTAACTAGTATGTATGTATAAAGAAAGAAAAAAAAACCACGGTTAGGTGGTATATACAATTATGGACGGGCTGCCGAGTGCCGACACAGAGGTAGCCACAGCCGTGAACTACCGCACTGTACTGTGTCTGCTGCTAATATATAGACTGGTTGATAAAGAGATAGTATACTCGTAACTAGTATGTATGTATAAAGAAAGAAAAAAAAACCACGGTTAGGTGGTATATACAATTATGGACGGGCTGCCGAGTGCCGACACAGAGGTAGCCACAGCCGTGAACTACCGCACTGTACTGTGTCTGCTGCTAATATATAGACTGGTTGATAAAGAGATAGTATACTCGTAACTAGTATGTATGTATAAAGAAAGAAAAAAAAACCACGGTTAGGTGGTATATACAATTATGGACGGGCTGCCGAGTGCCGACACAGAGGTAGCCACAGCCGTGAACTACCGCACTGTACTGTGTCTGCTGCTAATATATAGACTGGTTGATAAAGAGATAGTATACTCGTAACTAGTATGTATGTATAAAGAAAGAAAAAAAAACCACGGTTAGGTGGTATATACAATTATGGACGGGCTGCCGAGTGCCGACACAGAGGTAGCCACAGCCGTGAACTACCGCACTGTACTGTGTCTGCTGCTAATATATAGACTGGTTGATAAAGAGATAGTATACTCGTAACTAGTATGTATGTATAAAGAAAGAAAAAAAAACCACGGTTAGGTGGTATATACAATTATGGACGGGCTGCCGAGTGCCGACACAGAGGTAGCCACAGCCGTGAACTACCGCACTGTACTGTGTCTGCTGCTAATATAGACTGGTTGATAAAGAGATAGTATACTCGTAACTAGTATGTATGTATAAAGAAAGAAAAAAAAACCACGGTTAGGTGGTATATACAATTATGGACGGGCTGCCGAGTGCCGACACAGAGGTAGCCACAGCCGTGAACTACCGCACTGTACTGTGTCTGCTGCTAATATATAGACTGGTTGATAAAGAGATAGTATACTCGTAACTAGTATGTATGTATAAAGAAAGAAAAAAAAACCACGGTTAGGTGGTATATACAATTATGGACGGGCTGCCGAGTGCCGACACAGAGGTAGCCACAGCCGTGAACTACCGCACTGTACTGTGTCTGCTGCTAATATAGACTGGTTGATAAAGAGATAGTATACTACTAATATTATATACTGGTGGTCAGGTCACTGGTCACTAGTCACACTGGCAGTGGCACTCCTGCAGCAAAAGTGTGCACTGTTTAATTTTAATATAATATTATGTACTCCTGGCTCCTGCTATAACCTATAACTGGCACTGCAGTAGTGCTCCCCAGTCTCCCCCACAATTATAAGCTGTGTGAGCTGAGCAGTCAGACAGATATATAATATTATATATAGATAATAGATGATGCAGCACACTGGCCTGAGCCTGAGCAGTGCACACAGATATGGTATGTGACTGAGTCACTGTGTGCTGTGTATCGCTTTTTTCAGGCAGAGAACGGATTATAAATAAAAGTGGTGGTCACTGGTCACTATCAGCAAAACTCTGCACTGTACACTACTGAGTACTCCTAATGCTCCCCAAAATTAGTAAATCAAGTGTCTAAACGGAGAGGACGCCAGCCACGTCCTCTCCCTATCAATCTCAATGCACGTGTGAAAATGGCGGCGACGCGCGGCTCCTTATATAGAATCCGAGTCTCGCGATAGAATCCGAGCCTCGCGAGAATCCGACAGCGTCATGATGACGTTCGGGCGCGCTCGGGTTAACCGAGCAAGGCGGGAAGATCCGAGTCGCTCGGACCCGTGAAAAAAAACATGAAGTTCTGGCGGGTTCGGATTCAGAGAAACCGAACCCGCTCATCTCTACAAATTACCCGGGCCCAGGTCTGATGGAGGGGCCCAGTGAGGGTCCAGTAGGGGCCCAGGCCCACTCCCCCTTTCCTGGCAGCAGCAGCTGCAGCTCTTCTCCTCACCCCAGTACATTCTGCTTTGTACTGGGCTGCACTGTGGCCATGGAGGCGCATAAAATACAATTTTTTTCAGTATTTTTTGTAAGGGTATATGACCACAACACCTGTGATTAGGCCACACCCCTTTAAAAGTACCTGGGCCCAGCCCGGCTCTCGATTGCCCTGCTGGTAATATATTCACTCTTCAATTATTCCCTGCACCCTCTGTCAATTCTCTTTATTTGGGGATCCATTTGTTATTAAAAATAATTGCTGCGGTACAGTATGTTTTTTTTTAGTATCACTACTATTAAAACCTCCATTATTCACTATTCACTATTACTTACTCAGGGCCAGATTAGGGGCCTGATTCAACATGGATCGCAAAAGCAAAATCTTTCTCTAATAGGCAAAACCATGTGCACTGCAGGTGGGGCAGATATAACATGTACAGAGAGAGTTAGGGGTGCTAGGGGTGTCTTACCTCCACAGTGTTGGTTCCCAGCTTGTAAGTCATATGTGTACCAAGTTTGTTGTAAATAGGTCCAGGCATTCGGGAGTTATGCTGTCTTCTGACATACTCTGTGCTGCTGTCCCTCCCCTAGGGGTGCTAGGTGTGTTATCCCCACAGTGTTTGTTCCCAGAGTGTAAGTCATTTGTGTAGCAAGTTTGGTGTAAATTGTTCCAGACATTTCAGAGTTATTCTGTCTGCTGAAAAACTCTGTGCTTTTGCCTCACCCCTAGGGGGGCTAGGGGTGTTTTCCCCCCACAGTGTTTGTTTCCAGCCTGTAAGTCATATGTGTACCAAGTTTGTTGTAAATAGGACCAGGCATTCGGGAGCTATGGTGTCTTCTGAAATACTCTGTGCTGCTGTCGCACTGCTAGTGGTGTCTAACCCCCACAGAGTTTGTTTCCAGATTGTAAGTCAGATGTTTACCAAGTTTGGTGTAAATTGTTCCAGCCCTTCCACAGTTATGCTGTCTGCTGACATACTCTGTGCTGCTGTCCCACTCCCAGTGTTTGTTCCCAGAGTGTAAGTGATATGTGTACCAAGTATGTTGTCAATTGCTGCAGGTATACCAGAGTTATGCTGTCTGCTGACATACTCTGTGCTGCTGCCTCACCCCTAGGGGTGCTAGGGGTGTCTTCCGCCTACAGTGTTTGTTCCCAGATTGTAAGGCATATGTGTACCAAGCTTATTGTAAATTGGTCCAGGCATTCAGGGCCGGATTAACAATGGGGCGGATGGAGCTGCAGCTCCAGGCCCCCTCTTCAAAATAGGCCCACAGGATCCCCTGCAGATGGAAACAGGAAAAAAATGTTTTCCTGATCAGTAGCCGTCTGATGTCCCGCCCCCTTGAGATAAGGCACAAGAGCCGGCCAGCGTGCAAGACAGCAGCAGCCAGCAGCGGACTTGCCTGCCTGGAAGTCGGGTGACTTTCTCTGCCGAGGCCGGCTCCTGCTGCTTGCTGAATGTTAGGATTTTCTCTCTCAAAGGGGCGTGGTCACGGACCCGTGATTAGGCCACGCCCCCGACTGTGCCTGGTCTGTCTTTATGCTCCCCTGCTTTCTTCTTCTGTGTCCCGCTTGCTCAGTAACGGGGTGGGTGGGGGGCGAGCAGTGTGTGTGCATACGTATGGTGCCTGGAGGGGGTAGGCTGGCTTTGTGTGTATGGGGAGGGGGGGGGAGGGTGCTGGGGGAACAGGGTGTGTGTGTGTGTGTGTGTGTGTGTGTGTGTGTGTGTGTGTGTGTGTGTATGTGGGGAAGGGGGGGCAAGCTGTGTGTGTGTAGGGACTGGGGAGGGGGACAGGCTGTGTATGTGTAGGGACTGGGGGGGGGGTGAACAGAGTGTGTGTAGGGACTGGGGGGAACAGGCTGTGTGTGTGTGTGTGTGTGTAGGGACTGGGGGAACAGGCTGTGTGTGTGTGTGTAGGCACTGGGGGGGAGGAACAGGCAGTGTATGTGTGTGTGTAGGGACAGGGGGGGAACGTGTGTGTATAGGGACTGGGGGGAACAGGCTGTGTATGTGTGTGTAGGGACGACAGGCTGTGTATGTGTGTGTGTAGGGATGGGGGGGGGGGGGGGAAACAGGCTGTGTATGTGTGTGTGTAGGGACTGGGGGGGCAGGGTGTGTGTGTGTGTGTGTGTGTGTGTGTGTGTGTGTAGGGACTGGGGGGGAACAGGCTGTGTGTGTGTGTGTGTGTGTAGGGACTGGGGGGGAGGCAGGCTGTGTGTGTGTGTAGTGTGTGTGTGTGTGTGTGTGTGTGTGTGTGTGTGTGTGTGTGTAGGGACTGGGGGGGGGGACAGGCTGTGTGTGTGTGTGTGTGTGTGTGGGGGGGGGGGGGGGGCATAGGTGCCGATTCCGTGGATGCTCGGGCCCGGTAGCACACACGGAAAATGATGAGCATCCAGTGCCGGCGCTCAGGGCTGCAGGCCCAGGGCACCGTACCGCATGGACAGCACAGCGGCAGCAGCACACTACAGCCCTGGGAGCTGCCTGTATTCCCGGATGTGGCTCCCAATCCCCACTGCCCTGGAGCAAAGGTGACGGAGAATAGGCACGGACCAGTTAACATCCTAGGTGCGGATTGGCCAAGGCTCCTCACTGGGAAGATTTTGGCATTTGGCCCCGTCCCCCTGTTTGATCACTCTCGTTAGATGGACATTTACTACCTGCCGTCGGCTCTGCACCTCCTGCTATGGGATGGGAAAGTGGAGGAAAATCCTGTAAATCTTCTGGGGGTATGTCTCAGCCGTTTACTAGGTACTGTGTAAGCAGTTGTGGGGTGCCATGTTGACTATGTTTATACAAATAATAAGAATTTACTTACCGATAATTCTATTTCTCATAGTCCGTAGTGGATGCTGGGGACTCCGAAAGGACCATGGGGAATAGCGGCTCCGCAGGAGACTGGGCACAAAGTAAAAGCTTTAGGACTAGCTGGTGTGCACTGGCTCCTCCCCCTATGACCCTCCTCCAAGCCTCAGTTAGGATACTGTGCCCGGACGAGCGTACACAATAAGGAAGGATTTTGAATCCCGGGTAAGACTCATACCAGCCACACCAATCACACTGTACAACTTGTGATCTGAACCCAGTTAACAGCATGATAACAGAAGGAGCCTCTGAAAAGATGGCTCACAACAACAATAACCCGATTTTTGTAACAATAACTATGTACAAGTAATGCAGACAATCCGCACTTGGGATGGGCGCCCAGCATCCACTACGGACTATGAGAAATAGAATTATCGGTAAGTAAATTCTTATTTTCTCTAACGTCCTAGTGGATGCTGGGGACTCCGAAAGGACCATGGGGATCATTATACCAAAGCTCCCAAACGGGCGGGGAGAGTGCGGATGACTCTGCAGCACCGAATGAGAGAACTCCAGGTCCTCCTCAGCCAGGGTATCAAATTTGTAGAATTTAGCAAACGTGTTTGCCCCTGACCAAGTAGCTGCTCGGCAAAGTTGTAAAGCCGAGACCCCTCGGGCAGCCGCCCAAGATGAGCCCACTTTCCGTGTGGAATGGGCTTTTACAGATTTTGGCTGTGGCAGGCCTGCCACAGAATGTGCAAGCTGAATTGTACTACAAATCAAACGAGCAATCGTCTGCTTAGAAGCAGGAGCACCCAGCTTGTTGGGTGCATACAGGATAAACAGCGAGTCAGATTTTCTGACTCCAGCCGTCCTGGAAACATATATTTTCAGGGCCCTGACTACGTCCAGCAACTTGGAATCCTCCAAGTCCCTAGTAGCCGCAGGCACCACAATAGGTTGGTTTAAGTGAAATGCTGAAACCACCTTAGGGAGAAATTGAGGACGAGTCCTCAATTCTGCCCTGTCCGTATGAAAAATTAGGTAAGGGCTTTTATAGGATAAAGCCGCCAATTCTGATACACGCCTGGCTGAAGCCAGGGCTAACAGCATTACCACTTTCCAAGTGAGATATTTCAAGTCCACAGTGGTGAGTGGTTCAAACCAATGTGATTTTAGGAATCCCAACACTACATTGAGATCCCAAGGTGCCACTGGAGGCACAAAAGGAGGCTGTATATGCTGTACTCCCTTGACAAACGTCTGAACTTCAGGAACAGAAGCTAGTTCTTTTTGGAAGAATATCGACAGGGCCGAAATTTGAACCTTAATGGACCCTAATTTGAGGCCCATAGACAGTCCTGTTTGCAGGAAATGCAGGAATCGACCCAGTTGAAATTCCTCCGTAGGGGCCTTCCTGGCTTCGCACCACGCAACATATTTACGCCAAATACGGTGATAATGTTGTACGGTTACATCCTTCCTGGCTTTGATCAGGGTAGGGATGACTTCATCCGGAATGCCTTTTTCCTTCAGGATCCGGCATTCAACCGCCATGCCGTCAAACGCAGCCGCGGTAAGTCTTGGAACAGACATGGTCCCTGCTGGAGCAGGTCCTGTCTTAGAGGTAGAGGCCACGGGTCTTCCGTGAGCATCTCTTGAATTTCCGGGTACCAAGTCCTTCTTGGCCAATCCGGAGCCACGAGTATAGTCTTTACTCCTCTCCTTCTTATGATTCTCAGTACTTTTGGTATGAGAGGAAGAGGAGGGAACACATACACTGACCGGTACACCCACGGTGTTACCAGAGCGTCCACAGCTATTGCCTGAGGGTCCCTTGACCTGGAGCAATATCTGTCCAGTTTTTTGTTGAGGCGAGACGCCATCATGTCCACCTTTGGTTTTTCCCAACGGTTTACAATCATGTGGAAGACTTCTGGGTGAAGTCCCCACTCCCCCGGGTGAAGATCGTGTCTGCTGAGGAAGTCTGCTTCCCAGTTGTCCACTCCCGGAATGAACACTGCTGACAGTGCTATCACATGATTTTCCGCCCAGCGAAGAATCCTTGCCACTTCCGTCATTGCCCTCCTGCTTCTTGTGCCGCCCTGTCTGTTTACGTGGGCGACTGCCGTGATGTTGTCCGACTGGATCAATACTGGCTGACCCTGAAGCAGAGGCCTTGCCTGACTTAGGGCATTGTAAATGGCCCTTAGTTCCAGGATATTTATGTGAAGTGACGTTTCCATGCTTGACCACAAGCCCTGGAAATTTTTTCCCTGTGTGACTGCTCCCCAGCCTCTCAGGCTGGCATCCGTGGTCACCAGGACCCAATCCTGAATGCCGAATCTGCGGCCCTCTAGGAGATGAGCACTCTGTAACCACCACAGGAGAGACACCCTTGTCCTTGGAGACAGTGTTATCCGCTGATGCATTTGAAGATGCGATCCGGACCATTTGTCTAGCAGATCCAACTGAAAAGTTCTTGCGTGGAATCTGCCGAATGGAATCGCTTCGTAAGAAGCCACCATCTTTCCCAGGACCCTTGTGCACTGATGCACTGACACCTGGCCTGGTCTTAGGATTTTCCTGACTAGGTCGGATAACTCCCTGGCTTTCTCTTCCGGGAGAAACACCTTTTTCTGTACTGTGTCCAGAATCATCCCTAGGAACAGCAGACGTGTCGTCGGAATCAGCTGCGATTTTGGAATATTTAGAATCCATCCGTGCTGTCGTAGTACTATTTGAGATAGTGCTACTCCGACCTCTAACTGTTCTCTGGACCGTGCCCTTATCAGGAGATCGTCCAAGTAAGGGATAATTAAGACGCCTTTTCTTCGAAGAAGAATCATCATTTCGGCCATTACCTTGGTAAAGACCCGGGGTGCCGTGGACAATCCAAACGGCAGCGTCTGAAACTGATAGTGACAGTTCTGTACCACAAACCTGAGGTACCCTTGGTGAGAAGGGCAAATTGGGACATGGAGGTAAGCATCCTTGATGTCCAGAGACACCATGTAGTCCCCTTCTTCCAGGTTCGCTATCACTGCTCTGAGTGACTCCATCTTGAACTTGAACCTTTTTATGTAAGTGTTCAAGGCTTTCAGATTTAAAATGGGTCTCACCGAGCCGTCCGGCTTCGGTACCACAAACAGCGTGGAGTAATACCCCTTTCCCTGTTGTAGGAGGGGTACCTTGATTATCACTTGCTGGGAATACAGCTTGTGAATGGCTTCCAATACCGCCTCCCTGTCGGGGGTAGACGTTGGTAAAGCAGACTTCAGGAACCGGCGAGGGGGAGACGTCTCGAATTCCAATTTGTACCCCTGAGATACTACCTGCAGGATCCAGGGGTCCACTTGCGAGTGAGCCCACTGCGCGCTGAAATTCTTGAGACGGGCCCCCACCGTGCCTGAGTCCGCTTGTAAGGCCCCAGCGTCATGCTGAGGACTTGGCAGAAGCGGGGGAGGGCTTCTGTTCGTGGGAAGAAGCTGTCTGTTGCAGTCTTTTTCCCCTTCCTCTGCCCCGGGGCAGATATGAGTGGCCTTTTGCCCGCTTGCCCTTATGGGGACGAAAGGACTGAGCCTGAAAAGACGGTATCTTTTTCTGCTGCGAGGTGACTTGGGGTAAAAAGGTGGATTTCCCAGCCGTTGCCGTGGCCACCAGGTCCGATAGACCGCCCCCAAATAACTCCTCCCCTTTATACGGCAATACTTCCATATGCCGTTTGGAATCCGCATCCCCTGACCACTGTCGCGTCCATAATCCTCTTCTGGCAGAAATGGACATCGCACTTACTCTTGATGCCAGAGTGCAAATGTCTCTCTGTGCATCTCGCATATATAGGAATGCATCCTTTAAATGCTCTATAGTCAATAATATATTGTCCCTGTCCAGGGTATCAATATTTTCAGTAAGGGAATCCGACCAAGCCACCCCAGCACTGCACATCCAGGCTGAGGCGATTGCTGGTCGCAGTATAACACCAGTATGAGTGTATATACTTTTAAGGATATTTTCCAGCCTCCTATCTGCTGGCTCCTTAAGGGCGGCCGTTTCTGGAGACGGTAACGCCACTTGTTTTGATAAGCGTGTGAGCGCCTTATCCACCCTAGGGGGTGTTTCCCAACGAGCCCTAACCTCTGGTGGGAAGGGATATAGTGCCAATAATTTTTTAGAAATTAGCAGTTTTTTGTCGGGGGTAACCCACGCTTCATCACACACTTCATTCAATTCATCTGATTCAGGAAAAACTACGGGTAGTTTTTTCACACCCCACATAATACCCTTTTTTGTGGTACTTGCAGTATCAGAGATGTGCAAAACCTCCTTCATTGCCGTGATCATGTAACGTGTGGCCCTACTGGAAAATATGTTTGTTTCTTCACCGTCGACACTGGAGTCAGTGTCTGTGTCTGGGTCCGTGTCGACCCACTGAGGTAACGGGCGTTTAATAGCCCCTGACGGTGTTTGAGACGCCTGGACAGGCACTAACTGAGCTGCCGGCTGTCTCATGTTGTCAACAGTTTTCTGTAACGTGCCGACACTGTCACGTAATTCCTTAATTACGGCCATCCATTCAGGTGTCGACTCCCTAGGGGGTGACATCACCATTATAGGCAATTGCTCCGCCTCCACATCATTTTCCTCCTCATACATGTCGACACACACGTACCGACACCCAGCACACACACAGGGAATGCTCTGATAGAGGACAGGACCCACTTAGCCCCTTGGGGAGACAGAGGGAGAGTTTGCCAGCACACACCAGAGCGCTATATATGTATAGGGACAACCTTACAATAAGTGTCTATCCCTTATAGCTGCTTATATCTGTTATTTTGCCAAATAAGTGCCCCCCTCTCTTTTTTACCCTGTTTCTGTAGTTGCAGGATGCAGGGGAGATTCTGGGAGCCTTCCTACCAGCGGAGCTGTGTGGGAAAAATGGCGCTGTGTGCTGAGGAGATAGGCCCCGCCCCCTTCACGGCGGGCTCTTCTCCCGCTTTTTTCTGGAAAACTGGCAGGGGTTAAATACATCCATATAGCCCAGGAGCTATATGTGATGTATTTTTTGCCAAATAAGGTAAATTCATTGCTTCCCAGGGCGCCCCCCCCCAGCGCCCTGCACCCTCAGTGACCGAAGTGTGAAGTGTGCTGAGAGCAATGGCGCACAGCTGCAGTGCTGTGCGCTACCTTATGAAGACAGGAAAGTCTTCTGCCGCCGATTTATGGACCTCTTCTTGCTTCAGCATCTGTAAGGGGGCCGGCGGCGCGGCTCCGGGACCCATCCATGGCTGGGCCTGTGATCGTCCCTCTGGAGCTAATGTCCAGTAGCCTAAGAAGCCCAATCCACTCTGCACGCAGGTGAGTTCGCTTCTTCTCCCCTTAGTCCCTCGATGCAGTGAGCCTGTTGCCAGCAGGTCTCACTGAAAATAAAAAACCTATTTAAACTTTTACTCTAAGCAGCTCAGGAGAGCCACCTAGATTGCACCCTTCTCGTTCGGGCACAAAATCTTAACAGAGGCTTGGAGGAGGGTCATAGGGGGAGGAGCCAGTGCACACCAGCTAGTCCTAAAGCTTTTACTTTGTGCCCAGTCTCCTGCGGAGCCGCTATTCCCCATGGTCCTTTCGGAGTCCCCAGCATCCACTAGGACGTTAGAGAAATAGGGTTTTGTTATTAATGTGTACAGTCTTTTGTTGCAAGGCATATGTGAGACCCATAGTTGTTCTTGTTTAATTTTTCATTTCAATTTACCCTCCCTCTAAGCGTCCCTCCCTCTTAGCGTCCCTGCCCTCTCCCTCCCTCCAACTCCCCCTCAGCGTCCCTGCCCTCACCCTTCCTATAACTCTCCCTCAGCGTCCCTGCCCTCACCTTCCCTGTAAGTCCCCCTTCAGAGCCCCTGCCCTCAGCCACCCTCTAACTCCCCCTCAGCGTCCCTGCCCTCACCCTCCCTCCAACTCCCCCTCAGCGTCCCTGCACTCACCCTCCCTCCAACTCATCCTCAGCGTCCCTGCCCTCACCCTCCTTGTAACTCTCTCTCAGCGTTCCTGCCTTCACCCTCCCTGTAAGTCCCCATTCAGAGCCCCTGCCCTCAGCCTCCCTCTAACTCCCCCTCATCGTCACTGCCCTCACACTCATAGTGTGATAGGCGCAGCAGCAGCCGACAGAAACAGAGCAAGGAGAGCGCCTCTCCCATCCGGCGCCTCCCTGCTTTTGCAGACCCTGCTGAGCGGCTTGCACCAGGCCTGACAGCGTGTATATATAGATAGATATAGAGTGAGAGAGAGAGAAGAAAGAATGGAAGTGTAATACCACCAGAAAAATGTATAACCTGCATCACATGCTGTAGTAAAGGCTAGGGCATGGGTCTTCAACCTGCGGCCCTCCGGGTGCTGTGAAACTACACATCCCAGCATGCCCTGCCACAGTTTTGCTATTAAGGCATGCTAAAACTGAGGCAGGGTATGCTGGGATGTATAGTTCCACAGCAGCTGGAGGGCCGCAGGTTGAAGACCCATGGGCTAGGGTGTGGATCATAGGGTCGACCACACTTAGGTTGACCACTATTAGTAGACAGCGACTAGGTCGACACCCGAAATAGGTAGACGCGGTCATTAGGTCGACATGGAAAAAGGTCGACATGAGTTTTAATTAAAAAATTGCTATCGTTTTCTTCGTAAAGTGACCGGGAACCCCAGTTAGTGCACCGTGTCCCCTCGCATGGCTGACAAGGTGCCTCGCTCCGCTACCGCACGGGTTACTATTCCCAGTCGTAGTCCACGTGGATCGTAACATATGAAAAAGTTTAAAAAATAATTTAAAAAAAACCCCTCATGTCGACCTTTATCCATGTCGACCTAGTGACCATGTCAACCGAATGCACGTCGTCCTAATTACTGTCAACCTAAGTGTGGCTGACGTACAGACCGGATACCGAAGGCTATGAATTATATATTCACCTAAAGTGTCAATGCTTTGATGCCGTTCTGGAACAATTTCAAGACCACCAACAATCACACAAGCCGCTCACAAAGCAGAAAGTACCGGCATTTACTTGTCGGCTTGAGATCGGCTGCACTAATTATCGGCAGTCTTGAAAATGGTCCGGAAGAGGACTGAAACATTGATGCCGACATTGTGAACATGTCAATATTCTGCAGAAGCTGACATAGTCCATGCTGACATTTCAAAAATGTTGACATCATAACTTCTGACATTGGAATTGTTGACATGCTGACTGCATCCCATAAATACAATACCACACTTTAGTGCACAAATCATTATACACAACACAGCTGCAGTGATGCGTCGCAACCAAAATGTTGCCTTTAAAATTAAAACGTGCCATACTCTGTAATCAGCAAATGTGATTCCGCGCCTCTGCTTACCTGCTACAGCACGCAGACACTAGGGGCATTTACTAAAGGTTCTAACAATGAAAAGTGGTGATGTTGCCCATAGCAACCAATCAGATTCTGACTATCATTTATCTGGGATGCATTAGAGAAACGATAGACAGAATTTGAATGGTTACTATGGGCAACATCACCAATTTTCATTTTTAGAACCTTTAGTAAATGAACCACTAGGACCCAGGATGGCTTTGACTCAGGCAAAGAACAATGGTGGTCATTCCGAGTTGTTTGCTAGCTGTTTTCGGTCGCAGCGCAGCGTTTAGTAAAAAAAGCGGCACTTCGGCTCATGTGTAAGTGCCGCAATGCGCATGTGCGACGTACTTTCACAACAGCCGATGTAGTTTCACACAAGGTCTAGCTACGCTTTTCAGTCGCACTGCTGACCGCAGAGTGATTGACAGGAAGTGGGTGTTTCTGGGTGGTAACTGGGTGGTAACTGACTGTTTTCGGGGAGTGTGTGGAAAAACGCAGGCGTGTCAGATACAAACGTAGGCGTGCCTGGGGTAACGCAGGCGTGGCTGGGCATACGCAGGGCGTGTTCGTGACGTCAAAACAGGAACTAAATAGTCTGAAGTGATCGCAAGCGCTGAGTAGGTCTGGAGCTGCTCAGAAACAATCTTTTTTTGTTGCCGCTTTGCGATCCTTTCGTTCGCACTTCTGCTAAGCTAATATACACTCCCAGAGGGCGGCGGCTTAGCATTTGCACGGCTGCTAAAAACTGCTAGCGAGCGAACAACTCGGAATGAGGGCCAATGTGTGGCGGGCCCTGCATGAGTCACAAACCCGCTGTTGCTGGTCACAACCCCTGCGGCGGTACACAATAGGCCCTTCATAAATTTCAGCTCCAGGCCCATGTGGTCCTTAATCTGGCACTGCAGGCATTCTGTAATTATGCTGTCTCCTGAAATACTCTGTGCTGCTGTCCCACCCCTAGGGGTGCTAGGGGTGTCTAACCCCCACAGTGTTTGTTTCTAGAGTGTAAGTCATATGTGTACCAAGTATGTTGTCAATTGCTGCAGGTATTCCAGAGTTATGCTGTCTGCTGGAGACAGCAGAACAGAGTATATCAGGAGACAGCATATCTCCAGAATTGCTGGAGCAATGTACTCAGAGATTGGTACACATATGCCTTACAATCTGGGAACAAACACTGTGGGGTCAGACACCCCTAGGTGTGGGACAGCAGCACAGAGTATTTCAGGAGACAGCATAATTACAGAATGCCTGGACCAATTTAGATTCTGTCTCTCACAGTTGAAGTGTACCCATGATGGAAATTACAGACCTCTCTCATCTTTTTAAGTGGGTCAACTTGCACAATCGGTGGCTGTCCAAATACTTTTTTGCCCCACTGTATATTATTGTAAATATATATATAATATATATATATATATATATATATATATATACACAGTATATATAACATACTGTAGGATGGTTGGTATAAAAGCACTAGCCCAATATACTGCAGGACTATTCACTATTTTCACCTCCATGGTCAGATAAGAATTTCTTGCACTTCGTCCTTTAACGCAATATTCCAGAACAATCCTAAATTGTTAACAGCAAGCAACCTAGTTAAAAACAGTCTGGTGTGTTAGGTGGATCCAAAGGTCTGTGTCACAATCATTTCTAATGACGTTTCCTATCAGGCATGTGGATGATTATTAGAAGGAGAAACAATTTATAGTGAGTTTGGAAGATTCCAGTTTACCTGCAGCTAATCTATAGACTTTTAATAGGATGTTTCTAACTGCTTGCTGCTTATGTCTTTGAATCTGTCCGTGAAACTGGAAAATCACAGTGCAGCCTGTGTGCCAGAGGAAGAGGCAAAGTCTTCCAAGTCAGCATGCCAATTGTGATGCTGAAAGGAGAGATAACAAAACTATCAAGATTCCTGTATTGAGAGGCAGACTCATTTCATTTGGGATTTATCCTCCTATGAGCTGGAGCATGGAGATATGCTCAAAGAGAAAACTATGGATGTTTATGAGTAGGAACATAGAAAGAAAAGCTGACAGTAAGTGTGAATAACTTACAGAAATATGCTTAGGAGAAATGGAAAATTATTTCTGTGTTGTCTAGTGTGAAGACCTAGCAAGGCTTAAACAACTTAACAGAAGGTGATAGTATAATACATTAGGATGTATACCAGCAACCCCTCCAATATAAACCCTTCCACACAGTACCCAGTACAAAATAGTCAGTACATGAACCTCTAAATTTAGGGCTTACAGTATTTATCAATATTCAGGAAAAAATATAATACAATGCGGCACCCCACTTATACAATTGATCCCCTTAATAATCCCCAGTATGGACCCCATGCTGGATGTAGTGGGGCTAAGCAGGGGAGCAATTGCTGGTGTATATAAATATATGCTGCCCTTTAAGCTGCCCGATTGGTAGTAGTGGGCACTGAGAGCAGCTCCAGGAGCCAGCACGCGTGCTAGCTACACGGGGTCTCGCAAACAGAGTGGGAAACATATTGGACCCTGACCTGCAGACCTTTAGGGAGTGCTGAGGCAGCTTTCTGAGGGGACGGAGCAGCACAGTGTGTACCTTGGACACAGCTATCTCTGAATCTTGTGAGGCAGATTGCCGTGTGGGTGCCACAGTGTGGAAGAGTGCAGCAGCAGTGAGTGGCAGTGAACCCCTGTCCGACAATTGGAGGAGTCTGGTGGTGCCATATAGGAGGCAGCTATGTTGAGCGGAGCTGCGACCGTGTGTGAAGCAGCCTGCATTTAATGAACAACAGCCAGGAAAGAGGGAGTTGCAGACGGGACGCTATACCAAGTGCTTGCCTTCCTTCAGTGCCTGTCTGGGAAGGAGACAGGACCTGTAGACAAGTCTTCTCAAGTAGAGTAGAGTCAGAGCAACTTTGGGCTATGATTCAACTGCTGGCCCTGCATGTTGGTGGTGCCCAATATTACAATTAGAGATGTGCACTTGAAATTTTTTGGGTTTTGTGTTTTGGTTTTGGGTTCGGTTCCGCGGCCGTGTTTTGGGTTCGACCGCGTTTTGGCAAAACCTCACCGAATTTTTTTTGTCGGATTCGGGTGTGTTTTGGATTCGGGTGTTTTTTTCAAAAAACACTAAAAAACAGCTTAAATCATAGAATTTGGGGATCATTTTGATCCCAAAGTATTATTAACCTCAAAAACCATAATTTCCACTCATTTTCAGTCTATTCTGAATACCTCACACCTCACAATATTATTTTTAGTCCTAAAATTTGCACCGAGGTCGCTGGATGACTAAGCTAAGCGACCCTAGTGGCCGACACAAACACCTGGCCCATCTAGGAGTGGCACTGCAGTGTCACGCAGGATGGCCCTTCCAAAAAACACTCCCCAAACAGCACATGACGCAAAGAAAAAAAGAGGCGCAATGAGGTAGCTGTGTGAGTAAGCTAAGCGACCCTAGTGGCCGACACAAACACCTGGCCCATCTAGGAGTGGCACTGCAGTGTCACGCAGGATGGCCCTTCCAAAAAACACTCCCCAAACAGCACATGACGCAAAGAAAAAAAGAGGCGCAATAAGGTAGCTGTGTGAGTAAGATAAGCGACCCTAGTGGCCGACACAAACACCTGGCCCATCTAGGAGTGGCACTGCAGTGTCACGCAGGATGGCCCTTCCAAAAAACACTCCCCAAACAGCACATGACGCAAAGAAGAAAAAAAGAGGCGCAATGAGGTAGCTGTGTGAGTAAGCTAAGCGACCCTAGTGGCCGACACAAACACCTGGCCCATCTAGGAGTGGTACTGCAGTGTCACGCAGGATGGCCCTTCCAAAAAACACTCCCCAAACAGCACATGACGCAAAGAAGAAAAAAAGAGGCGCAATGAGGTAGCTGTGTGAGTAAGCTAAGCGACCCTAGTGGCCGACACAAACACCTGGCCCATCTAGGAGTGGCACTGCAGTGTCACGCAGGATGGCCCTTCCAAAAAACACTCCCCAAACAGCACATGACGCAAAGAAAAAAAGAGGAGCAATGAGGTAGCTGTGTGAGTAAGATAGGCGACCCTAGTGGCTGACACAAACACCTGGCCCATCTAGGAGTGGCACTGCAGTGTCACGCAGGATGGCCCTTCCAAAAAACACTCCCCAAACAGCACATGACACAAAGAAAAAAAGAGGCGCAATGAGGTAGCTGTGTGAGTAAGATAAGCGACCCTAGTGGCCGACACAAACACCTGGCCCATCTAGGAGTGGCACTGCAGTGTCACGCAGGATGGCCCTTCCAAAAAACACTCCCCAAACAGCACATGACGCAAAGAAAAAAAGAGGCGCAATGAGGTAGCTGTGTGAGTAAGCTAAGCGACCCTAGTGGCCGACACAAACACCTGGCCCATCTAGGAGTGGCACTGCAGTGTCACACAGGATGGCCCTTCCAAAAAACACTCCCCAAACAGCACATGACGCAAAGAAATAAAGAGGCGCAATGAGGTAGCTGTGTGAGTAAGATAAGCGACCCTAGTGGCCGACACAAACACCTGGCCCATCTAGGAGTGGCACTGCAGTGTCACGCAGGATGGCCCTTCCAAAAAACACTCCACAAACAGCACATGACGCAAAGAAGAAAAAAAGAGGCGCAATGAGGTAGCTGTGTGAGTAAGCTAAGCGACCCTAGTGGCCGACACAAACACCTGGCCCATCTAGGAGTGGCACTGCAGTGTCACGCAGGATGGCCCTTCCAAAAAACACTCCCCAAACAGCACATGACGCAAAGAAGAAAAAAAGAAGCGCAATGAGGTAGCTGTGTGAGTAAGCTAAGCGACCCTAGTGGCCGACACAAACACCTGGCCCATCTAGGAGTGGCACTGCAGTGTCACGCAGGATGGCCCTTCCAAAAAACACTCCCCAAACAGCACATGACGCAAAGAAGAAAAAAAGAGGCGCAATGAGGTAGCTGTGTGAGTAAGCTAAGCGACCCTAGTGGCCGACACAAACACCTGGCCCATCTAGGAGTGGCACTGCAGTGTCACGCAGGATGGCCCTTCCAAAAAACACTCCCCAAACAGCACATGACGCAAATAAAAATGAAAGAAAAAAGAGGTGCAAGATGGAATTGTCCTTGGGCCCTCCCACCCACCCTTATGTTGTATAAACAGGACATGCACACTTTAACCAACCCATCATTTCAGTGACAGGGTCTGCCACACGACTGTGACTGAAATGACGGGTTGGTTTGGACCCCCACCGAAAAAGAAGCAATTAATCTCTCCTTGCACAAACTGGCTCTACAGAGGCAAGATGTCCACCTCATCATCATCCTCCGATATATCACCGTGTACATCCCGCTCCTCACAGATTATCAATTCGTCCCCACTGGAATCCACCATCTCAGCTCCCTGTGTACTTTGTGGAGGCAATTGCTGCTGGTCAATGTCTCCACGGAGGAATTGATTATAATTCACTTTAATGAACATCATCTTCTCCACATTTTCTGGAAGTAACCTCGTACGCCGATTGCTGACAAGGTGAGCGGCGGCACTAAACACTCTTTCGGAGTACACACTTGTGGGAGGGCAACTTAGGTAGAATAAAGCCAGTTTGTGCAAGGGCCTCCAAATTGCCTCTTTTTCCTGCCAGTATAAGTACGGACTGTCTGACGTGCCTACTTGGATGCGGTCACTCATATAATCCTCCACCATTCTTTCAATGGTGAGAGAATCATATGCAGTGACAGTAGACGACATGTCCGTAATCGTTGTCAGGTCCTTCAGTCCGGACCAGATGTCAGCATCAGCAGTCGCTCCAGACTGCCCTGCATCACCGCCAGCGGGTGGGCTCGGAATTCTGAGCCTTTTCCTCGCACCCCCAGTTGCGGGAGAATGTGAAGGAGGAGATGTTGACAGGTCGCGTTCCGCTTGACTTGACAATTTTGTCACCAGCAGGTCTTTGAACCCCAGCAGACTTGTGTCTGCCGGAAAGAGAGATCCAAGGTAGGTTTTAAATCTAGGATCGAGCACGGTGGCCAAAATGTAGTGCTCTGATTTCAACAGATTGACCACCCGTGAATCCTTGTTAAGCGAATTAAGGGCTCCATCCACAAGTCCCACATGCCTAGCGGAATCGCTCCCTTTTAGCTCCTCCTTCAATGCCTCCAGCTTCTTCTGCAAAAGCCTGATGAGGGGAATGACCTGACTCAGGCTGGCAGTGTCTGAACTGACTTCACGTGTGGCAAGTTCAAAAGGTTGCAGAACCTTGCACAACGTTGAAATCATTCTCCACTGCGCTTGAGACAGGTACATTCCACCTCCTATATCGTGCTCAATTGTATAGGCTTGAATGGCCTTTTGCTGCTCCTCCAACCTCTGAAGCATATAGAGGGTTGAATTCCACCTCGTTACCACTTCTTGCTTCAGATGATGGCAGGGCAGGTTCAGGCGTTTTTGGTGGTGCTCCAGTCTTCTGTACGTGGTGCCTGTACGCCGAAAGTGTCCCGCAATTCTTCTGGCCACCGACAGCATCTCTTGCACGCCCCTGTCGTTTTTTAAAAAATTCTGCACCACCAAATTCAAGGTATGTGCAAAACATGGGACGTGCTGGAATTTGCCCATATTTAATGCACACACAATATTGCTGGCGTTGTCCGATGCCACAAATCCACAGGAGAGTCCAATTGGGGTAAGCCATTCCGCGATGATCTTCCTCAGTTGCCGTAAGAGGTTTTCAGCTGTGTGCGTATTCTGGAAAGCGGTGATACAAAGCGTAGCCTGCCTAGGAAAGAGTTGGCGTTTGCGAGATGCTGCTACTGGTGCCGCCGCTGCTGTTCTTGCGGCGGGAGTCCATACATCTACCCAGTGGGCTGTCACAGTCATATAGTCCTGACCCTGCCCTGCTCCACTTGTCCACATGTCCGTGGTTAAGTGGACATTGGGTACAACTGCATTTTTTAGGACATTGGTGAGTCTTTTTCTGACATCCGTGTACATTCTCGGTATCACCTGCCTAGAGAAGTGGAACCTAGATGGTATTTGGTAACGGGGGCACACTACCTCAAGAAATTGTCTAGTTCCCTGTGAACTAACGGCGGATACCGGACGCACGTCTAACACCAACATAGTTGTCAAGGCCTCAGTTATCCGCTTTGAAACAGGATGACTGCTGTGATATTTCATCTTCCTCGCAAAGGACTGTTGGACAGTCAATTGCTTGGTGGAAGTAGTAAAAGTGGGCTTACGACTTCCCCCTCTGGGATGACCATCGACTCCCAGCAGCAACAACAGCAGCGCCAGCAGCAGTAGGCGTTACACGCAAGGATGCATCGGAGGAATCCCAGGCAGGAGAGGACTCGTCAGAATTGCCAGTGACATGGCCTGCAGGACTATTGGCATTCCTGGGGAAGGAGGAAATTGACACTGAGGGAGTTGGTGGGGTGGTTTGCGTGAGCTTGGTTACAAGAGGAAGGGATTTACTGGTCAGTGGACTGCTTCCGCTGTCGCCCAAAGTTTTTGAACTTGTCACTGACTTATTATGAATGCGCTGCAGGTGACGTATAAGGGAGGATGTTCCGAGGTGGTTAACGTCCTTACCCCTACTTATTACAGCTTGACAAAGGCAACACACGGCTTGACAAATGTTGTCCGCATTTCTGTTGAAATACTTCCACACCGAAGAGCTGATTTTTTTGGTATTTTCACCAGGCATGTCAACGGCCCTATTCCTCCCACGGACAACAGGTGTCTCCCCGGGTGCCTGACTTAAACAAACCACCTCACCATCAGAATCCTCCTTGTCAATTTCCTCCCCAGCGCCAGCAACACCCATATCCTCCTCATCCTGGTGTACTTCAACACTGACATCTTCAATCTGACTATCAGGAACTGGACTGCGGGTGCTCCTTCCAGCACTTGCAGGGGGCGTGCAAATGGTGGAAGGCGCATGCTCTTCACGTCCAGTGTTGGGAAGGTCAGGCATCGCAACCGACACAATTGGACTCTCCTTGTGGATTTGGGATTTCGAAGAACGCACAGTTCTTTGCGGTGCTTTTGCCAGCTTGAGTCTTTTCATTTTTCTAGCGAGAGGCTGAGTGCTTCCATCCTCATGTGAATCTGAACCACTAGCCATGAACATAGGCCAGGGCCTCAGCCGTTCCTTGCCACTCCGTGTGGTAAATGGCATATTGGCAAGTTTACGCTTCTCCTCCGACAATTTTATTTTAGATTTTGGAGTCCTTTTTTTACTGATATTTGGTGTTTTGGATTTTACATGCTCTGTACTATGACATTGGGCATCGGCCTTGGCAGACGATGTTGCTGGCATTTCATCGTCTCGGCCATGACTAGTGGCAGCAGCTTCAGCACGAGGTGGAAGTGGATCTTGATCTTTCCCTAATTTTGGAACCTCAACATTTTTGTTCTCCATATTTTAATAGGCACAACTAAAAGGCACCTCAGGTAAACAATGGAGATGGATGGATACTAGTATACTTATGGATGGACGAGCGACTGCCGACACAGAGGTAGCTACAGCCGTGGACTACCGTACTGTGTCTGCTGCTAATATAGACTGGATGATAATGAGATGAAATTAATATATATATATATAATATCACTAGTACTGCAGCCGGACAGGTATATATATTTATTATGTAATGACTGATGACGGACCTGCTGGACACTGTCAGCTCAGCAGCACCGCAGACTGCTACAGTAAGCTACTATAGTAGTATGTATCAAGAAGAAAGAGAAAAAAAAAACCACGGGTAGGTGGTATACAATTATGGATGGACCAGCGACTGCCGACACAGAGGTAGCTACAGCCGTGGACTACCGTACTGTGTCTGCTGCTAATATAGACTGGATGATAATGAGATGAAATTAATATATATATAATATCACTAGTACTGCAGCCGGACAGGTATATATATTTATTATGTAATGACTGATGACGGACCTGCTGGACACTGTCAGCTCAGCAGCACCGCAGACTGCTACAGTAAGCTACTATAGTAGTATGTATCAAGAAGAAAGAGGAAAAAAAAAACCACGGGTAGGTGGTATACAATTATGGATGGACCAGCGACTGCCGACACAGAGGTAGCTACAGCCGTGGACTACCGTACTGTGTCTGCTGCTAATATAGACTGGATGATAATGAGATGAAATTAATATATATATATATATATATATATATAATATCACTAGTACTGCAGCCGGACAGGTATATATATTTATTATGTAATGACTGATGACGGACCTGCTGGACACTGTCAGCTCAGCAGCACCGCAGACTGCTACAGTAAGCTACTATAGTAGTATGTATCAAGAAGAAAGAGAAAAAAAAAACCACGGGTAGGTGGTATACAATTATGGATGGACCAGTGACTGCCGACACAGAGGTAGCTACAGCCGTGGACTACCGTACTGTGTCTGCTGCTAATATAGACTGGATGATAATGAGATGAAATTAATATATATATATATATATATATATATATATATATATAATATCACTAGTACTGCAGCCGGACAGGTATATATATTTATTATGTAATGACTGATGACGGACCTGCTGGACACTGTCAGCTCAGCAGCACCGCAGACTGCTACAGTAAGCTACTATAGTAGTATGTATCAAGAAGAAAGAGAAAAAAAAAACCACGGGTAGGTGGTATACAATTATGGATGGACCAGCGACTGCCGACACAGAGGTAGCTACAGCCGTGGACTACCGTACTGTGTCTGCTGCTAATATAGACTGGATGATAATGAGATGAAATTAATATATATATATATATATATATATATATATATAATATCACTAATACTGCAGCCGGACAGGTATATATATTTATTATGTAATGACTGATGACAGACCTGCTGGACACTGTCAGCTCAGCAGCACCGCAGACTGCTACAGTAAGCTACTATAGTAGTATGTATCAAGAAGAAAGAGAAAAAAAAAACACGGGTAGGTGGTATACAATTATGGATGGACCAGCGACTGCCGACACAGAGGTAGCTACAGCCGTGGACTACCGTACTGTGTCTGCTGCTAATATAGACTGGATGATAAAGAGATGAAATTAATATATATATATATATATATATAATATCACTAGTACTGCAGCCGGACAGGTATATATATTTATTATGTAATGACTGATGACGGACCTGCTGGACACTGTCAGCTCAGCAGCACCGCAGACTGCTACAGTAAGCTACTATAGTAGTATGTATCAAGAAGAAAGAGAAAAAAAAAAACACGGGTAGGTGGTATACAATTATGGATGGACCAGCGACTGTCGACACAGAGGTAGCTACAGCCGTGGACTACCGTACTGTGTCTGCTGCTAATATAGACTGGATAATAATGAGATGAAATTAATATATATATATATATATATATAATATCACTAGTACTGCAGCCGGACAGGTATATATATTTATTATGTAATGACTGATGACGGACCTGCTGGACACTGTCAGCTCAGCAGCACCGCAGACTGCTACAGTAAGCTACTATAGTAGTATGTATCAAGAAGAAAGAGAAAAAAAAAACACGGGTAGGTGGTATACAATTATATATATATTATATACAATTATATATAATTATATATATATACATATATATATATATATATATATATATTAAACTGGTGGTGATTAATTAAACTGGTGGTCAGGTCACTGGTCACACTATCAGCAACTTGCAAGTAGTACTCCTAAGCAGACAATCACAATATATACTGGTGGTCAGTGTGGTCACAATGGCAGTGTGGCACTCTGGCAGCAAAAGTGTGCACTGTACGTTAAAATATGTACTCCTGCTCTCAGACTCTAACTGCTCCCCACTGTCTCCCCCACAAGTCAGATATACAGTCACACTATCACTTCAGCAAGTAGTAGTACTCCTCCTAATGCTCCCCAAAATTACTAAAGTAAATAATACTGTGTCTCTCTCTACTCTAGTCTCACTCTCTATAAACGGAGAGGACGCCAGCCACGTCCTCTCCCTATCAATCTCAATGCACGTGTGAAAATGGCGGCGACGCGCGGCTCCTTATATAGAATCCGAGTCTCGCGATAGAATCCGAGCCTCGCGAGAATCCGACAGCGGGATGATGACGTTCGGGCGCGCTCGGGTTAACCGAGCAAGCCGGGAAGATCCGAGTCGCTCGGACCCGTGTAAAAAAACCTGAAGTTCGGGCGGGTTCGGTTTCCGAGGAACCGAACCCGCTCATCTCTAATTACAATGTGCCTGTGCACACAAAACACCCCCCATGTTCGCGCCTATGCCATTGTTGATGTCCATCAGTTTCTAAATACCACCGTGAACCCATGGTAATATTGCTCAAAAAAGCTGCAATTTAGAAGGGCTGCTTGAATCTCTAGGATTTTCATTTAAAAAAAAAAGTTATAATTAAAATTTTCACCAGCACCAGGCCTTTAAGCCTAGTCTAGTAGTGGAAAAATCAGGGGACACAAAGTGTTTGGTCCCCCTAATCTTTCCCCTAACTGTCTTTTAAAAAACACAGTATGAAGCCTGTCTGTTCCCCTGAACTAACCCATCAAAGCAGTCCAATGCATTCCTACTGCAGTGGCTGGGAGTGAATGCACATTCACAGCAGGGCCTCACTGAAGGGAGTAAATACTTTTGTCACCGTGTAGTGTACTGTGGCCTTTTAACAAGTTTTTTTTTAACAAGTGCACTGTAGGACTCAGAATTTCCAGACTACCATGTTGCCAGCATGCCCTGTCATTTAAAATGGGCATGGCAGGGCTAGCTGGTACCTGTAGACTAGTGTATCAATAAGAACAATGTTCTCTACCACACCCACCACCTGAGAGGTGTGGTGTATAGCTCTAGTGCAGTACTGAGCTGGTTCTTCCTATAAGAGCGCACTGATTTTGCATGTCGCATCTTCCCATAGACTAAGGCTTGTTGATACTGTACTGGAAGGGCCCTTATGACACATGTCCCCCCCTACTATAGTGCCACCATCCCTGGTAATAATGATAAGTCCTGTTCTCATTATCTTGCTCACTAGCTCCACTGTATGCCTCTTCCTTGGGTCCTGTGACCCTTAACTCTACTCCTTCATTGTCTTCACACCTTTTTAAGTGGCTGTAAACCTGTTATTTGCACCTACACTAATGTGCACAGGTTTGAGTGTGTGCTGAATTTACCCCGAGTACCCCATTACCTTTCCAGGCTATTAGTAGCTGTGTTGAGAGCTGTAGTGTTAGGTATTTACTGTTTTGTATTGTACTGTCTTGTTGTCTGCCCTCTGTACGGCTCTGTGGACCATATGTGGTGCCCTAGAAAGAAAGGTTAATAATAATAATAATAATAATAATAAAAGGAAATTCAGGGGGCTCTATGCTCTTTGTCACGTGATGTTTTCGCTACCAGCATAGGTTTACAGGTCAAGTACTGGTTATAATTTTGGGGAAAACCCCACACATTCTCTTTTCTTAATTTTAAATTTTTTCAGCAAAATCATCTAGAGAAGGCTGCATAGATGCTAGAGATCTGTGCAGTACTTTACACAATATGTCTCGACCTTGGAAAATAGCGATCATAATATATTCACATTCTATGTCAGATTTCAAAAACAACACTATAAGGGTCCAACTAAGATTTTTAACTTTAGAAAATCTAATTTCAACATGCTGAAAAAAGCACTAAAGGATATTAATTGGGAAATTCTGTTTCATGGTAAGAATACGGCTGAAATGTGTTACAATTTTGCTTGATAAGTACACTCATAGGTTCATTCCCAAGGGCAGCAAATGCAGATGTCCTGAATTCAAACCGATGTTGCTTAATAAGAAGGTTAAAGAAGAAATGGATAAAAAGTGGCGAGCATTCAAAGCATTTAAATCCAACGGGAAGGCAGGGTCATTCCAGTACTACAAGGAATGTAACAAAAAATGCTAAAAAGAAATTAGAGCAGCTAAAATGGAAAATTAAAAACAAATCGCCAAGGAGAGTAAAACAAACCCCAAAAAGTTGTTTAAGTATATAAACAGTAAAATGTTAAAAAAGTAGAATATTGGACCAATAAAGGGTGAGTTGGATGTCTTGATTAATGATGATAGGGAAAAAGCAGATTTATTGAATTTTTTTTTATCAATGTTCACTACAGAGAACCAGTTGGTGGGAAAAGTGCAGAACATAAGCTTTGATAATGACCCGTGGCTAAGTAATTGGCTAAATGATGAAGTAAAATTAAGCTAAATAAATCCCCTGGGCTGGATGGACCTCACCCAAGGGTTCTTATGGAGCTTAACTCTGAGCTAGCAAGGCCCTTATATCTTGATTAACATCAAGAATAATACAGAGGGACTGGCGTATAGCAGAGGTAGTCCCAATATTTAAAAAGGGAATTATAACTCATCCAAGTAACTATAGACCAGTTAGTTTGACATCTATAATTGGGAAAATACTGGAAGGTATAATAAGGGATAGTATACAAGAGTATTTGGATAGCTCCAAGATTATTAATAGTTATCAGCATGGTTTTGTGAGGGACAGGTCATGTCAAACTAACTTAATTAGCATATACGAGAAAGTGAATGATAATATTGATCAGGGTAAAGCAGTGGATGTGGTCTTTTTGGAGAGCTTGGTGTAGGAAACACTATTTGTACTTGGGTAAGTAATTGGCTGGATAACAGGGAACAGCGAGTGGTGGTTAATGGGATGTTTACTGACTGGGCCCCAGTACACAGTGGAATACCGCAGGGTTCAGGTCTCGGGCCGCTGCTGTTAACATATTCATTAATGACAAAAACAATACAGGTTATTCGGTGATCCCGTGCTCACTCCAGGAGCAGCAATCTGTGGAAATGCACTCAGTGTGTCACCACACACCGAATCAACAATTCATACAGAACGCTTTTTTGGCCACTGACACTGAAAGCGCTCACTCCATAAAACAAACAAATTATTTATAATAAAATACCACTAAATGGTTTAACATAGATCACTCTCTCAAGTCAATGCTTGCTCCAACAGCTGTGATCAATGGTGGATGATTTTCTTCCTTTCAGTAATGTCTCATGTTGAGTTCCTCGAAAAGAAAAAAATGAATTTAGTGTAGTACTGTCTATTTCATATTCAGTTTCAAAGACAGGTAAAGAAAAATATTTTTCAATCATCGATAGTCTATGCAAATTGTTGTAGCGTACCGTACCCAGTCCATCCTAAAAATCCTTGTGCTCACAGTGGGATGTCACAAGGTAAAAAAAAGTACGTCTATATCAGGACTTAAGTTTTAAAACATAAGTCCTGATATAGATGTCCTTTTTTTCCTTGTGACATGCCACTGTGAGCACGAGGATTTTTAGGACGTACTGGAAAGTAGATAAGGAATCCCTGACCCCAAGAAAGATACCTTTATATGTGGGTCACCGCATTTTGTTGCCGTAAGTTAACACTTAACATATATCTTCACTGTGCACCGTTGGGTGACCCTGTAGTAAGCTAAAGAGTTCACTGACCAGACGTGGTATGGTATAAAGAAGCATAAAGATACCTTTATAGGAGTTATGTACTCCCTTTTGGTGTGAGTACGGTATGCTCCTACAATTTGCATAGACTATCGGTGATTGAAAAAAAAATTCTATCTGTCTTTGAAACTGGATATGAAATAGACAGTATTACACTATATACATTTCTTCTTTTCGAGGAACTCAACATGAGACATTTCTGAAGGGAAGAAAATCATCCATTATTGATCACAGCTGTTGAAGCAAGCATTGACTTGAGAGACTGACCTATGTTAAACCATTTGGTGGTGTTTTATTATAAATAATTTGTTTGTTTTATGGAGTGAGCGCTTTCAGTGTTAGTGCCCAAAAAAGTGTTTTATATTCATTAATGACTTAGGAGTGGGTCTAGAAAGCACAGTGTCAATTTTGATGATACTAAACTGTGTAGCGTAATTAATTCAGACAAGGATGTTGAGTCTCTGCGGAATGACTTATCTAAACTGGAGGTTTGGTCAGATAAATGGAGAATGAGTTTCAATATAGAAAAATGTAGTAAAGTTATGCACTTTGGGATTAAGAACAATCGGGCAGCCTATAAATTAAATGGGGAAAATGGAGGGGAAACGGTAGCTGAAAAAGATTTGGGAGTGCTCATCGATAGTCGACTTAGTAGCAGTTTACAAAATGTCAAAGTGCAACAACAAAAGCAAATAAGGTGTTGGCATGCATAAAATGGGGAATTGAGACAAATGATGAGAGTATAATCCTGCCACTGTACAAATCATTCGTACGGCCACTCCTGGAATATTGTGTACAGTTCTGGGCACCATACTACAAAAAAGATATTTTGGAACTTGAAAGGGTTCAAAGGCGAGCCACCAAACTGATTAAGGGATTAGAGGCACTGGATTATGAGGAAAGGCTTACAAGGTTGGATATGTTTATACTGGAAAAGAGAATGCTCAGAGGGGACATAGGCCCTCATTCCGAGTTGTTCGCTCGCAAGCTGCTTTTAGCAGCTTTGCACACGCTAAGCCGCCGCCTACTGGGAGTGAATCTTAGCTTATCAAAATTGCGAACGAAAGATTAGCAAAATAGCGAATAGACACTTCTTAGCAGTTTCTGAGTAGCTCCACACTTACTCGGCATCTGCGATCAGTTCAGTGCTTGTCGTTCCTGGTTTGACGTCACAAACACACCCAGCGTTCGCCCAGACACTCCTCCGTTTCTCCAGCCACTCCCGCGTTTTTCCCAGAAACGGTAGCGTTTTTTTGCACACACCCATAAAACGGCCTGTTTCCGCCCAGAAACACCCACTTCCTGTCAATCACATTACGATTACCAGAACGAAGAAAAAACCTCGTAATGCCGTAAGTAAAATACCTAACTGCATAGCAAATTTACTTGGCACAGTCGCACTGCGGGCATTGCGTATGCGCATTAGCGACTAATCGCTCCGTTGCGAGAAAAATATAACAAGCGAACAACTCGGAATGACCCCCATAATTAATATTTACAAATACATAAAAGGACAATACAAGGATCTATCAGGTGATTTGTTTATCAAAAAAATCATTACACAGGACACGCAGATATCCTCTGAGGTTAGAAGAGAGAAAATTTCATACACAACAAAGGAAAGGTTCTTAACAGTAAGGGCAGTAAGGATTTGGAATTCTCTGCCTGAGAAGGTAGTAATGGTGGACACAGTCAATATGTTTAAAAATGGATCAGATACATTCCTAACAGAAAGAAATATCCATGGATACAGCATTTAAAGGAAGAAAATTTTATAGCATGAATTACAGTTGTTCATAATACAGGTTGAACTCGATGGACATTTTTACTATGTAACTCATTTTGGTAGGCATTTTTGGCAGCAGATTTTTGGCAGATTCAAAACCCACTGTTTAATAAATCTGTTGTTTTTTTCTGTGATTTTAATTATGAAAAATTTGGATAATGATCCTGATGTAAAGCATGGTTTATCTGCGTGTTTGTGGCACTTTCAAGTAAATCGGTGGGATATAATCCAGCCAGGGAAAAACTTCAATCCCACCATTTAGAAAATTGAAACCTCAATGTTTCTTGGCATGGACAAGTGATGTGAAATATCGCTGTATAGGCACCCTAGGTCTGGTAAGCAGTAATAATAAGTACGTTGGCACTAGAGTCTTCTTTCATGGTTTTAGGCACCTCCAGAAGCATGTTATGGCTCTCAGCCAAGGTTAATGTATGTCAATGTTGGTCCATCACTTCTACCCTACTGTTTATTAATAATATTATTTATCTCAATATATTATTTGTTTTGAAAACAGACATTTGCATTAAAAGTTGACAGGTTCTATAACTGCTATCTGATACAATGTCCACAAGACACTATTTGCAGAAGAACGCTTTCTGCTTACTGTCAGGCCATGCAATTTTCTTTAAAACAAATTTCAAGTTACCCTAAGGTAATGGTACTTTAGATGTAATCAGAATATAATGCAGTTTTGCCTTCTATTCCTCAGGAGTGTCTATAATGTTATTGAAAACAAAAACAAGAGGAGTGATGTGTAAAATACTTCTATAGATGGTCTCTGGACCAAAAGAAAATTTACAAGAGTATTTACAATAACCTGCAAGGTATCCTGCATGTTTATAATTGTTGTTTTTCTTATCTTGATAATGATATTTATTTTGAAATAAAACAAGCACTGAAACTCCTTATTTGCAATAATAAAGGGCTTATATAAGCGGGAGTAAAATCCCAGCTCCTTAATAAAATATTTTTACACTGCAGGGGCAGATATAAAGATGGAAGGTGAGTGCACTATAACTAATCTCTAAGGGTGATATTCAATTGATTTATCGTGCCCGATATCCCATCCCATCTCCCGTGGCGATACTCGATTGTCCTCTGCTATCACCCCTATCGCACCCATAGCAGTCAAGATTATCCACGTAAATCGGCTAAAAGTCCTGTTTGGGTGCCCAAACGGATAACTTTTTATGCATTTAAGCTCGTGCATGCACAGGTCTCTGGGAATATGGCGCCCACGCCTTGTTCCCGGGGCAACACCAGTATAGGGTAATAAATACTTAAACAACAGAAATCAGCCTTTTGTTATATTCCACTACTGGACTTAGCAAATCCTGGTAACTATAAACTGTTGGGCTTTCATTCACAGTTGATGCGCCAAATTGTTTAGCATGCCCTAAAGAAGACATGTCCCTCATTCAGCCAAGTCTAACTTTAATTAAATATATTTCCTATGTGTATATATATATATATATATATATATATATATATAAATATATAAATGCGAAAGCCCTCACTCGCTCACTGACTGACTGACTCATCACTAATTCTCTTACTTCCCAATATGTTAGGAAGCTGAAATTTAACATAAGTTTTCTTCAAGTGTGAAATATGAAAAGTACGTAATTAGAATGTTAATAAACCTCCCCTAAGGGGATGAAAAGGGGGTTGACATGACGTCATTACTGATGTGTGGCTTGCGTTGCGTGAACGATAACGCCCAAACGGACAATCGGATCAAAATTTGGTTTGCTCCTCCAGTCAATAGAATTTAATAAACTACAAAAATGATCCTGTCACTTTTTACTGTATCTGCTACAGGTGCTCCTCGGGTTACGCCAAAACCATGGATTAATATTTACTTACATTAAGACATCTCAAATTTACATCTCTATAGATTGACCAAATTTTAAACACTCATTTATATTTACAACCATGAAAATAAGAAACCCCCATGCGAAGAATGGGTATAACAGCTAGTATATAAGTAAATATATATATATATATATATGTACAGAATGGTAGAACCCTTCGAAGAGAGGAGGGGAGAGGAGCAGCAGCAGCACACACCAAAGCCTAAATACCGCACAGTCCCCAGCACTCAAGCGCCTCTACCGTTGCTAGGCAACGGATCGGCAGAGACATTTTCCTGATGCGCCCACACGTCATCTCACAGCGCCGCACAGCGCACACGCCGGGACCGCAGGCGGCTTCCCCTCTTCGGTTTGGCGGGCTCAGTCTCTATTTAGACTCTATTTTATTTCTAAGGGTCCCCAACAAGAACCACAGGAGAAGAACCATACAAAGTTATTCCTACATGCAAGTTTTACAATTCCTGAGGGTACTTATATATATTACTACAGGCGGTGGGCACTTCATTCTATTATGACACTGGGTGCACTGTTTATTTAAAGGCACTATTACCAATCACATCAGAAAATTCACTTATGCACACCTTCATATACGCTAGCAATATTACACTATTTTGTGGTATTCTTCTAATTTTCATACGGACCATCCACGAAGTTAGTGGGCAAGCTACAGGACCGACATCAGGAGAACTACGATTTATATCACATGCTTGATATCCACATGGGATGCGGTACGCATATAAGTATTTCATTTGCACTTGGAGTTTGCATAACACAGAAGGCGCTGGGTTCTACCATTCTGTACATTTTACTTATTTGGACTTTTGAAATAGAGTTCATACAAGAGGACCCTTTTAGCAGCCCCCCTAAATAGGAGAAGTGTTATTGACTGTTTTAATTTTTAATGATATTAGTCTTGTTATTTAGGTAGCAGCGTTATTTTTGCACTATTGTTTTATATACTGTGTAAATATATATATATATATATATATATATATATATATATATACACAATGGAAACAGCCCGGCACTCAGTAGTAAATCCGGAAATGCCCTGGTGCCCTCAGTGGGATCCAACAACAAACAAAGAAATCTGCGGCACTCAAGGACTTGTGTAAAAGTCAGTTGTATTAGAACATCAGAAAAAAGTCCATCAACGTTTCGGGGACTTTAACCCCTTTGTACACATCTTGACAAAGGGGTTAAAGTCCCCGAAACGTTGATGGACTTTTTTCTGATGTTCTAATACAACTGACTTTTACACAAGTCCTTGAGTGCCGCAGATTTCTTTGTTTGTTTTATATATATATATATATATATATATATATATATTCCAGTGTATTTGAATCTTTTTTCAAGTCCTTTGAGTGCCGCTGTCTCAGACATTTTATATATATATTTATATATATATATATATATATATATATAAACGTCCATCCAACATACGGCACTCAGCGGGCTTAGTCATCCGAAGTAAATAACAATATAGGCAGCATAAGCTTTGCAACGTTTTGGCACTTTATTTGCCTTTTTCAAGCAGCATAACCACCGTATGTTGGACGGACGTTTGTACATTATGGAATGAGCACCGCAGCAATATATGAAGAAGTGTGAGTGCCGGTTGTACGAACTGTATATATATATATATATATATATATATATATATATAATATAGTATACACTCTACACCTGACAAAGGGGCTACGAGCCCCGAAACATTGGTTGTGATGTGAGATTTTCAATACAAAGAATTTTTTGCACCATTTAAATCCCTGAGTGCCGCTGCTTCTTTTTACCCTTAAGAACAGGCTGCATCGTGGAGAGCACCAGGGTATGTAACCACGGTAAGACCAGGAGTGCCAGGTATCACCTGTCTACTATATATATATATATATATATATATATATATATATATAAAAATCCCATATGACCGGCACTCCAAACACCTTGTTAAATACCTGGGTGCCCTCCCACGGTCCAAACAGAGCAGATACAGAAAGCAAGTTCAGGCGGCACTCCACGGATTTTCAAGACAAATGAGACAGCTACACAGGCTTGATTGTCAACGTTTCAGGTGCTATTTAATCACACCTTTCGTCAGGATACAAACACAGAAAATACCACATACCTTATATAGATCCCCAGTGTCCAGACCCCAATCACCTTCACCACCCATTTCCGGTCACGGGTGCCGTCATTAAACACGGCCATCCACAGCTGACGGGAAAACGGGTTGCCCTAGCAACCAAACAACCACCACGTCACCTGTGTGCTCCAGATCTCTCACACCCCCGGAGTCCGCCCGCCGGAAGTGCGTCAAAACGCGTCTACCAGTGAGCGGACGGGGGAGGCGGGGCCCATCGCCTAGGTAACGAGTACATATTTACAAGTGAATCAACAAACAGTGTGCGGAATCATGCTGGAGAACATCACAGGCAGTTAAAGCAAATGACAATAACTCATTAAAGTGCATCAACATGAGTAAAACGGCTAGGGTTAGTTAAATGGGTCTGGAAGCTGCAAAAATCAAGGTGTTCATAGATCGGATATCTAAGGAGTTACAACAATATTGTAAAGTACATTGATAACCACAATATTGATAATTTAAAGCTACAAAAGTCCATGGAAAAATCCATAGAGAAATTAGCTTCCCTTGAAACAATAAATATGTCAAAAATCATATCAACAATTTACCTATAACTAATGCTTACTTGAAAATTCATGCATCAAAAAGCTCTGCTAAAAGCTAGATTATAATATCAAATAAGTGTGTCATTGAATGAAAAACTCGTTAGAGCTATTTCGAACCTATTAGGTACAAAATGAAACGTACTTGTTAATGCTTTTACCAGGCCCATTAAACCCAAACAGAAAAAATGATTTATAAAAAACATAAGAGAGATAGATTTTCATTAAGGCCCATTGGTGAGACAGTATTAAAGTTGTTAATCCAACGTGCCTCCAATTGCAGCAGCTTCTTGTTTCGGTCACCCCCACGCGGTAACGGTGGAACATGGTCCACCAATTTGTAACGCAAAGTAGCCATACTATGGCCCATTTCCTTATAGTGACGCGCTACTGGCTGTTCGGTGGCTTTACCCTCCAAGGCCATTCTAATGGCGGATCTGTGTTGTGCAGCCCGCTCCCGGAAAGTGCATACCGTTTTGCCTATGTATGCTAGACCACACGGACATTTAATGATGTAAATAACAAATCTTGAAGTACACGTCAGCACATGCTTGATGGCAATTTTTTTACCAGAGTGGGGGTGAAGTACCACTGGTCCTGTTTCCAGGAATCTGCACGTTGTGCATCCCGTGCACTTGTAAGACCTCGGGGGCTTACTTAAAAAATTAGACCTGAGCTCCCTTTGTGGTGATATTATATCAGAGTGTACCAACCAGTCTTTTAAGTTTCTTCCTCGACGATGACACTTAAGCAAAGAACTATTATGGAGTGCTGGAATAGAGTTATCTGAACTGACGATGGGCCAAAGTGTGTTGGCATTATTCCTAATAACTGTACTCGCCGTCGTGTAAGTAGTCACAAGAGGTACTATCTTCCGTTCAGATTTCGTCTTTCTACGTAAGCATTCTTCACGTGATAGTGCCATTGCTTTTTCTTTGGCCTTGATCAACTCTTGCCTTCTATAGCCTCGTTGAAGGAATTTTTCCATCATGTCATTGATTTCTCTCTCTGCATCCATAGCATTGCTTGAGATCCGCTTAACTCTTAAAAATTGTGAGTACGGAAGACCTTTTTTCATGGCTACCGGATGAAAACTCCTTGCGTGGAGTAATGTATTCTTATCCGTGGGTTTGTGATAAATTGATGTAGATAATGCTGTTCCTGTTCTTGTAATTTGGACGTCCAGGTAATGGATTGTGTCAATACTCACATCATAGGTGAACTTGATGTTTGCGTCCATTTGATTGATACGTGTCATATGATACACAAAGTCATTAAGTTTGCCGGACCATACTATAAACAAGTCGTCTATATAACGCAAAAATAAGATGATACCGTTAGCAAAAGGTATATTTTCTAAAAACAGCGTTTTTTCAATGGACAGCATGAACGCATTCGCAAACGCTGGGGCCACGTTGCTCCCCATCGCGCACCCCAAGCGTTGCAGAAAGAAAGTCCCATCAAACATGAAAAAGTTTCGGGTGAGGGTCTTCTCCAGCAAAAGTAAAAAGAAGTCAATATCTGGGCCTTTGTAATGTAAATTACCAATCAGCAACCGTCTCATTGAGGAAATTCCCTCTCGATGTGGGATATTTGTGTACAGACTTACTACGTCAATGCTTGCTAATACACATTCCTCTGGTAGTTCTGTACAACTTTGAAGATGGATCAACAGCTGTGTGGTGTCCATGAGTACCGTCTGCTCTGCTTGGATTACCGGCTGTAGATAGTAGTCTAGATATCTGGAGATGGCATTGTATAACGACCCACGAGCCGAGATTATTGGGCGTCCAGGGGGGGCAGACAAACTCTTGTGCACTTTTGGCAATGTGTAAAGAATTGGAGTAATGGGGTGATCCACCGTCAATGCTTTCAGAGTTGTTTTGTCAATATATTTCTTCTGATATGCATCCTGTAGGATTATATCAATCTCTTTTTTGAATGAAATTGTGGGGTCCCCCCCCAGTTTTTCATAGACCGACTGGTCATTGAGCTGGCGATGGATTTCATCCATATATTGGGCACGATCCTGCAGCACAATGGCCCCTCCCTTGTCGGCCGATCGTATCACCAACTCCTTGTTCTCGCTTAAAGATCTCATTGCTGAGAATTCTCCCTGTGTTAAATTAGGGAGGGGTTTATCCATTTTTTTGATCTCCTTCGTGACTGAAGATTCAAGCATCCTTGAATAGCTTCTAATCGAAGCGTTATGTGTCTGTGGATCAAAATGAGAAATTGGTCTTAAGGGATGGTCCGGACCCTCCATAACCTCAGTGATTGAATTTTTCTCAAAGTGCTCTTTTAACTTTAAGTTGCGTTGATGTTTCCATGCATCCACTTTCCAATCAAAAGCATTAAACTTCGTTGTGGGTACATATGAGAGCCCTTTATTCAGCAAACTGGTTTCTTCCTCTGATAGTGAATAGGATGATAAATTAATTATGAGATTGTTACGAGGAATTAGCATTTTCCTCTTCCTTTCTCCTTGGCCGCCCCTCCTCGTTTGGGAGCGTATTCTTTTCTTCGCGCACCGCCGGTGCGTGTCGAGGTCGCTAAAGGGGGTTTACTGCTTTGGGCGCTAGTTGAGGGTTCTTGTTCCTCTGCTGAACTTCCCCCGGTGGATACCTCAGTGTCTGTTAGAAATCGTCTTGAATTTCGTTTATTGAAGAATTGCTTCCTTCTTAGGGGATAGCGCCCTGTGGCCCAGGGGTAGACTGTTTGTTCTTCGTAATCCTTATTCACTGTTACCAGTTTGGATTTTTTGTATTTGATCAATTCACATTTATAGGACTCTACCTTTTGATTCAGTTTGGTCATCCAATCTGAATTGGGATCACTTGTCAAGAGGGTATTGGAGGATTTTACCAAGTCTGCTATTTTAGTTTTAGTTTCATTCATAATTCTGGTGGATTCTTCTACCACTAATAGCATCAGATCACATGAGCATTTGTTCAACACTGCCACCCAGCGGCGACAAAACTCCGAATTCATCCTCCCAATAGTGGGGATATTTTTGATCCTAAATCCCCTGGGGATTTTCCGTTCCCTATAATAGTCAGAGATTGTCACACTATGCAGGTGATAATCAATCTCCTTTTTCTTTAATTTAAGTAATGAAAAATAAATATCCTCTACAGCATCTACACCAGCCGTATTTTTAAAGGTGTCTTTGTTTAGTAATGTCTCTGCCTCAGAATCAGTGAAGCTAAGAAACTCCCCTGTAGGTAGAGTGATAGTCTGAAAACCTGGAATGTTTTTCAATCTGCCTTGGCTTGATCCCTCCATACTCATGAATCAGTCAAAGCAGCAGCAAATCCTTATGCAAAAACAAACACCGTGTTCACAAAACAACGTGCAAAAAAGAATAGTTCAGTGAGTAAGAAAAAGGTACTGACACAAATCCATATCATTTATGAAGATTGGTTGCCATGTCCAGTAAATATCTGACAAGCAGAGATTTAATGCATAAAAATCCCATATGACCGGCACTCCAAACACCTTGTTAAATACCTGGGTGCCCTCCCACGGTCCAAACAGAGCAGATACAGAAAGCAAGTTCAGGCGGCACTCCACGGATTTTCAAGACAAATGAGACAGCTACACAGGCTTGATTGTCAACGTTTCAGGTGCTATTTAATCACACCTTTCGTCAGGATACAAACACAGAAAATACCACATACCTTATATAGATCCCCAGTGTCCAGACCCCAATCACCTTCACCACCCATTTCCGGTCACGGGTGCCGTCATTAAACACGGCCATCCACAGCTGACGGGAAAACGGGTTGCCCTAGCAACCAAACAACCACCACGTCACCTGTGTGCTCCAGATCTCTCACACCCCCGGAGTCCGCCCGCCGGAAGTGCGTCAAAACGCGTCTACCAGTGAGCGGACGGGGGAGGCGGGGCCCATCGCCTAGGTAACGAGTACATATTTACAAGTGAATCAACTAACAGTGTGCGGAATCATGCTGGAGAACATCACAGGCAGTTAAAGCAAATGACAATAACTCATTAAAGTGCATCAACATGAGTAAAACGGCTAGGGTTAGTTAAATGGGTCTGGAAGCTGCAAAAATCAAGGTGTTCATAGATCGGATATCTAAGGAGTTACAACAATATTGTAAAGTACATTGATAACCACAATATTGATAATTTAAAGCTACAAAAGTCCATGGAAAAATCCATAGAGAAATTAGCTTCCCTTGAAACAATAAATATGTCAAAAATCATATCAACAATTTACCTATAACTAATGCTTACTTGAAAATTCATGCATCAAAAAGCTCTGCTAAAAAAAATTGCCATCAAGCATGTGCTGACGTGTACTTCAAGATTTGTTATTTACATCATTAAATGTCCGTGTGGTCTAGCATACATAGGCAAAACGGTATGCACTTTCCGGGAGCGGGCTGCACAACACAGATCCGCCATTAGAATGGCCTTGGAGGGTAAAGCCACCGAACAGCCAGTAGCGCGTCACTATAAGGAAATGGGCCATAGTATGGCTACTTTGCGTTACAAATTGGTGGACCATGTTCCACCGTTACCGCGTGGGGGTGACCGAAACAAGAAGCTGCTGCAATTGGAGGCACGTTGGATTAACAACTTTAATACTGTCTCACCAATGGGCCTTAATGAAAATCTATCTCTCTTATGTTTTTTATAAATCATTTTTTCTGTTTGGGTTTAATGGGCCTGGTAAAAGCATTAACAAGTACGTTTCATTTTGTACCTAATAGGTTCGAAATAGCTCTAACGAGTTTTTCATTCAATGACACACTTATTTGATATTATAATCTAGCTTTTAGCAGAGCTTTTTGATGCATGAATTTTCAAGTAAGCATTAGTTATAGGTAAATTGTTGATATGATTTTTGACATATTTATTGTTTCAAGGGAAGCTAATTTCTCTATGGATTTTTCCATGGACTTTTGTAGCTTTAAATTATCAATATTGTGGTTATCAATGTACTTTACAATATTGTTGTAACTCCTTAGATATCCGATCTATGAACACCTTGATTTTTGCAGCTTCCAGACCCATTTAACTAACCCTAGCCGTTTTACTCATGTTGATGCACTTTAATGAGTTATTGTCATTTGCTTTAACTGCCTGTGATGTTCTCCAGCATGATTCCGCACACTGTTTGTTGATTCACTTGTAAATATGTACTCGTTACCTAGGCGATGGGCCCCGCCTCCCCTGTCCGCTCACTGGTAGACGCGTTTTGACGCACTTCCGGCGGGCGGACTCCGGGGGTGTGAGAGATCTGGAGCACACAGGTGACGTGGTGGTTGTTTGGTTGCTAGGGCAACCCGTTTTTCCGTCAGCTGTGGATGGCCGTGTTTAATGACGGCACCCGTGACCGGAAATGGGTGGTGAAGGTGATTGGGGTCTGGACACTGGGGATCTATATAAGGTATGTGGTATTTTCTGTGTTTGTATCCTGACGAAAGGTGTGATTAAATAGCACCTGAAACGTTGACAATCAAGCCTGTGTAGCTGTCTCATTTGTCTTGAAAATCCGTGGAGTGCCGCCTGAACTTGCTTTCTGTATCTGCTCTGTTTGGACCGTGGGAGGGCACCCAGGTATTTAACAAGGTGTTTGGAGTGCCGGTCATATGGGATTTTTATGCATTAAATCTCTGCTTGTCAGATATTTACTGGACATGGCAACCAATCTTCATAAATGATATGGATTTGTGTCAGTACCTTTTTCTTACTCACTGAACTATTCTTTTTTGCACGTTGTTTTGTGAACACGGTGTTTGTTTTTGCATAAGGATTTGCTGCTGCTTTGACTGATTCATGAGTATGGAGGGATCAAGCCAAGGCAGATTGAAAAACATTCCAGGTTTTCAGACTATCACTCTACCTACAGGGGAGTTTCTTAGCTTCACTGATTCTGAGGCAGAGACATTACTAAACAAAGACACCTTTAAAAATACGGCTGGTGTAGATGCTGTAGAGGATATTTATTTTTCATTACTTAAATTAAAGAAAAAGGAGATTGATTATCACCTGCATAGTGTGACAATCTCTGACTATTATAGGGAACGGAAAATCCCCAGGGGATTTAGGATCAAAAATATCCCCACTATTGGGAGGATGAATTCGGAGTTTTGTCGCCGCTGGGTGGCAGTGTTGAACAAATGCTCATGTGATCTGATGCTATTAGTGGTAGAAGAATCCACCAGAATTATGAATGAAACTAAAACTAAAATAGCAGACTTGGTAAAATCCTCCAATACCCTCTTGACAAGTGATCCCAATTCAGATTGGATGACCAAACTGAATCAAAAGGTAGAGTCCTATAAATGTGAATTGATCAAATACAAAAAATCCAAACTGGTAACAGTGAATAAGGATTACGAAGAACAAACAGTCTACCCCAGGGCCACAGGGCGCTATCCCCTAAGAAGGAAGCAATTCTTCAATAAACGAAATTCAAGACGATTTCTAACAGACACTGAGGTATCCACCGGGGGAAGTTCAGCAGAGGAACAAGAACCCTCAACTAGCGCCCAAAGCAGTAAACCCCCTTTAGGGACCTCGACACGCACCGGCGGTGCGCGAAGAAAAGAATACGCTCCCAAACGAGGAGGGGCGGCCAAGGAGAAAGGAAGAGGAAAACGCTAATTCCTCGTAACAATCTCATAATTAATTTATCATCCTATTCACTATCAGAGGAAGAAACCAGTTTGCTGAATAAAGGGCTCTCATATGTACCCACAACGAAGTTTAATGCTTTTGATTGGAAAGTGGATGCATGGAAACATCAACACAACTTAAAGTTAAAAGAGCACTTTGGGAAAAATTCAATCACTGAGGTTATGGAGGGTCCGGACCATCCCTTAAGACCAATTTCTCATTTTGATCCACAGACACATAACGCTTCGATTAGAAGCTATTCAAGGATGCTTGAATCTTCTGTCACGAAGGAGATCAAAAAAATGGATAAACCCCTCCCTAATTTAACACAGGGAGAATTCTCAGCAATGAGATCTTTAAGCGAGAACAAGGAGTTGGTGATACGATCGGCCGACAAGGGAGGGGCCATTGTGCTGCAGGATCGTGCCCAATATATGGATGAAATCCATCGCCAGCTCAATGACCAGTCGGTCTATGAAAAACTGGGGGGGGACCCCACAATTTCATTCAAAAAAGAGATTGATATAATCCTACAGGATGCATATCAGAAGAAATATATTGACAAAACAACTCTGAAAGCATTGACGGTGGATCACCCCATTACTCCAATTCTTTACACATTGCCAAAAGTGCACAAGAGTTTGTCTGCCCCCCCTGGACGCCCAATAATCTCGGCTCGTGGGTCGTTATACAATGCCATCTCCAGATATCTAGACTACTATCTACAGCCGGTAATCCAAGCAGAGCAGACGGTACTCATGGACACCACACAGCTGTTGATCCATCTTCAAAGTTGTACAGAACTACCAGAGGAATGTGTATTAGCAAGCATTGACGTAGTAAGTCTGTACACAAATATCCCACATCGAGAGGGAATTTCCTCAATGAGACGGTTGCTGATTGGTAATTTACATTACAAAGGCCCAGATATTGACTTCTTTTTACTTTTGCTGGAGAAGACCCTCACCCGAAACTTTTTCATGTTTGACGGGACTTTCTTTCTGCAACGCTTGGGGTGCGCGATGGGGAGCAACGTGGCCCCAGCGTTTGCGAATGCGTTCATGCTGTCCATTGAAAAAACGCTGTTTTTAGAAAATATACCTTTTGCTAACGGTATCATCTTATTTTTGCGTTATATAGATGACTTGTTTATAGTATGGTCCGGCAAACTTAATGACTTTGTGTATCATATGACACGTATCAATCAAATGGACGCAAACATCAAGTTCACCTATGATGTGAGTATTGACACAATCCATTACCTGGACGTCCAAATTACAAGAACAGGAACAGCATTATCTACATCAATTTATCACAAACCCACGGATAAGAATACATTACTCCACGCAAGGAGTTTTCATCCGGTAGCCATGAAAAAAGGTCTTCCGTACTCACAATTTTTAAGAGTTAAGCGGATCTCAAGCAATGCTATGGATGCAGAGAGAGAAATCAATGACATGATGGAAAAATTCCTTCAACGAGGCTATAGAAGGCAAGAGTTGATCAAGGCCAAAGAAAAAGCAATGGCACTATCACGTGAAGAATGCTTACGTAGAAAGACGAAATCTGAACGGAAGATAGTACCTCTTGTGACTACTTACACGACGGCGAGTACAGTTATTAGGAAGAATGCCAACACACTTTGGCCCATCGTCAGTTCAGATAACTCTATTCCAGCACTCCATAATAGTTCTTTGCTTAAGTGTCATCGTCGAGGAAGAAACTTAAAAGACTGGTTGGTACACTCTGATATAATATCACCACAAAGGGAGCTCAGGTCTAATTTTTTAAGTAAGCCCCCGGGGTCTTACAAGTGCACGGGATGCACAACGTGCAGATTCCTGGAAACAGGACCAGTGGTACTTCACCCCCACTCTGGTAAAAAAATTGCCATCAAGCATGTGCTGACGTGTACTTCAAGATTTGTTATTTACATCATTAAATGTCCGTGTGGTCTAGCATACATAGGCAAAACGGTATGCACTTTCCGGGAGCGGGCTGCACAACACAGATCCGCCATTAGAATGGCCTTGGAGGGTAAAGCCACCGAACAGCCAGTAGCGCGTCACTATAAGGAAATGGGCCATAGTATGGCTACTTTGCGTTACAAATTGGTGGACCATGTTCCACCGTTACCGCGTGGGGGTGACCGAAACAAGAAGCTGCTGCAATTGGAGGCACGTTGGATTAACACCTTTAATACTGTCTCACCAATGGGCCTTAATGAAAATCTATCTCTCTTATGTTTTTTATAAATCATTTTTTCTGTTTGGGTTTAATGGGCCTGGTAAAAGCATTAACAAGTACGTTTCATTTTGTACCTAATAGGTTCGAAATAGCTCTAACGAGTTTTTCATTCAATGACACACTTATTTGATATTATAATCTAGCTTTTAGCAGAGCTTTTTGATGCATGAATTTTCAAGTAAGCATTAGTTATAGGTAAATTGTTGATATGATTTTTGACATATTTATTGTTTCAATGGAAGCTAATTTCTCTATGGATTTTTCCATGGACTTTTGTAGCTTTAAATTATCAATATTGTGGTTATCAATGTACTTTACAATATTGTTGTAACTCCTTAGATATCCGATCTATGAACACCTTGATTTTTGCAGCTTCCAGACCCATTTAACTAACCCTAGCCGTTTTACTCATGTTGATGCACTTTAATGAGTTATTGTCATTTGCTTTAACTGCCTGTGATGTTCTCCAGCATGATTCCGCACACTGTTTGTTGATTCACTTGTAAATATGTACTCGTTACCTAGGCGATGGGCCCCGCCTCCCCCGTCCGCTCACTGGTAGACGCGTTTTGACGCACTTCCGGCGGGCGGACTCCGGGGGTGTGAGAGATCTGGAGCACACAGGTGACGTGGTGGTTGTTTGGTTGCTAGGGCAACCCGTTTTCCCGTCAGCTGTGGATGGCCGTGTTTAATGACGGCACCCGTGACCGGAAATGGGTGGTGAAGGTGATTGGGGTCTGGACACTGGGGATCTATATAAGGTATGTGGTATTTTCTGTGTTTGTATCCTGACGAAAGGTGTGATTAAATAGCACCTGAAACGTTGACAATCAAGCCTGTGTAGCTGTCTCATTTGTCTTGAAAATCCGTGGAGTGCCGCCTGAACTTGCTTTCTATATATATATATATATATATATATATATATATAACATCACCAAAGTTGGCGGCACTCCTGGACTTCATGTGGAAACACAAGACAGGGTTGCTCTCTGTTATTATTATTATTATTATTATTAGAATTATTATCCTTTATTTATATGGCACCACAAACGATCCACAGTGCCCATTACACAGTACATAATCAAATGAGCAAACAAGAAAACAGCACTTGCAGTTCAAGACAATATAGAGCAGGTATAGTAAACCCGGGGTTAAGTGCCATCAAAGGGAGTATGGAGTATAAGATAGTGTAAGTAAGAAAAGGAAAGGCACATGAGGAAAGAAGTCCCTACTCTTGCGAGCTTACAATCTAAAAGGTGAGGGGCTAACAGACCGGGGTGACACAGAAGGGGTAGACCGTGAGCATAGACGAGAGTTAGGAGGAGAGTTGGCTTGGTTTGGTGAAGAAGTGGGTCTTGAAAGCCCGTTTGAAGTTTTGTAGAGAGTCGGATGGGGAGAGGTAAAGAATTCCAGAGATAGGGAGCAGCACGTGCAAAATCTTGTATGTAGGAGTGGGAGGAGGTAATCCGTTGACAGGAGAGATGGCATGTATTAGCAGAGCGGTAAGGACAGGTGGTAATGTAAAGAGAGATAAGGTCAGAGATGTAAGAAGGAGAAGAGTGAGTGAGGGCTTTGTAGGTGAGTATGAAAATTGGATCCTGAATGGGAAGGGTAGCCAGTGAAGGTCCTGCAAGAGAGGGGATGTGGATGTAGTACGTTTGGTGAGAAAGATGAGATGGGCAGCAGCATTGAGGATAGATTGGAGTGGAGAGAGGCATTTTTGAGGGAGGCCAGATAGGAGGAGATTGCAGTAGTACAATCTGGAGATGACCAGTGAGTGGATGAGGGTTTTAGTAGCATCCTGGGTGAGAAAGGGTCTGATCCTGGAGATGTTTTTGAGATGAAAATGGCAGGTTTGTGAGAGGTACTGAATGTGTGGTTTGAAGGAGAGGGTGGAGCCAAGGATTACTCCAAGACATCACACTTGGGGGCTAGAGGAGATAGTTGTGCCATCAATGGATAATGAAATTGTGGGAAGTGAGGTATGCAGGAGGGAGGGAAGATGATCAGCTCAGTCTTAGACATATTAAGTTTAAGAAAGCACTGGGCCATCCAGGAGGAGATAGCAGAGAGACAGTTGGAGATACGAGTGAGGAGAGCAGGGGAGAGGTCAGTGGAGGGAAGATAGATTTGAGTATTGTCAGCGTAGAGATGATATGTTAAGTCAAAATAGCTAATGAGCTCACCTAATGAGGATGTGTAGACAGAGAAAAGGAGAGGCCCAATAACAGAATCATGGGGAAGACCTACTGGTAGAGGAAGTGGGGGGGAGGAGTTTAAATAGAGGAGACAGAAAAGGAACAGTCAGAAAGGTAGGAGGACAGCCAGGAGAGAGCAGTATCATGCAAACTAAGTGTCATGACTGTTGTTTTTATGAAACCGGTGTTAGTGAAGTCTGTGCAGGCAACTGGATGACTATGTGAATATTAGGCTAGTCTGTGAGAATCAGAGAGAAGAAGGAGCAATCCCTGACCGTGCTTCGAACCCGGGCCTCGGCAGAGGAAGCCGTATCCTGACCCCTGGATCACCAGGGACTTTGATAGCAGGATGATGAATGTATAGGTGAGACTGTACTGGATATAGTGTCACAGGAGTAGGTGCTTATGTACTCAAGGTTACTAGCGAGATAGTAAGATGGACTGGTTACTGGTGAGACTGAGAACTGGGCTTGTTATCGGTGAGACTGGGATGCAACTGTAATCCGGACTGGTACCGGATATAACTGGAAATGCAACTGAAAGTAGAATGATGACTGTGGCTGTGACTTTAGGACGAGGCTGAAGAACACTGCGGCTGTGATTTTAAGTTGAGACTGTGGAATACTGCGACTGTGAGTTTAAGATGAAACTATGGAATACTGCAACTATGGCTTGAAGTTGAGACTGTGGAATACTGCGACTGTGACTTTAAGATGAAACTATGGAATACTGCAACTTTGCCTTTAAGTTGAGACTGTGGAATACTGCGACTGTGACTTTAAGATGAAACTGTAGAAATACTGGATATCAATGGTAACACAAATGTAATCCAAACTGGGTAGCAAAGGAACAGAGTTTTTACAGGAACTGAAGTACAAAGGTTACCTTTAGGGAGCGCAGCTTCAAAGCTCGCACAGAGCTGTATGTGACACAAGGAACTGGCAGAGTTTCCAACTCAGTCTCCTGACTTATACTTCCTGGTCCTTGGTGATTGGTGAGCAGTGTCAGGTGATTCAGAGAATCTCAGGCTGGCACAGGATTAGACAGCTCTGGGTCAGGTGAACAGTCACTGTCATGTGAGTACTCTAGACTAGGCTGTGATGTGGAGTGAGGCATAGCAGGCCGAGAGAACACTGAAGCCTGAACTTCTGCAAACAAACAGAGGATGCTGGCTTTTAGGCCTAAACTTCAGATTGCTGAATTCAGACTCACACAGAAGATTAATCACCACAGGTGGAGCTCGGTAACTATTACCTTCCAAGCAGAGGACTCAGGACTCAGGAAACTCATGGTATTGGCAAGCTGTTTATCCCAGTGAGCAGAAAGATGCAGGATCCGGGACAGAGATGGCAGAGGTAAATCACCAAATATGAAAACTACAGTCAGGATCGTGACACTAAGGGAGTAAAGGATTTGCAGGAGAAGAGGGTGGTCTACAGTGTCAAAAGCAGCAGAGAGGTCAAGGAGATTACGCAGAGAGTAGTGGTCCCTGGATTTAGCAGCAAGGAAGTCATTGCAGACTTTTGTGAGGGCAGTTTCAGTGGATTGCAGAGGATGGAAACCAGACTGGAAAGGGTCACGAAATGAGTGGGAAGAAAGAAAGACAGTGAGGCGGTTGTAGACAATGTGCTCAAGGAGTTTGGAGGCAAAAGGGAGAAGAGAGATGGGTTGGTAGTTGGAGAGATTGGTTGGATCAAGGGTAGGTTTTTTAAGAATAGGGGAGACAGGTGTATGCTTGAAGGTAGAATGGACAGTGCCCGATGAGAGAGAGAGATTATGCAGATGGACAAGATGAGAACAGGCAGAAGAAGAGTGGAAACAGAGAAGGCGGGAGGGAATAGGGTCAAGTGGGGAGGTGGAGGGGGGTGAGGACCGGATGAGGACCATGACTTCCTCTCCAGATACAGGGAAGAAAGATGTCAGAGTTGGTAGGAGGGAAGGAGAGGGTGGGAGGGGAAATGGAGGAGTGGGGTTGCTCAGGTTCTGGTGGGATGTAATGTCCTTATGTATGGAGTTCAATTTTGGATGTGAAGTAGGTGGCAACATCAAGAGCAGAAAGTGAAGAGGGGAGTTGAGGCAGGGGTGGGCAAAGGAGCGAGTCAACAGTGGCAAAGAGGCGCCAGGGGTTTGAGGATTGGGAGGAGATGAGGTTTTTGAAGTAAGATTGATTAGAGAGGGTAAGGGCAGCAAAGTGGGATGAGAGCATAAATTTGTAGTGGAGGAAATTTCTCCTTAGAGCGTGATTTCCTCCACTGTCGCACAGCAGTACGTGAGCATTTTTGCAGATATCTGGTGCATTTGGTGTGCCAGAGTTTAGGTGTTGATCTGTGAGAGTGAATAGTGGTTGGTGGGGCGACAGAGTCAAGAGGAAAGGTAAGGGATGCATTGTATAGGGAAGTAACTTGTTCAGGGCAGGAAAGAGAGCAAATAGGAGAGAGGAGTGAGTCAAACAGGGAGGATAGGGAAGTGGTGTCAATAGCCTCAATGTTACGCTTTGTGATGGTAGTCTTAGGTGGTAAAGATGGAGAAGCAGATAGAGATAGGTTAAAAGTGAGCAGGTGATGGTCAGAGAGGGGGAACAGGGAGTTGGAGAAATCAACTGTTCTTTGATTGCATGAAGTCCAGGAGTGACGCCAACTTTGGTGATTATATTGGTATGTTTGGAGCAGTGGAGGGCATCGGGCAACCTGAACACATCTGAAGCAGGAGTGCTGAGTAAACTATTAGCTATATATATATATATATATATAGAGAGAGAGAGAGAGAGAGACAAAACTTGAAAGCGGCACTCGGGACACATGCACAGCAACAACGGCGTATAGATCAACGTTTCAAACCTTTAATGGTTTGTCATCAGGATACATAAACATATAATAGCAAGTGACTTAGCTATATACCCGCCACCAAACACAAGGAAAGAGCCCGCTCATCGGCGCCGCATGCAGCTTCCGGAGCTCGGCGCCCGCCGATGACATCATCACACCAACGTGTGAGCATTGCCAAGGCGACGTAGACACCACAGTGACAATACACTCTGGGAATAAAGTATAAACAGAGCAATGAGCAATAATTCCACATGCAAGCATCAGATACAGTAGAATATAAATTTAGTAAATGGGCGCAATGAACCTACATGAATAGTGTCCACAAAATGACAAGTAATTCCAAGGATGACACAAAACCAGTTCTTAAATCCTCAGGGCCACCAAATGGTCAGTCAGGTGGTATTCCAGGAGTGTCCCAGTCAATGTTCTCCAATTCCCAATGCACCCCGAAAATCTTTCTCTCAATATACAAAAGAAGAATAGATCATGGTGCAGATAGAATTTTTAGGGACAAACACATTTATTTGACACAGGACACTCACAATTTACATAGAAATAAAAGCATGTAACCAATCAAATGGTACAGTGGGGAATGTAGACCGCTGTTATCATCACGTTACCCTCCCAGAATGGTAATGGGGATACCACTGGCAGTTTCCGGATCACAACCAGATGGAGCAGGCTTTAGGTCAGAAGTCAGGGCCACATCCACAGCAAAAAACGCCACCAGCTTAACGCGTTTCGGACAATATTTGTCCTTCCTCAGAAGCATGGTGGTCACTAAACATCAAGGCATATATATACTGACACATAATTGCATAATCATGTCCATGTGTGTGGCAAACTCCCGCCACACAGTAACGCCGCACTGCCGTTCGCGACCGGAAGTCACGTGACCGGAAACCGGAAGTGTCCATGCGTTCCACAGTCTCTTCCGGAAATGTGTTATGCGTTCCATAATGTATTCAGACGGCGTGAGCGGCGGAAATCCTCTTATCCATAACATTAAGTCCATGTCCATGTAGTATATGGAAAAGAGACATAAAAAAGGCAATGTATGTAAAAACAACCATTTCACCGTAAAAATACACATAATTAAAATACTACACATGATTGGAATAAAATTAAAAATAAATAAATATACATGATTAGAATGATAAAATTGAAAAAGTGAATTTATATAACAAATGGGCAAACTAAAGGAACCATTTTAATTCAAAATCCCCATTTAAACCTCCAGGGGAAAGAGTTTTTAAAAGAAAAATCCATTTCATCTCCGCTTTTGCTAAAATACTTTCAGTATCTTTGTTTTTCCAAGTTGCAGAGATACCCTGTATACCCCAAAATGCTTTAATAGCAGCAGGGCTGGAATTGTGCATTTTCTTAAAGTGTGCGGACACAGTGTGGCTTTCAAGCCCCTTTTTAATATTATACGAGTGCTCTGCTAATCTTACTTTGAGACTTCTCGTTGTTTTACCTATATACACTAGTCCGCATTTGCACTCCAGACCATACACCACATTCTTGGTATTACAGGTCAAAAATTCCCTAATTGGGTATGTTTTGTCTTTAACACAGAATTCTTTTATTTTGCTAGGTCCTTTCACTAGTTTGCACATGGTACAAAGACCACACCTATGGAAGCCAATTGTTCTTATGCTAGTTCTCTTTGCTTCATCAACAGAACTTTTCACTAGTTTGTCTTTAAGAGATGGGGCACGTCTATAAATAAAAACTGGATTGCTCGGGAGTTTAGAGCCAATAATGGGATCCTGCCTTAGTATTTTCCAGTTTTTTCTAAAAACTGCTTCGATCTCTTTATGTTGTGAATTATATTTGCTTATAAAGGACCAATTTAGTTTAGTAATTTAATACTTTTCAGTATAAATTCCTTTACAGTACCTGGTATCCATTTTACCAGGTACTGTAAAGGAATTTATACTGAAAAGTATTAAATTCATCCTTACTAATAATTATTTTTATTATAATGGTGCTTATTACATGCAATTGGTAGGGACCGCCATGGGCACCAGATTCGCACCCAGCTATGCGAATATGTTCATGGCCTATTGGGAGGACAATGTGGTATGGCATGGAGACCGGCTGGGTGCGGGTCTGGTGCTATGGAGACGTTTCATTGATGATCTTTTGTTCATCTGGAAGGGTACCCAAGATGGTTTAACTAATTTTTGCACAGCCTTAAATATAAATGAATTTAACATATCCATTTCCTTTACATGCAGTAAAGAAGAATTATCTTTTCTCGACCTATGTATATATGTAGAAGGTGGAAGTTTACAAACCAAGACTTATAGGAAAACCACCGATTCTAACAGTTACATTGATAAACAGAGTCTTCACCATAGGAACTGGCTAGACGGTATACCCTATGGCCAGTTCCTAAGAGTAAGACGCAATTGTACTGAAGGTAATGTCTGTAGGGATCAAATGGATGAAATGGAGGAACGCTTTGCAGAAAAAGGCTATGAAAAGGCATTTCTAGAAAGAGCCAAAGAAAAGGCTCTCAATGTAGAAAGAAAGAGTCTTCTAACGGAAAAACCGAGAGTAATGAATAATGAGAAACTAAATTGGTCCTTTATAAGCAAATATAATTCACAACATAAAGAGATCGAAGCAGTTTTTAGAAAAAACTGGAAAATACTAAGGCAGGATCCCATTATTGGCTCTAAACTCCCGAGCAATCCAGTTTTTATTTATAGACGTGCCCCATCTCTTAAAGACAAACTAGCGAAAAGTTCTGTTGATGAAGCAAAGAGAACTAGCATAAGAACAATTGGCTTCCATAGGTGTGGTCTTTGTACCATGTGCAAACTAGTGAAAGGACCTAGCAAAATAAAAGAATTCTGTGTTAAAGACAAAACATACCCAATTAGGGAATTTTTGACCTGTAATACCAAGAATGTGGTGTATGGTCTGGAGTGCAAATGCGGACTAGTGTATATAGGTAAAACAACGAGAAGTCTCAAAGTAAGATTAGCAGAGCACTCGTATAATATTAAAAGGGGCTTGAAAGCCACACTGTGTCCGCACACTTTAAGAAAATGCACAATTCCAGCCCTGCTGCTATTAAAGCATTTTGGGGCATACAGGGTATCTCTGCAACTTGGAAAAACAAAGATACTGAAAGTATTTTAGCAAAAGCGGAGATGAAATGGATTTTTCTTTTAAAAACTCTTTCCCCTGGAGGTTTAAATGGGGATTTTGAATTAAAATGGTTCCTTTAGTTTGCCCATTTGTTATATAAATTCACTTTTTCAATTTTATCATTCTAATCATGTATATTTATTTATTTTTAATTTTATTCCAATCATGTGTAGTATTTTAATTATGTGTATTTTTACGGTGAAATGGTTGTTTTTACATACATTGCCTTTTTTATGTCTCTTTTCCATATACTACATGGACATGGACTTAATGTTATGGATAAGAGGATTTCCGCCGCTCACGCCGTCTGAATACATTATGGAACGCATAACACATTTCCGGAAGAGACTGTGGAACGCATGGACACTTCCGGTTTCCGGTCACGTGACTTCCGGTCGCGAGCGGCAGTGCGGCGTTACTGTGTGGCTGGAGTTTGCCACACACATGGACATGATTATGCAATTATGTGTCAGTATATATATGCCTTGATGTTTAGTGACCACCATGCTTCTGAGGAAGGACAAATATTGTCCGAAACGCGTTAAGCTGGTGGCGTTTTTTGCTGTGGATGTGGCCCTGACTTCTGACCTAAAGCCTGCTCCATCTGGTTGTGATCCGGAAACTGCCAGTGGTATCCCCATTACCATTCTGGGAGGGTAACGTGATGATAACAGCGGTCTACATTCCCCACTGTACCATTTGATTGGTTACATGCTTTTATTTCTATGTAAATTGTGAGTGTCCTGTGTCAAATAAATGTGTTTGTCCCTAAAAATTCTATCTGCACCATGATCTATTCTTCTTTTGTATATTGAGAGAAAGATTTTCGGGGTGCATTGGGAATTGGAGAACATTGACTGGGACACTCCTGGAATACCACCTGACTGACCATTTGGTGGCCCTGAGGATTTAAGAACTGGTTTTGTGTCATCCTTGGAATTACTTGTCATTTTGTGGACACTATTCATGTAGGTTCATTGCGCCCATTTACTAAATTTATATTCTACTGTGCCTTTTTGGAATTTGATGAGGATTCCGTTATTTAGTAAACAGGCAGCATTGTTCAGGTAGCGCATTTGTTCAACACATTTGTTTTTAAAGCATCAGATACAATCACTGTATAATAATATCAGGAATAACACTCAGTATAAATATATATTGATTAATACCAGCATATAGCATAAAAAGCAGTTAGTATTCAGATTCAAATGCTTATATGAAGAAAGAGAGTAAATCATTAACCACTAGACCACTGAACCAACAGCAAATACATATATAGCAATAATGAATCATAATCATTACCTATAAAATTATAATCAATTAATTAGTTAATTAATTGAAGCAAGTGAGCGGGAGCATTTCATTAAGGCCCCTGGGTGCTATGACATCCAACTTATTAATCCAGAATGATTCCTTTCTGAGGAGTAATTTCCCCCAATCACCACCTCTGCATAGTGGTGGGACATGGTCAATCATACGATATTTTAAACTGGCAAGGCTATGTTTTGCTTCCGCAAAATGCCTTGCCACTGGTTGTTCCCTGCTACCACCTGCCAATGCCGCCCTGATCACAGAGCGGGGGCCCTTGGGAAACTTCCCATTGAACTCATACAAAAAGACAGCCTTGATTACATGTAAATACTGATTGCTGTCCAGTGTGAGCCAACAAATGTATTTAGCATCTCCTATACTGTTGATCCACTTGGTATTTGCTGGGCCTTCTACAGTGCACAATAATTATTGTCAACTAACATTTTCATGCGGCGTCACTTGCGTGGATGTCTGTTATTGCTCAACGGAACTAATTTTACAAAGGCAGTAGTGGCATCTGTTAGTGTGATGTATATTTTATATTGTAGACATTGATCACAAAATGTCTTTGTAAACAATATTTGCAGTTTTTCCTTCTGGGATTAAATTAGTAAAATGCTTGGGGCTACTAACTCGTGAGCAAGCCTGTAAAGCTATCCATGGAGAAGCAGCTGGTCCTGACATCTACGCCTACAGCCCTGAGCGTTTATCCTTGCGACAGTATACTAATCAGCGGTAATGCACAGTTTTCTATTTTTTTGATTTAAACTGCAAAATCCAACTCAAGAGGCAATCAATCTCGCAGTCCACTCAAGTTCACTTTAGTCAAACAAATATCTTGTAGGTCCCAAATCCATTGCCACTTAACCTACAGTAACATTGAAAGGTTGCAAGTAACATGACCAGGAACTCTATGGTACTGTATGTAGTATTTGTCTTTGTGCGACAACTACTAGATTGAGATGTACAGATGGAGCCGCACTCATCCAGTGCGGCTCCATCGCAGGCGTGCACTCCTGGCGTGACTAGGCCATCTGTCCACATAGCCCCGGCCGGTGTGCACAGAGACCCTCTCCAATTCTAGTGAATGGGGTGCATCTCCGTCACGGATGCACGCGCGCCCCGGAAGGAGATGCGCCCCATTTACTAGCATGGGAGAGCGTCTCCGTCATGGACAAGCAGATGGAGATGCCCAGCGATAGGCACACCCGGGCGGGCACGCCCAGGCACAGACGGAGCCACGATTAGTTTTGCTCCATCTGTATACTGCAACACAATAGTATATACTGCAACACAATAGTATATTGTGTACTGCTATACAATACTGAAAACACAATTCAAATCCATCCCACAATTTTTGAGTGATGCTGGAATGTACAAACAAAAATTCTGGAGGGAAAATTATTGTCGCCATAGGGGGTCATTCAGATATGATCGTAGATGTGCTAAATTTAGCACATCTACGATCACTTACTCTGACATGCAGGGGCGCGCGCAGCACAGGGCTAGTCCGCCCCGCATGTCAGGGCCTGCCGCTCGCGCAGGTGCAAAAGCATCACACGGCGGTGATGCTTTTGCACCTACCGAGTAGTTCCCTGCAGTTACCCGCCACAGCCTGGGTCGCAGTGGCTACGTGTGATGTCAAGAAGCTGCCGCGGGCAGCCCCCGCAACGGTCCAGACACGCCTGCATTATCCAGACCGCGCCCCACCAACAGCCCCCTTCCGCCCCGTGACCACCTCTGCCTGTCAATCATGCAGAAGCGATCGCAGCCCTGAGATGCTTTTAGCATCTCACTTGGCTCCTGCGGAGGGGCTACAGACTGCGCAAAGGGCTCAGACTGCGATCGCTGCTGCTGCATAGATCCAGTTTGAATTAGGCCCATAGTTCATACACAGTCTCAAGGAGTACATTTCTCCAAAACAATTTCTATGTACAGACACAATCATTACAACTTTATTATAATTATAGATAATGTGAGAATTATTAATTTAAATTCACACAAAGTGTGATCTTAGAGTAATTTTAACAAAATTAGTATATGTACAAAAATGTAGACTGGGCAAAGCCCAACACATAGGTTTCAAATGATGTACTCTTCTAATACTGGTATAGCCAGCCTTTGTCAACTCAGTGGCATCAAAAGGTGGGTGCGGGGGGTGCGGCCATTACCCGGGTGTTACTCTCTGCTCAGTGGCAGGAGCCGTGGTGCAGCTCTATAACATATCGTGCTGCAACACGGCTCCTGTCACAGTGCAGAAGCCAGCATCCCACAGACCCACAATGTGTCGAAAACAGGGTCAGGGCTCTTAGCCGTGCCCCTGCCATGAAGCCACCCCCCCCCCCCCCTTTTCGCCCATGTCCGCTCCGGGTGTTTTACAAGTGACGCCTCTGTGTCAACTCTTGTACATTGAGTTTGTCTTTTTATAAAGTTAGCAGAAAGTTTCAATAACCTCGTTTCAAATATTTATTTCTGTCAAATTGTAATTGAAACACGCGTATGCATGTCATGCTGTCTGCACATTTTATTTAGAGCACCAAAACCTGTTTTTAAACCACACTTTATCACTTTTCAGAATATCATTAAGTGTATTGCAGTCTTGTGGCTTCACCGAACACATCCGTGCAATCATTTAACATGCTATTAAATTCTAGGCTATGTTGTTTGTACCTTGGTAATTTGATTCTGAGTGCTGTTTGTGTCACTGCTAAGTATTTTATTTCACTCAGCAGGCTTTTTAACAGGAAATACAAAAAGATTTGGAATGCTTTCGGCATCATACAGAAAATCATGAACATTTTGCTGTTAGGTGTAATTTTCCTTCAGGCTTATTATTACATTTCTTCAGGCTTATTTTACCTTTAGTGAAAATGTGCAGAAAAAATATGCTCAGATTTGCACTTGTTAACAATAAATAAAAATACAATGGGGGTCATTCCGAGTTGATCGCTCGCTGCTTTTAGCAGCAGTGCAAACGCTAGGCCGCCGCCCTCTGGGAGTGTATCTTAGCTTAGCAGAATTGCGAACGAAACATTAGCAGAACTGCTTGAAAATATTTTCCTGCAGTTTCTGAGTAGCTCCAGACCTACTCCTAGATTGCGATCACCTCAGTCCGTTTAGTTCCTGGTTTGACGTCACAAACACGCCCTGCGTTCGGCCAGCCACTCCCCCGTTTCCCCAGCCACTCCTGCGTTTTTATCAGGCACGCATGCGTTTTTAAGCACACTCCCTGAAAACGCTGAGTTGCCGCCCAGAAACACCCACTTCCTGTCAATCACACTACGAACACTCGAGCGACTGAAAAGCGTCGCTCGAGCTTGTGTAAAAGTACAAAGTTTTGTGTGAAAGTACTTAGCGCATGCGCACTGCGTACCATGCACATGTGCAGAATTGCCGATTTTTCACCTGATCGCTGCACTGTGAAAAACGGCTGCGAGCGATCAACTCGGAATGAGGGCCATTATGATCATTATGGGCAAAGAAATAAAATCAGTACAGTGTCAGACTCATCGGGCTGTAGCTAATTCAGGTTTCACAAATTTCAGAAAATTCTTGTTCATTTTAACAGAACTACGCACAATGGGGGTCATTCCAAGTTGATCGCATGTAGCAACTTTTTGCTGCTCGTGCGATCAACTAGACGCTGCCTATGGTGGAGTGTATTTTAGAATAGCAGGGCTGCGATCGCTTGTGCAACTCTGCTGTGCTAAAAAACTTTTGTATAAAATAAGACTAGCCCTGCAGTTACTTACCCTGTGCGATGGATCCAGCGATGAAGGTCCTGTAATTGACTTCAGACATCCGCCCTCCAAACGCATGGACACGCCTGCGTTCGGATCTCCACGCCCAGAAAATGGTGAGTTGACGCCCCCGGAACGCCTTCCTCCTGTCAATCTTTTTGCGGTCGCCGCTGCGACCACTTGCTTCATACGTGGTGTCACTGCCCGGCAATGGCCGTCGCCGGGCAACGACGCGCCTGCACTATGCGGCCACCGCGCATGCGCAGTTCCGACCTGTTCGCACCACTGCGATGAACCGCAGCATGCGAACGGGTCGGAATGACCCCCAATGCTGGGAAATCTCACCTGACTGCAGATCACACTACACTCCTCTTCCACTCGGCGCCATCTACCATAACAATGAAGCCTTGCGTTACAGTTTACGTAGTGATGGTAAACTGATAGTGACAAGTTGGGCAAAGCTGCTTTTAGACTGCAAGATGTTAGGCAGGAGAGGGCATTTTGAGAGAGAAACCATGTAAGAATACAAGCAGGAGATTGAAATAATCTGCTGGTTCTATCTACAGTATGCCCCAAACTCTTGTCAGGTCCCCTTTCTTCAAGATGTATACGAGGAAATTCAAAGAGCTTGCCAGGGTAGACTCATTGTGCTTGGGGATTTTAACTTGGTCCCTGGCCCTAGGGTGGATAGAACTCAACAAGGGGCCGCACTCCCTCTGCCCACAAACTATGACCCTCTCTTGCATTTACGAACCTTTTGGTAGAATTTGACCTGTACGATTCCTGGCATACCTGAGAAGGATTATACTTTCTACTCTTCAGTCCACAACTCCTATTCTAGGATTGATCTAGTATTATTAGATAAGTCGACACCCCACCCGACCATGCCTCAGAACTGTGGGTGTAGGACTCGGGTCAGCATTTACCCACATTCAGACCTTGGCAATTTCTGGAATATCAGTTAAATTATCCCGAAATCCTCCAAGTCCTAAAGGACACCCCGTTTCCTATATACTCAAACAAACTCCCCTTCTGACACCTCCATTTATATCTACTGGTGTACTTTAAAGACTGTGCTCCAGGGTTCCTCCATTCAGAAGGGGTCTCAGATGAAAGCCTGTTCCGCTAAAAGACAGGCTGACCTGGAGTCCACACTCTGGTTGTTGGAACTCCAAAACCAATCACATCCCTCTAAGGCCCTTAGACAAGAGCTTCAGGAGGTGCGGCAACAGCAGCAGGGGCTCTTTCTTCTTAGAATGCAGTCTGCTCTCAGTCACCTGCAACATAAGTTTTACATACCTGGGAATAAGGCTTCTAGTCTTTTGGCCCATAAACTGCGTGGAAGTCAGGCCCACAATAGAATCAAGGGCCTTCATAACTCCTCTGGTGCTAAGTACCTTAGCCTCTTAGACATTGCTAATCTGTTATCTACTAACTATGCCCAGTTATATAATTTATGTGAAGGCTGCTTTATACATCAACCATCTGTGGGTTCTATATCCACTTTTCTTGATAGCCTCCCTTTGCCCTCTTTAGATCCAGACAGCCTCACATCTCCGAATGCCCCATGGTCCATAGTGGAAATACTGCTAGTGATTGGGCAGTTACAAATGGGAATGCCCCTGGCCCAAGTGGCTTTACTAATTCTTTATATTCTGCGTTCAGTGGGATCCTTGGCCATATTTTATTACAGCTTTATAATGAAGCCTCTAAGACTGGTAAATTTCCAGAAGAGATAGTTGTGGCTCAAATTCTAACACTACCAAAGCCAGTTAAGGATCCCACTGATTGTAGAAATTATAGGCCCAAAGCACTCAACACTGATGTTAAGATATTTGCTAAATTGATAGCCAACCACGTCAATCCAGCTGATACATCCTGACAAGGTGGGTTTTGTTCTGGGCTGCCAGGCCCCAGATAATACGCAAAGGGTTTTGGACTTGGTGAACTGGTGGTCAAATGCACAGACGGAGCCATTACTCCTTTTACTTAATGCCGAAAAGGCTTTTGACAGAATACTCTGGGGATATATGCATCAGGTGCTCTCCAAATTTGGTATTCAGGGTACCATTGTGAGCTCTACCTATAAAGGCCGTTCAGCAAGAATCTTTAGTAATGGTTTTCTGTCATCCCCTTTCTCCATTTCAAACGGTACCAAGTAGGGATGCCCCCTTTCCCCTTTAATTTTTGGGTTGGCTATTGAACCCCTTGTCCAAAGTATTTGTTTATCCTCTACATTTTCAGTGTTTTCAATCCATGGCACCTCTCATAAGCTTTATCTGTACAGTGAATCCTGATATTATAAACTCAATGCTGCTAAAACTGAGGCTCTTCCTATCCATATTTCACCATCTAGGCTGCAGATCTTGAAGAGTTGTTTTCCTTTTACTTAGAAGGTCACCTCGCTAACATATTTCGGCATTAATATTCCCTCTAGTATTGTAAACATATTTGATGTTAACTATACCCCATTACTTGCTCGGTTAACTGCTTTGGCTGGCACATGGATGAATCACAAGGTCTCCTGGTTGGGCCGTATGTCAGCATTCAAAATCACACTTTTTTCCCAGAGCTGTAACTACGTGTGTGTCAGGTGTGCCTGGCACACAGCGCAGTCGCCCTGAGGGCACAACTGCCCGCATTCCATAAAGTCATCAGCGGCATTGTAATGAGTCAAACTGACTCATTATAAGCCGCGTGTGTGTGTGTGTGTGCTTCCGCAGGACAGGAGCAGCTCCAGGGGCAGGGGAGGAAGAGGAGGAGGGAGGGGGACTCGGGAGCCGCAGTAGCGATATGTAATTTGTGGCAGCGCCGCTGCAGCTGTTCCTCTCCTACCACATAGGCTGGCTGGCTGCCTCTGCTGTGAATGCTGGGATGCGCTTCCCTCATCCCAGCATTCACAGCTGCGGCGGCCAGCCAATGCGGAAGGAGAGGGACAGCTGCAGCGGTGCTGCTACCAATTACAGTGCGCTGCTGTGGCTCCCGAGTCCCCATCCCTTCTCCTCCTTCTTCCGTCTCCGGAGCTGCCAGCACGAGAAGCCTGAGAAGCTGATGTTTTGGTCACTTTTGAAAGCTGGCGGTGCTCTCACTCTAGTGGTAGCATGAAACGGAGTCTACAACCCACACAAGTGGCTCAGGTAGTGCAGCTCATCCAGGATAGCACATCACTACAAGCTGTGGCAAGAAGGTTTGCTGTGTCAGCGTAGTGTCCAGAGCATGGAGGCGCTACCAGGAGACAGGTCAGTACATCAGGAGACATGGAGGAGGACGTAGGAGGGCAACAACCCAGCAGCAGGAATGCTACCTCCGCCTTTGTGCAAGGAGAAACAGGAGGAGCACTGCCAGAGCCCTGCAAAATGACCTCCAGCAAGCCACAAATGTGCATGTGTCAACTCAAACGATCATAAACAGACTCCATGAGGGTGGTATGAGGGCCCGACGTCCACAGGTGGGGGTTGTGCTTACAGCCTAACAACGTGCAGGACGTTTGGCATTTGCCAGAGAACACCAAGATTGGCAAATTCGCCACTGGCGCCCTGTGCTCTTCACAGATGAAAGCAGGTACTCAGTGAGCACATGTGACAGACGTGACAGAGTCTGGAGACGCCAAGGAGAACGTTCTGCTGCCTGCAACATCCTCCAGCATGACCGGTTTGGCAGTGGGTCAGTAATGGTGTGGGGTGGCATTTCTTTGGGGGTCCGCACAGCCCTCCATGTGCTCGCCAGAGGTAGCCTGACTGCCATTAGGTACCGAGATGAGATCCTCAGACCCCTTGTGATACCATATGCTGGTGCGGTCTGCCCTGGGTTCTTCCTAATGCAAGACAATGCTAAACCTCATGTGGCTGGAGTGTGTCAGCAGTTCCTGCAAGACGAAGGCATTGATGCTATGGACTGGCCCGCCCGTTCCCCAGACCTGAATCCAATTGAGCACATCTGGGACATCAGGTCTCGCTCCATCCACCAACGTGGCGTGGGTACATCTGGGACATTGAGCACATCTGGGACAATTGAGCACATCTGGGACATCATGTCTCGCTCCATCCACCATCATGAGGTTTAGCATTGTCTTGCACCACAGACTGTCCAGGAGTTGGTGGATGCTTTAGTCCAGGTCTGGGAGGAGATCCCTCAGCAGACCATCCCCCGCCTCATCAGGAGCATGCCCAGGCGTTGTAGGGAGGTCATACAGGCACGTGGAGGCCACACACACTACTGAGCCTCATTTTGACTTGTTTTAAGGACATTACATCAAAGTTGGATCAGCCTGTAGTGTGTTTTTCCGCTTTCATTTTGAATATGACTCCAAATCCAGACCTGCATGGGTTAATAAATTTGATTTCCATAGATAATTTTTGTGTGATTTTGTTGTCAGCACATTCAACTATGTAAAGAACAAAGTATTTAATAAGAATATTTCATTCATGCAGATCTAGGATGTGTTATTTTAGTGTTCCCTTTATTTTTTTGAGCAGTGTATATATATATATATATATATATATATATATAATCATCTTTTTTTTTATTACAGTATGATTATTATTTTTATTTTTTCATTTTTTACAAAAAATATAGAAGCCTGGAGTATTATTTACTATTATGCGTAGGCTGGACACAGAATGTTCAGATGCATTCTTACAGTGAGCAGAGCTTTGCTTCATAACCTATAAACAGTTAGATTACTCCAGAGCTCAACAGCTTAATTCATTTCTCCTGCTATAGAAGAATAATGGAATTAATCAAAGCATTGTGGAGTCATAAATCCTGGATACTTAGAAAACAGAACATACTGGTCTTTGTAAAATGCTTATTTCTGATCACGTACAGTATAATTCTAATCGTCCTTCTACATAAATAAAACTTAGTTTATCTCATCTGGTTAATGCCTAATATTCTGATGGATTCTGACAAATATTGCAGGCATAATCTATTGTTCAGCTGGGTGTCAGAATTAGCGAAATTTGCATTAAAAGCATTCCCAAGTGCATTGTAGTTATGCGTTTCTTTGATTTATTTACTTATCAAAATATTTTTGAGTATTTCTATTTGATTACATTTTCCAGTGTATCTGAAGGATAGAACATCTAAAAGGTTTGCACTGGTATCCAGATGTAATGATAAGGTAATCCTAACCTCCATTCTATCACTCTACCCTAACCTCGCCCATCCTCCACAGGCTGCCCGTTAACAACATACTGTATTTGACATGTATAAATTACAAAAAATGTCCACAATATTGAACATGTCCTTGATGTTTCGAGACATTTTCTGGTGAACAGACAGTAGGGGCGTAAGGTGTATAAAAACTGCCAGTCACTGTATAATATTGGTTTATGTAGAACATATTCTTGATAAAAGTCATGGAGACTGAAATGTTGGACAAGTAGACACAGTTTGTCTAAATTACTCTTACGGGGTCCATTTTTTTTTTAGGTTGGCAATGGGGAGAGAATTGACACACAGGGGGGCGTGGCCTGGCTATATCCTGGAGCAGACGTGCTGCGGAGGAACTCCCAGGGGAAAAGATATTAAAACCCCTTATCTATAGCCAAACCTGGTAATAAATATACTCAGGTGGAGTACTTGCTGCAGGAGAGTGCCCTGCTGTGATTCCCTGGACGGCGCTGACACACTGGGACCTGATCCGGCATTGCGGCCTACGCTGCTCACTGACGCCGGGGCCTCGAGTTTGGAGGAGGTCCGGCGGGAAGCTCCGGAGCGGCGCGCGCCCGCGGCGGGACCCGGGACGCGTCCTACGGACACCCTTTGGACCCCACAGCAGTCTGGAGACCTCCCCAAGACCCTCAGGTACCTGACTGTGGAGGGGGAAACATCCAGGGACCCACGGGCTCCACACATAGGGAGACATCCTCCAGCCTGTCACAGCTGCGGCGGCCATCTTGGATTTTAAGTTACAACACACACAGGCTGCTCACATAGAGAGCCTTCTCTGCGATATCCAGCTCAAGACTTCACACCTCACCAATCTGATATTACATCCAGGACTGTTATATTAACTAAAGCTCACTCCCCACTGCCTGGAGGGGTGCCTGGAGCTGTGGGGTGATGCTGTACTGATTCCTGTCGACGAAAACCTGGGACCCCCCTCTGCGGTGCAGATGCCTCAAATCAGACCACGTTGAAGGACATGACCCCCTGAACCACCCGCACACTATGGGGTTAGGTGGTTGATGACATAACTCGGGACACCCACACGACAGTGGAGAATCAACTCAGACAGGGTGCGTTCCTGTTCCAGCGATGTGGTTTCCTCTTGTTTTACTACATAATATGATGCATAACGATTGCTGATGGGGAAAACTAAGAGAGGTGGGAAATCATCTGCAGCAAAAAAAAAAAACGGGTGACAAATCCTTACAGTCTAATCTACACCGATATCTCCTACCAGATACAGAGAGCGAAGATACTCGTTCCCTCTCATCCGTGTCTAGCTCTCCTATTGACGTCGGCAAGATGGCTGGTACCGACTCTTCACCGATAGGCAAGGGACCCGAAACATCAATGGCAGACGTGTTGACCTATTTACGCTCACTCCCTACCAAAAAAGATTTACCTACTAAAAAAGATTTTTTGGATCTTGAGCAGAAGATACGCGACACGGTCAAATCCGAAATCTCCATACTGCAGGCAGATATATCCCACATATCACATCGAGTCTCTGACATGGAAGACCACGTCGATGAAGTTTCATCATTCCAGCAAAAGCTATGTGACACAGTTGCTCTTCAGGCTCAAGAACTAAGGGCGCTTGCGCGTCGACAAGACGACCTAGACAATAGAGGCCGGAGAAACAACCTGCGCGTCAGAGGTCTATCGGAAGAGGTCCAGGGCCCAGGGATAACAGACGCCCTCAATAAGATTTTTAACGAAATCATAGATGCGAAACCAGACAACATCATAATGTTTGACAGGGCTCATAGAGCACTGCGCCCGAAAGGTCTCTCCTCTGAGGCTCCCAGGGACGTTATATGCCGACTTCATTATTACAGCGTCAAGGAGGAGATTCTCAATAAAGCCCGCAAATTAGATCGGCTGGAATTCGATAGCAATGTGATCCAGATCTTCCCGGACCTGTCCTGGACCACGCTTCAGCAACGAAGAGCTCTCAAGCCCCTGACAGAAGCCTTAAAGGAGAAGGGACTTAGATTCCGCTGGGGTTTTCCAGTCAGTATCCAGACTACATTTGAGGGACGACAGGTTGCCTTGCACACACCAGAAGACCTGGATAACTTTTGCTCTACACTATCCATAACTAAACCTGCCCTAACAGAATGGATACAAACCTTTCACCGTCTGGAACCCCCGAAGCCTCCGACCACGCGGATGCCTTGGACCCCGGTCAACAACAGAAAACGGGGGACGACCCGATCACCCCAGCTTCCCAATGAGACCGGGACATGATGTTTACAAGGCCTCTTCCTCCACGACTTCAAGATGGTTGCCATGGCTCAGCTGGACACAATACTGCCTAAGCAGTCGATGGCTAGTGGCTCATTTTTGAGAATGTAGACTACGTCACTGATTCTCCCCCAAGCACCTGCAACAACTGACATTGCAGTAAAGTGACTTAGCATTTCTGTCTATACACGGACCCACCCCCTCCTTTGATATCCCTGACAAACGGATCCATAGCGCCCCATTATCTCTCCAAAAATATGCTTGATCTTCTTAATGTTTAACTTTTAATTTTTAAATTTTATCTTAATCTTTTTTTTTTTTTTTACTTTAAAAGTTGAGCACCAATTGAGAGTTGCACGCTCCCACTGTCCATACTACTGAACAGGGAAACCCCCTGATCATAGCAGAAGAAGGATAATTGGTTAACACAGGTAATCCCTTGAATGCACGATATACTACTCCTGTCCCAGGGTTTTCGTTGTCACCACCACGCCCCAGTTGGGTTAGACCGCTTGCCTGTTTTGGCTCTTAAGTCGTAGATATGACCTTCCTACGACTTAACGGCGGTACTACAATCACTTCACAAGATGTGATAATGTTGTTAAATAATTCAATGTTTATTGCATTGTTTTTTCTTTCCGTGTTTTCCCCTTTTTTACTCTTTCTCCCTTCTTTCACACTCCCTTTTTCCCCGCTGACCTCCGTAGCAGGCCGAAATGTCTACCATGAATGGTCCCAATGCCGACATCACATTATCGGTAAGTCATCGCTACTTCTTTTGCTCATTGTAGATGCCGAATTTAACCCCACTAATGTCCCCTGACCTTAGACTGTGCTCCTTCAACGTGAAGGGGCTTAATATCCCCGAAAAACGGTCCACACTACTGCGAGAACTGTGGACAGACCGTATAGACATTGCTCTCCTACAAGAGACCCATTTCAAACACCAGGCCGCCCCTAAACTAGGTAACTATCGTTACCCCCAGGTTTTTTGTAGCAATAACCCAGCGGGTAAATCTCTAGGAGTGGCGATTATGGTGGCACGCAAAATCCCGATTACAGACGTCTCACACTTTATTCTTGAGGAGGGCAGATGCCTGGTTGTTAAAGGCACTATATATGGCCAAATATATACTATTGTCAACATATATGCCCCCAATAAACGCCAAAGACAGTTCCTCATCAAAATATTGAGACGCCTTGAACCCATTAAAGAAGGGAGATTGATTATAGGAGGGGACTTTAACTGGTCACAAGACCCAGGGATGGACTGTTCACCCTCTTTGAATAGAAAGCAGACACGAGATCACCGCCGAGTGGGCCGACTTCTTCGTGAGTTTCAGCTTATGGACTTATGGAGAACTCAACACCCGACCAGTAAGGATTTCACCTTTTTCCCCCCCCCCTCATAATATGTACTCTCGCCCGGACTATTTCCTAGTTGAGCATAGGTCCCTACAATTATTCCCATCAAGTACAATTGGACACATCACATGGTCCGATCATGCTCCGGTTTATATCTCAGTTGCGACGACATCGGCCCCTCTCACGCCCTGGTCATGGAGATTTAATGACTATTTAACACAAGACCCCAGACTAAAGACCACGCTTACTTCTGCCATCTTAGACTATATAGAGATGAACGACACCCCGGACGTTAGTGCAATAACAATCTGGGAGGCACACAAATGTGTGATTCGGGGAAAGTGTATTCAACTCGGCTCTCAGCTTAAAAGGGAGCGAACGGCGCAGAGACTGCAGCTCATTGATCGAGTAGCGGCATTAGAGGCCTCACACCAGGACTCCCTGGACCCAGAGGTACTCCTAGAACTAACAGAGGCGCGAAAAGCTCTCAATAAATTCTTATGGGACAAAACTAAATTGGGGATGATTAAATGCCGCCATAAATTTTATCTTTGGGGCAACAAACCGGGTGCTATGTTAGCCAGAGCACTCCGGACCCAGAGACTGCAGTCTTATGTTCGCTCCATTCAGGAGCCCGGGGGTCAAGTTGCAAGCACGCTGCCCCAAATTGCCCACTCCTTCCAAAAATTCTACGAATCCCTCTATAGTCTCAGAAAGAACCAAACTCCACAAACCGCTGCAGATCTGAGAATATCGATACAGAAATACCTGACAGAAATTGACTTCCCAAGACTGCTAGACTCAGACTTGGACAACCTGGAACGACCCTTTACACTGGAGGAACTAGAGACAGCGCTGGCGGCAACACCGTCTGGGAGGAGTCCGGGCCCGGATGGCTTCCCAGTCGGATATTATAAAGCTTTTAAACAACCCCTATTACCCCTCTTATTGAGGGCATGCAACGCGGTCTCTGCTGAGAGTGGTTTTTCTCCGCAGACACTAGAAGCCCACATAGCAGTAATTCCGAAGGAGGGTAAGGACCCCACCCAGTGCTCGAGTTACAGACCCATCTCTCTTCTCAACTGTGACATCAAACTCTTTGCCAAACTGCTTTCATGCCGCTTAGGCCGCCTTCTCCCGGAGGTGGTACATGGGGATCAGGTGGGATTTATATTGGGACGAGAGGCCAAAGATAACACCTCCAAAGTTATCGATCTTATACATTTGGCACAGAGAAGTCCTTCCCATATGGTCCTCTTGTCCACGGACGCGGAGAAGGCCTTTGACAGGATAGACTGGCAATTCATGGAGGGTCTTCTTGGACACATGGGTTTGGGTCCAGCCTGTCTCAGTCGGATACTGACCCTGTATAAAGTGCCCTCGGCTAGGGTCCGCGTGAATGGTGTCCTGTCCGCCCCCTTCCTGATAGAAAACGGAACGAGACAGGGTTGCCCGTTGTCCCCGCTCATATTTGTTCTTTGCATGGAAGCACTTGCGAGAGCAATTCGAGCTAATCCAAATATCCACGGGGTAAGGGCAGGAAAACAGGAACACAAACTGGCGTTATATGCGGACGATTTACTGGCCACCCTGACAGATCCGGTAACCTCCCTCCCAGCGCTTATGCTAGAATTCAACAGATTTAACCAGCTCTCCAATTTCAAGATAAATTACACTAAATCAGTGGCCCTGAACATTTCAACCCCAGCGCGAGTGTTAGAAAGCATACGAGACGCGTTTCCGTTCCAGTGGCATCCCACCCAGCTAAAGTACTTGGGAGTCCTTTTGACCAAAGACCTCACCGATCTATATCGAGTGAATTTCCTTCCACTACTACACAGAATTACAGCAGATTTTAATAGATGGTCTGCACTCCGACTTACTTGGCTGGGCAGGATTAACACGATAAAGATGACGATCCTCCCGAAAGTTTTGTATCTACTGCAAACATTACCTGTAACAATTCCAACTTCCTTCTTCACAAACCTACAATCATCTGTTGGCCGTTTTATATGGGGAAAACGTGGACATAGGCTCTCACAGTACACAGTGACCCGTACCCGCAGGGAAGGGGGTTTACAACTGCCACATTTTCTTAGCTATTACAATGCTATCCACCTGTCCAGAATTATTGATATCTCCAGATCCCCCCAGACCAAGCAATGGCCATTAATAGCAGAGGCGGCCACAGATATACAAATAGCTGTTCTCCCCTGGCTCAAAAAAATACAGCGCATGAAACACCCCACTCTAGATCCAACCATAAAGGTATGGAGGAAATTTAGACACCTTGACTCTTTCAGTCTGAGCCCCTCCTTGCCGACACCAGTACTAAACAACCCAGACATGCCCGCGAACCCTCTCCCCCTATCTCAGTCCTCAGCGTGGGCTGAGGCTGGTATATCTCGATTAGGTCACTTGATCGGTTCGGCGGGGATCCACCCTTTCGCAGAATTACAACGCTCCTTTAATCTACCGCCCAATTCTTTTTGGGCTTATTTACAAATAAGGCACTATGTTACTACAATGCCGATTCGAACCGTGGGGTGGAGACCTACGAATTTTGAATCAATGTGTCTCTCTGAGAAATCGCCGCGACATCTTATATCTCTCCTATACAGACAATGCTTATTGAGTACTTCTGCTAAACCCCCGGCATTTGTTACGGCATGGCATGAAGACCTAGGCAGGGAACTGACTTCTGGCCAATGGTCGCGAATTTTCCAATACACGTTTGCTAGCTCCCCCTCACTTCAAGTACTTGAGACACAATATAAAGTGCTATCGAGATGGTACAGATGCCCAGATCGAGTACACCACATGTTCCCAGGCGTTCCAGATGTTTGTTGGAGGTGCAATAACTCACGAGGCACCCCTTGCCACATATGGTGGAGGTGCCCGGGACTAGCTCCCTTCTGGAAACAGGTTTGCTCCATTACCAGGAATATCACGGGACTCCCAATACCTGAGACGCCTGAGTTCTGGTTGCTCAACTTGACAGACTTGCCTCTATCCCAGTTCAAAAACTCATTACTGAGACACTTAATGAATGCAGCCAGAGCAACCATCCCATGCTTCTGGAGATCCCAGGTACAACCACCCATTGCCAAATGGTTCCAAAGAATTGACCACTACATGGCAATGGAGGACCTGACAGCTCTGTCCGACCGTTCTGCGTCCCGGTTTACGGCCGTCTGGTTTGACTGGCTGGAGTTCAAGGATACGCCGGTATACAAAACCATTATGCTTCATCCCACATCGGCTACATAGTCGGACTGCTGCGGAGAATGCGACCCCCCTCCCCCCCCCCATCTGTTGTCTTGCTCTCTCTATCTCTCTCTCTTTTTCCTTTCTCCCTTTGACTACCCTCCATACTTCATGTTAGATTTATTGTTCTTGTTATTACTATTTGAAGAGGATACATATTAATACCTCTAGTTAAAGTTAATGTAGATGAGCGATGTTCTACACTGTTTGTTCACCGTACTTCTGGTCAACGACTAAAACATTAGCTACTGTTCTATGAACATATGTACCGATTGTAAAATCATCGTGATGTATAATATTATCTTTTTATTGATAATAAAAACTTAATTTGCAAAAAAAAAGAATTGACACACAGGGGAATGTGGGTCTGGGGTGCTACAAGGGGGGGTTTGGGTCGAAAGTTGGGACAGGGAAGGGAGGAGCTAATGGAAGAGGGGAAGAAGAAATATATGAAGTGAGAGGTAAGAAGGGAACAGTGCTGGTGCCAGAGGAGGAGCCATTCCACAGTAACTAGCCACTTACTGTAGGGGTTGGGCCTGGGAGAAGGGACCGGAGGGCCCAGGAGGCAGGCAGAGTAGGGCTGTGATGAGGGAGAAGGTGGAGCAACCGGAAGGGAGTTTATCTCCGTCCAAAGACTACAGGCACACTGCTTGTGGTAACCCTAGTTGGCGTGGTAACCCTAGATGGCGGCTGCAATGCCCCATGACCCAGTACATTAACTGACACCTCTCAAAATTCTGGGTAAACTCTTTTTAAATATTAAAACTGGCTATCACACTATAAGAAGGTACTTGTCTGATCCATTGAAATGCTATGCTGGTGCTTGTTTTTTTGCTATCTCAGAAGCAGTGGAATAGAAAGATAAAGCGAGAAGAATGCTCTGTATCCCTTAGAAAGACACAAAATGACCTATTAAACCTTCTAAAGAGGACAAGTGGAGCAGTTTCCCATATCAGCCAATCAGCTTCCAGTTATCATTTATATAGTACATTTTATGGGAAGACAGGTAGAGTCTGATTGGTTTCTATGTACAACTTCACCACATGTCCTCTTTTTGAAGCAAAATAGAATTTTTGCATATTGGTGCAAAACTATTCTATAATTAGTATCCGACAGCTGCTTCCATTTTCACGGGCAAAACTTATGCATGCCACATGTTAGCACTTTTGGAAATTATGTTTTTGTCACTCACATATAATAATAATAATAATAATAATAATATTTCAAGTTCACATCTTAGGGGAGGAATTGGGCTGAGTAAGCATAGAAGAACAATATCAGTGTTACTGAAATGAGTAAAGGGACAGAGAGGAAGCATCTTTTTAGCATACTCCTTGCTTTGTGGAGGGAAGCATAGCCAGACAGTTCATCTACAGAAAAGGACTTGATTTGGGAACAAGATTGAATCTAAACAGTTACACGTTAAATGCAACTGCATTTCTAGACATCGTTTGTCCAATGGAAAAATAAAAACTTTAAAAACTACAGTACACTGAGCATTTGCATAGCCATCTCAGCACTCTGTGAGAGTGCCACAGTGGGAGACAGTAGGCTTCCACTTACAGTAGCTACAGTGAGTGTTTACTAGAGATGAGCGCCGGAAATTTTTTGGGTTTTGTGTTTTGGTTTTGGGTTCGGTTCCGCGGCCGTGTTTTGGGTTCGACCGCGTTTTGGCAAAACCTAACCGAATTTTTTTTGTCGGATTCGGGTGTGTTTTGGATTCGGGTGTTTTTTTCCAAAAAACCTAAAAAACAGCTTAAATCATAGAATTTGGGGGTCATTTTGATCCCAAAGTATTATTAACCTCAAAAACCATCATTTCCACTCATTTTCAGTCTATTCTGAATACCTCACACCTCACAATATTATTTTTAGTCCTAAAATTTGCACCGAGGTCGCTGGATGACTAAGCTAAGCGACCCTAGTGGCCGACACAAACACCTGGCCCATCTAGGAGTGGCACTGCAGTGTCACGCAGGATGTCCCTTCCAAAAAACCCTCCCCAAACAGCACATGACGCAAAGAAAAAAAGAGGCACAATGAGGTAGCTGTGTGAGTAAGATAAGCGACCCTAGTGGCCGACACAAACACCGGGCCCATCTAGGAGTGTCACTGCAGTGTCACGCAGGATGTCCCTTCCAAAAAACCCTCCCCAAACAGCACATGACGCAAAGAAAAAAAGAGGCGCAATAAGGTAGCTGTGTGAGTAAGATAAGCGACCCTAGTGGCCGACACAAACACCGGGCCCATCTAGGAGTGGCACTGCAGTGTCACGCAGGATGTCCCTTCCAAAAAACCCTCCCCAAACAGCACATGACGCAAAGAAAAAAAGAGGCGCAATGAGGTAGCTGTGTGAGTAAGATAAGCGACCCTAGTGGCCGACACAAACACCGGGCCCATCTAGGAGTGTCACTGCAGTGTCACGCAGGATGTCCCTTCCAAAAAAACCTCCCCAAACAGCACATGACGCAAAGAAAAAAAGAGGCGCAATGAGGTAGCTGTGTGAGTAAGATAAGCGACCCTAGTGGCCGACACAAACACCGGGCCCATCTAGGAGTGGCACTGCAGTGTCACGCAGGATGTCCCTTCCAAAAAACCCTCCCCAAACAGCACATGACGCAAAGAAAAAAAGAGGCGCAATGAGGTAGCTGTGTGAGTAAGATAAGCGACCCTAGTGGCCGACACAAACACCGGGCCCATCTAGGAGTGGCACTGCAGTGTCACGCAGGATGTCCCTTCCAAAAAACCCTCCCCAAACAGCACATGACGCAAAGAAAAATTAAAGAAAAAAGAGGTGCAAGATGGAATTGTCCTTGGGCCCTCCCACCCACCCTTATGTTGTATAAACAGGACATGCACACTTTAACCAACCCATCATTTCAGTGACAGGGTCTGCCACACGACTGTGACTGATATGACGGGTTGGTTTGGACCCCCACCAAAAAAGAAGCAATTAATCTCTCCTTGCACAAACTGGCTCTACAGAGGCAAGATGTCCACCTCATCATCATCCTCCGATATATCACCGTGTACATCCCCCTCCTCACAGATTATCAATTCGTCCCCACTGGAATCCACCATCTCAGCTCCCTGTGTACTTTGTGGAGGCAATTGCTGCTGGTCAATGTCTCCGCGGAGGAATTGATTATAATTCATTTTAATGAACATCATCTTCTCCACATTTTCTGAATGTAACCTCGTACGCCGATTGCTGACAAGGTGAGCGGCGGCACTAAACACTCTTTCGGAGTACACACTTGTGGGAGGGCAACTTAGGTAGAATAAAGCCAGTTTGTGCAAGGGCCTCCAAATTGCCTCTTTTTCCTGCCAGTATAAGTACGGACTGTGTGACGTGCCTACTTGGATGCGGTCACTCATATAATCCTCCACCATTCTTTCAATGTTGAGAGAATCATATGCAGTGACAGTAGACGACATGTCCGTAATCGTTGTCAGGTCCTTCAGTCCGGACCAGATGTCAGCATCAGCAGTCGCTCCAGACTGCCCTGCATCACCGCCAGCGGGTGGGCTCGGAATTCTGAGCCTTTTCCTCGCACCCCCAGTTGCGGGAGAATGTGAAGGAGGAGATGTTGACAGGTCGCGTTCCGCTTGACTTGACAATTTTCTCACCAGCAGGTCTTTCAACCCCAGCAGACTTGTGTCTGCCGGAAAGAGAGATCCAAGGTAGGCTTTAAATCTAGGATCGAGCACGGTTGCCAAAATGTAGTGCTCTGATTTCAACAGATTGACCACCCGTGAATCCTTGTTAAGCGAATTAAGGGCTCCATCCACAAGTCCCACATGCCTAGCGGAATCGCTCCGTGTTAGCTCCTCCTTCAATGTCTCCAGCTTCTTCTGCAAAAGCCTGATGAGGGGAATGACCTGACTCAGGCTGGCAGTGTCTGAACTGACTTCACGTGTGGCAAGTTCAAAGGGCATCAGAACCTTGCACAACGTTGAAATCATTCTCCACTGCGCTTGAGACAGGTGCATTCCACCTCCTATATCGTGCTCAATTGTATAGGCTTGAATGGCCTTTTGCTGCTCCTCCAACCTCTGAAGCATATAGAGGGTTGAATTCCACCTCGTTACCACTTCTTGCTTCAGATGATGGCAGGGCAGGTTCAGTAGTTTTTGGTGGTGCTCCAGTCTTCTGTACGTGGTGCCTGTACGCCGAAAGTGTCCCGCAATTCTTCTGGCCACCGACAGCATCTCTTGCACGCCCCTGTCGTTTTTAAAAAAATTCTCCACCACCAAATTCAAGGTATGTGAAAAACATGGGACGTGCTGGAATTTGCCCATATTTAATGCACACACAATATTGCTGGCGTTGTCCGATGCCACAAATCCACAGGAGAGTCCAATTGGGGTAAGCCATTCCGCGATGATCTTCCTCAGTTGCCGTAAGAGGTTTTCAGCTGTGTGCGTATTCTGGAAACCGGTGATACAAAGCATAGCCTGCCTAGGAAAGAGTTGGCGTTTGCGAGATGCTGCTACTGGTGCCGCCGCTGCTGTTCTTGCGGCGGGAGTCCATACATCTACCCAGTGGGCTGTCACAGTCATATAGTCCTGACCCTGCCCTGCTCCACTTGTCCACATGTCCGTGGTTAAGTGGACATTGGGTACAACTGCATTTTTTAGGACACTGGTGAGTCTTTTTCTGACGTCCGTGTACATTCTCGGTATCGCCTGCCTAGAGAAGTGGAACCTAGATGGTATTTGGTAACGGGGGCACACTGCCTCAATAAATTGTCTAGTTCCCTGTGAACTAACGGCGGATACCGGACGCACGTCTAACACCAACATAGTTGTCAAGGCCTCAGTTATCCGCTTTGCAGCAGGATGACTGCTGTGATATTTCATCTTCCTCGCAAAGAACTGTTGAACAGTCAATTGCTTACTGGAAGTAGTACAAGTGGGCTTACGACTTCCCCTCTGGGATGACCATCGACTCCCAGCAGCAACAACAGCAGCGCCAGCAGCAGTAGGCGTTACACGCAAGGATGCATCGGAGGAATCCCAGGCAGGAGAGGACTCGTCAGAATTGCCAGTGACATGGCCTGCAGGACTATTGGCATTCCTGGGGAAGGAGGAAATTGACACTGAGGGAGTTGGTGGGGTGGTTTGCGTGAGCTTGGTTACAAGAGGAAGGGATTTACTGGTCAGTGGACTGCTTCCGCTGTCGCCCAAAGTTTTTGAACTTGTCACTGACTTATTATGAATGCGCTGCAGGTGACGTATAAGGGAGGATGTTCCGAGGTGGTTAACGTCCTTACCCCTACTTATTACAGCTTGACAAAGGCAACACACGGCTTGACACCTGTTGTCCGCATTTCTGTTGAAATACTTCCACACCGAAGAGCTGATTTTTTTGGTATTTTCACCAGGCATGTCAGTGGCCATATTCCTCCCACGGACAACAGGTGTCTCCCCGGGTGCCTGACTTAAACAAACCACCTCACCATCAGAATCCTCCTGGTCAATTTCCTCCCCAGCGCCAGCAACACCCATATCCTCCTCATCCTGGTGTACTTCAACACTGACATCTTCAATCTGACTATCAGGAACTGGACTGCGGGTGCTCCTTCCAGCACTTGCAGGGAGCGTGCAAATGGTGGAAGGCGCATGCTCTTCACGTCCAGTGTTGGGAAGGTCAGGCATCGCAACCGACACAATTGGACTCTCCTTGTGGATTTGGGATTTTGAAGAACGCACAGTTCTTTGCGGTGCTTTTGCCAGCTTGAGTCTTTTCAGTTTTCTAGCGAGAGGCTGAGTGCTTCCATCCTCATGTGAAGCTGAACATCTAGCCATGAACATAGGCCAGGGCCTCAGCCGTTCCTTGCCACTCCGTGTGGTAAATGGCATATTGGCAAGTTTACGCTTCTCCTCCGACAATTTTATTTTAGGTTTTGGAGTCCTTTTTTTACTGATATTTGGTGTTTTGGATTTGACATGCTCTGTACTATGACATTGGGCATCGGCCTTGGCAGACGACGTTGCTGGCATTTCATCGTCTCGGCCATGACTAGTGGCAGCAGCTTCAGCACGAGGTGGAAGTGGATCTTGATCTTTCCCTAATTTTGGAACCTCAACATTTTTGTTCTCCATATTTTAATAGGCACAACTAAAAGGCACCTCAGGTAAACAATGGAGATGGATGGATACTAGTATACAATTATGGATGGACTGCCGAGTGCCGACACAGAGGTAGCTACAGCCGTGGACTACCGTACTATACTGTGTCTGCTGCTAATATAGACTGGTTGATAATGAGATGTAGTATGTATAAAGAAGAAAGAAAAAAAAACCACGGGTAGGTGGTATACAATTATGGATGGACTGCCGAGTGCCGACACAGAGGTAGCTACAGCCGTGGACTACCGTACTGTGTCTGCTGCTAATATAGACTGGTTGATAATGAGATGTAGTATGTATAAAGAAGAAAGAAAAAAAAACCACGGGTAGGTGGTATACAATTATGGATGGACTGCCGAGTGCCGACACAGATGTAGCTACAGCCGTGGACTACCGTACTGTACTGTGTCTGCTGCTAATATAGACTGGATGATAATGAGATGTAGTATGTATAAAGAAGAAAGAAAAAAAAAACCACGGGTAGGTGGTATACAATTATGGATGGACTGCCGAGTGCCGACACAGAGGTAGCTACAGCCGTGGACTACCGTACTGTACTGTGTCTGCTGCTAATATAGACTGGTTGATAATGAGATGTAGTATGTATAAAGAAGAAAGAAAAAAAAAACCACGGGTAGGTGGTATACAATTATGGATGGACTGCCGAGTGCCGACACAGAGGTAGCTACAGCCGTGGACTACCGTACTGTACTGTGTCTGCTGCTAATATAGACTGGATGATAATGAGATGTAGTATGTATAAAGAAGAAAGAAAAAAAAAACCACGGGTAGGTGGTATACAATTATGGATGGACTGCCGAGTGCCGACACAGAGGTAGCTACAGCCGTGGACTACCGTACTGTACTGTGTCTGCTGCTAATATAGACTGGATGATAATGAGATGTAGTATGTATAAAGAAGAAAGAAAAAAAAACCACGGGTAGGTGGTATACAATTATGGATGGACTGCCGAGTGCCGACACAGAGGTAGCTACAGCCGTGAACTACCGTACTGTGTCTGCTGCTAATATAGACTGGTTGATAATGAGATGTAGTATGTATAAAGAAGAAAGAAAAAAAAACCACGGGTAGGTGGTATACAATTATGGATGGACTGCCGAGTGCCGACACAGAGGTAGCTACAGCCGTGGACTACCGTACTGTACTGTGTCTGCTGCTAATATAGACTGGTTGATAATGAGATGTAGTATGTATAAAGAAGAAAGAAAAAAAAAACCACGGGTAGGTGGTATACAATTATGGATGGACTGCCGAGTGCCGACACAGAGGTAGCTACAGCCGTGGACTACCGTACTGTACTGTGACTGCTGCTAATATAGACTGGATGATAATGAGATGTAGTATGTATAAAGAAGAAAGAAAAAAAAAACCACGGGTAGGTGGTATACAATTATGGATGGACTGCCGAGTGCCGACACAGAGGTAGCTACAGCCGTGGACTACCGTACTGTACTGTGTCTGCTGCTAATATAGACTGGATGATAATGAGATGTAGTATGTATAAAGAAGAAAGAAAAAAAAAACCACGGGTAGGTGGTATACAATTATGGATGGACTGCCGAGTGCCGACACAGAGGTAGCTACAGCCGTGAACTACCGTACTGTGTCTGCTGCTAGTATAGACTGGATGATAAATAATGATATAAAAAATATATATATATCACTACTGCAGCCGGACAGGTATATATTATATAATGACGGACCTGCTGGACACTGTCTGTCAGCAGAATGAGTTTTTTAATTTTTATAGAATAAATAAACACCACACAAGTCACACGACGAGTGTACTTTTTCAGGCAGACATTCAATCACAATATACTATACTGGTGGTCAGTGTGGTCAGGTCACTGGTCACAGTGGTCAGTGGTCAGTCACACTGGCAGTGGCACTCTGGCAGCAAAAGTGTGCACTGTTTAATATGTACTCCTGGCTCCTGCTATAACCTATAACTGCTCCCCAGTCTCCCCCACAATTAAGCTGTGTGAGCACAGTCAGATATTATACATAGATGATGCAGCACACTGGGCTGAGCACAGATATGGTATGTGAGTGTGACTGAGTCACTGTGTATCGTTTTTTTTCAGGCAGAGAACAAGAACAGAACGGATTATTAAATAATAATAAATTATAAAACTGCACTGGTGGTCAGGTCACTGGTCATCAGTCACTAGTATAACTCCTCCTAAGCTCCAGTAAGTAAATGAAGTGTCTCACTCTCACTCTCCTATCTATTTTAATTTCTAAACGGAGAGGACGCCAGCCACGTCCTCTCCCTATCAATCTCAATGCACGTGTGAAAATGGCCGCGACGCGCGGCTCCTTATATAGAATCCGAGTCTCGCGATAGAATCCGAGCCTCGCGAGAATCCGACAGCGTGATGATGACGTTCGGGCGCGCTCGGGTTAACCGAGCAAGGCGGGAAGATCCGAGTCGCTCGGACCCGTGTAAAAAAACATGAAGTTCGGGCGGGTTCGGATTCAGAGAAACCGAACCCGCTCATCTCTAGTGTTTACCTGCATTATAACTACAGTTCCAGCATCTTACACTTCTACCGAGTACCTACTTACAATCACCGGCTGGTGAGCAATATGACACCCCCCACCACTCCATCGAACAGTGGAGTACAGCTGTATCTGCTTTATCTTCAATAATACAATTCCTCTGATTAAGTAACTGGGCTGTTCATAGATGTACGGCATCAACTTGTGTGCACAAAAACTCTGCTACATCCCCAAGCCTGTACACATATTTCCAACATTATTGAAGTCATTTTGGTTAACAAATCACATATAAATAACACTGAAAAGAAATTGTAACATCATGTAGTCCAACACACTTATGTCACTTCTAAACTTATAAATATGCAGAGTTCAGTAAGGGCGTGCTGGCAGAACTACAGCCTGTTTGCAGATGAATATTTTTTGGGGTACAGCACAAGATGCATCAGGGCCAGGGCTGTCTTTTTGTATGGGCTCAATGGGAAGTTGCCCACGGGCCCCAGGAGTATAAGGTCCCTAGGCTGATAGCTGAGAATTCCCTTTTTCCAGGGGTACCAGATTTCAGAAAATTGGCCCTGGGGAAACAGAGATATCTGACTTCAAAGCAGTGGTCCCATCCAAGCATGTTAATTGCTCTTCCCAGCCAGATATCTCGGGTTCTGTCTGACTTAGGGTGTGTACACACGGTGAGATCCTTGCTATGCACGATTTTCACTTGCGATTTCCCTTGAACTCCCCGGAGCCCAGCACCACCGATTTTGACTAACTTTTCTTGAGATATGGACTATGTGTGCTTACGATTTTGGCTTATGTGAGATGTCATTGACATGTGAGATGAGCTAGATAGTACACCGATCTAGCAAGGATTGCCTTGCCTTTACAGTCTATCTTTTCTTGCAATTCCGACCTGGTGGGGCCGCGCATCGGTGTCAAGTCTCTGGTTTTGTCTGTCCCCGGCGGGGGCGCTAGTGGGTCAGTGTTGGTGCGATGTACACGGCGGGGAGGCAATATGAAAGTCCTGCGCATAAGCGCTGATATTTATTAATGCAAAGCAGATGGTATAATACTGAATACAATGGAAACCGGTAATGTGGAAAACTATGACAGGTAACTGAATCCAAACAACTTAAAAGTCTCTTGCAGCAGAACGTAAAATAACTTGATAATGAAGGCAGGTGAAATAACAGAACTCCAGTAGTATTTGGAAATACACAGTCTCTGAATCACACAGGGCAAACTGATAATGGTTAGGAAAGCAGAACTCCGGAATATATAAGTAACTCACAGTCTCTGTAAAGCACAAGTCCATATAGCCACACTTAGGCTAAAGCAGGAGACAGTCTCTACGCAAGTAGATGTTATACTGCTGAGTTGCACAGATGGTATGCTGACAATTAGTGCACAGGTAAGTAATGAGAAAGAACACCTGAGGAGAGTCTCTTACTGCTGATGGGTTTGAAGCTGGATGTAGCTGAAGTCCGGAGTAACAAAAGAGCTGTAGAAATGGAAACTGGAACAAATGAGGTAACCACAGGGGAACGCTGGAAACAGGAACGCAGGAACTGGGAGAACTAGACACAGGGTATGTGACTCGTTGTCCGAGGCGATGAGAGTGAGCCCCGGACAGGAATTTATACCCCTTGCTCTGCAGTGATTGATCGCAGTGTTCTGGCTGGAAACACAGGGCTGGATTAGATGCTGGGATTAGCTGAGTGCAGGTGTCATAGCAGCATCCATACAGACCGGATGCCGGCACAAAGCGGAACACAAACGCAGGACCAGACTCAGGGGTACTCAGCGACACGGGAGATGACGCTCGCGGTCAGCGCATCCATGCAGCCGTGACTGGGGCCATGACCACGGAGGCCTGCACACCAGCACGCTGGTAGGTGAGACACAGCTGACCGCCGATTCCTGACAGTACCTCCTCCTTTATGGGTGGGCACCGAACACCCACGAGGCTTGGCAGGGAAGAGTCTGTGGAAGGCTTGTACCAACCGTGGAGCGTGCACATCCGTAGCGTTTACCCAACTCCTCTCTTCAGGACCATATCCAGACCAGTCAATTAGGTATTGCAAATGACCGTAGCAATGACGAGAGTCCGAGATCTTTTCCACCTCGTATTCCACGCCCCGATGAGTTTGTACCTTTGGGGCTACTGGAAGCGCTCTCTGGAAATGATTGAGAATTAGTGGTCTGAGGAGAGAAATATGGAATGAGTTGGGAACTTTCAAATAGGAAGGCAGTTTTAATTTATAAGCCACCGGATTAATAACACTTTCTACTGGAAATGGTCCAATAAACCGTGGAGCAAATTTCATCGAAGGAACTCTGAGACGGAGATTCCGAGTAGATAACCAGACTTTGTCGCCTGGCTTTAAACTAGGAACTGCTCGTCTCTTTCGATCAGCAAACATTTTATACTGTTGAGAAACCTTTTTAAGAGATAGATGAATCTTCTTCCAAATTTGAGAGAACCGCTGAAGAGCAGAAGCAGCTGCAGGCACGTCTATGACGGGTAAATCTTGGAAATCCGGTACTCTAGGATGTTGACCATAAACTGCGAAAAAAGGAGTTGTATCTGTAGAAGTATGATAACGGAAATTATGAGCAAACTCCGCGCAAGGCAATAAATCTACCCAGTCATCCTGTGAAGAGGAAATATACAGTCTTAGATAGGTCTCAAGCTCTTGATTTACCCTCTCCGTCTGCCCATTTGTTTGAGGGTGATGGCCGTAGAGAACTTAAGTTTGACTTGTAGCGCAGGACACAGAGCCCTCCAAAACTTTGCCACAAACTGTACACCACGTTCAGATATTATTTCTGTTGGAAGTCCATGTAACCTAAAGATTTCATGAAGAAATAACTGTGCCAGCTTTGGAGCAGAGGGTAACCCCATGAGTGGGATGAAGTGTGCCATTTTTAAAAACCTATCAACCACTACCCAGATGGTATCATATCCATTAGAGGGAGGAAGGTCTGAAATAAAGTCCATTGATAAATGAGACCAGGGGCGCTTGGGAATGGAATTTGGTATCAATTGGCCTGCAGGAGCCTGACGAGGAACTTTGTGCTGAGCACATTTGGGACATGAAGCTATGAATTCTTGAACATCTACTTTCATATGAGGCCACCAATAAGTTTGGGACAGAAACTTGAAAGTTTTTAGGACTCCAGGGTGACCAGTAAATTTAGACGTATGAGCCCAGGACAGGAGATTTGGACGAAGCTCAGGAGAGACAAACATCTTGCCTGGAGGTGGAACTTGGGATACCCCTGTAGCTGCGAACACCACAGGATTTAATACGGGTCAAGCAGCTTGTTCTGATGATTCCTCAGTTGAACTAAGAGCGAGATAATGCATCTGCCTTAACATTTTGTGAGCCAGGTCTAAACATCAACTTAAAATCAAAACGAGAAAAGAATAGGGCCCACCTTGCTTGTCGGCGATTCAGACACTGCGCTGCCTTCAAGTAAAGAAGGTTCTTGTGATCCGTGTAGATGGTAATAGGGAATCTCGCACCCTCCAGCAGATATCTCCATTCTTCAAGGGCCAATTTGATTGCCAACAGCTCCTGGTCACCGATGGTATAGTTCATTTCTGCGGGCAAGAATCTACGAGAGAAAAACCCGCGAGGGTGAGTCTTACCATCAACGCCCACCTGGGACAGGACTGCGCCCACGCCAACCGTTGAGGCGTCTACTTCCAAGATGAAGGCCTTATTGACATCTGGCTGTTGTAACACGGGAGCTGAAATAAAAGCCTGTTTTATTTTATGAAAAGCAGACAGCGCTTCATCAGACCATTGGGAAGGATTTCCCCCTTTTCAGGTTAGGCAGGTAATTGGGGCTATTAATGTGGAAAAGCCCTTAATAAACTTCCTGTAGTAGTTAGCGAAGCCAATAAAACGTTGAACTGACTTGAGTGTTGTTGGAAGAGACCAGTTCTCTATGGCTTCTAGTTTAGCCGGGTCCATTTGAAGGTCTGTTCCGGACATGATGTATCCCAGGAAAGATATTGAAGAAGCTTCAAACGTGCATTTAGATAGTTTGCCATACAGATGATTCTGTCGAAGACGTCGAAGAACCTCTTTTATCTGTTGGCGATGAGAAACTAAATCACAGGAAAATATCAGGATGTCATTGAGGTAAACTACCACACACTTATACAGGAGATCTCTAAATACTTCGTTGACAAAGTTTTGAAACACAGCTGGGGCATTACTCAAACCGAAGGGCATCACTAGATATTCGTAGTGGCCATCACGAGTATTGAAGGCGGTTTTCCACTCATCACCACTTCGAATCCTGATAAGATTGTAAGCCCCGCGAAGATCCAGTTTCGTGAAGATGGAGGCACCTCTGACTCTGTCAAACAGCTCTGTGATGAGAGGTAACGGGTAGCTGTTTTTAATCGTAATGTCATTTTCTCTGACGTCCTAAGTGGATGCTGGGGACTCCGTAAGGACCATGGGGAATAGCGGCTCCGCAGGAGACAGGGCACAAAAGTAAAAGCTTTAGGATCAGGTGGTGTGCACTGGCTCCTCCCCCTATGACCCTCCTCCAAGCCTCAGTTAGGTTTTTGTGCCCGGCCGAGAAGGGTGCAATCTAGGTGGCTCTCCTAAAGAGCTGCTTAGAGTAAAAGTTTTGTTAGGTTTTTTATTTTCAGTGAGTCCTGCTGGCAACAGGCTCACTGCAACGAGGGACTTAGGGGAGAAGAAGTGAACTCACCTGCGTGCAGGATGGATTGGCTTCTTAGGCTACTGGACACTAGCTCCAGAGGGACGATCACAGGTACAGCCTGGATGGGTCACCGGAGCCGCGCCGCCGACCCCCTTGCAGATGCTGAAGAGAGAAGAGGTCCAGAAATCGGCGGCTGAAGACTTCCCAGTCTTCTTAAGGTAGCGCACAGCACGGCAGCTGTGCGCCATTGCTCTCAGCACACTTCACACCAACGGTCACTGAGGGTGCAGGGCGCTGGGGGGGGCGCCCTGGGCAGCAATGAAAGTACCTATGCTGGCTAAAAATACATCACATATAGCCTCTGGGGCTATATGGATGTATTTAACCCCTGCCAGGTTGTCAGAAAAACGGGAGAAGAAGCCCGCCGAAAAGGGGGCGGGGCCTATTCTCCTCAGCACACAGCGCCATTTTCCTACACAGCTCCGCTGCTAGGAAGGCTCCCAGGCTCTCCCCTGCACTGCACTACAGAAACAGGGTTAAAACGGAGAGGGGGGGGGCATTTTGGTGGCGATATTATAAATATTAAGATGCTATAAGGGAAAACACTTATATAAGGTTGTCCCTGTATAATTATAGCGTTTTGGTGTGTGCTGGCAAACTCTCCCTCTGTCTCCCCAAAGGGCTAGTGGGGTCCTGTCCTCTATCAGAGCATTCCCTGTGTGTGTGCTGTGTGTCGGTACGTGTGTGTCGACATGTATGAGGACGAGGTTGGTGAGGAGGCGGAGCAATTGCCTGTAATGGTGATGTCACTCTCTAGGGAGTCGACACCGGAATGGATGGCTTATTTAGGGAATTACGTGATAATGTCAACACGCTGCAAGGTCGGTTGACGACATGAGACGGCCGGCAAACCAATTAGTACCTGTCCAGGCGTCTCAAACACCGTCAGGGGCTTTAAAACGCCCATTACCTCAGTCGGTAGACACAGACACGGACACTGACTCCAGTGTCGACGGTGAAGAAACAAACGTATTTTCCATTAGGGCCACACGTTACATGTTAAGGGCAATGAAGGAGGTGTTACATTTTTCTGATACTACAAGTACCACAAAAAAGGGTATTAT